>NC_073360.2:32480000-32852500 GCF_027580225.2 Misgurnus anguillicaudatus | reverse complement strand
TAAAGCATTTCCTTTGTCATCATGGTTTTATGGTTTAACAAATATTTTACGCAGTTCTCAAATTGAATTTAGCCATATAAGGCAATGCAGCAAACACAAAATGGCAACACATGAAAACAAAAAACAAATGTAACACTTTTTTTTAGAAGTGTCTGTTGCAAACATGATTTCACACTTGATAAGTCATTACTGTATACATCAAGTACAAGGAAGTGCACTCAAACTTATGATTTTGCTTAGAAACTGATGTACATTTATAAAGTGTTACAGTTTTGGTAAAAGTTACAGTAGGTGAATTGGAGATACCAAATTGCCCCTACCCCAAATTGTGTATGAATAAAACTTGTATGGATCATGTTTATGGATTAACCCGTTCTCACCATAAACATAGCCATTATTGTACTGTTAATTTACACCGGGATACTGTTATTAGAAAAAACTGCATGATACTGTTTTTACCTACTGCAGTCAACTGTTATTTTAACAGCATGATACTGTTTGTGTTAGCTTCACTGTTTTTAAATATAATACTGATTTTGTTAGCTACAGCAGAAAAATGTTATTTAGCATCATAGCTGTTCATTTACAGTACATAGTAATCACATTATTTTTATTTTAAATGCTATCATACCCTGCATTTTATATTTGTCTAGTGGATTACATAAAACAAAAAAGGCCAAGTTATGAATTTTGTATTCTTTATTCTTATTAACAACAGATTAACTGTTATGCTATGTTTTTAATGCCATAAAATAGACACAAATACAAGCAGACATGTTTTAATATTCAGTGCATAAACTGTGGTCCAACACAAAGGCACCTGTCACAGGTCGGAGAAGCGGACCGCCCCTGTCGCGGGTCACGCTCCTCCTAGTTCCACCCCGAGGAGGTCCCAAAACACCCCAATGACCAAACAGACAGAGGAATAAAATTTAACAACTTTTATTAAATATTTAAAAGTTCACTAGGGGGAATTAAATATTAAAAAAACATCTCTCCAGTCCTCAGGTCTTCATAGCAAGGGGGGGGGGGGGCGCTTAGCAGGCCTTCACTTCCTCTCCTCAGGTTCGTGCTGTAAGCAGAGGTAGGTTATACACAAGACTGGGATTTCTCTTTCTTTTTCAGGGCCGTGCTGTAAGCAGAGGTAAGTTATACACAAAACTGGGACTTCTCTTTCTTCCACAGGGTCGTGCTGTAAACAGAGGTAAATAATATACAAGACTGGGACGTCACTTTCTCCGTCAGGTTCACGCTGTTATCTCCTCACGATTCCTCTGGACTCGAGGCGGCTTCTGTCATCACACGCACAGCACTATATTGCAAGCTTTAGTGTACATACACACAATGGAGACAAAGACTCACCCACGACACCCTACACACACTTCACGTGAACTAAGGACTCGGCCAAACTCGTCCCGGGTCTCTCGTGTGGCTGGTTGGCCGTTGTTCTCAGCAGAAGGGAAAAGCACTTAGATATAGACGTCGGACCCTCTGTTTACTCCTAGTTACGTTCTCGGCTCACCCACGCTTCTCTCCCCAGTGGCAGGGGCGTGTCTAGAGGGGGGCATGGGGTGGCACCGCCCCCCCTTGGAATAAGATTGGCCCCCCTGGTGCCCCCCCTCCAATCTCATTGGGGCAGCTTACTGTCAACCTGAAAATGCCCACCGCACCATTGGACCAGAGAGCTGTCAATCACTGTTTGATTTGAGACTCGCGCGAACGCGAAGACGAAGCGAGCACAGTAGTTGCGCGTTTTTAATACGGGAGGAAAGAGACACCATGACACCCACCACACCATTGGACCAGTTGTCAGACACCCACCACACCATTGGACCAGTTGTCAATCACTGTTTGATTTGAGACTCGCGCGAACGCGAAGAAGAAGCGAGCACAGTAGTTGCGCGTTTTTAAAACAGGAGGAAAGAGACACAGTGACACCCACCGCACAATTGGACCAGTTGTCAATCACTGTTTGATTTGAGACTCGTGCAAACGAGAAGAAGGAGGGCGCCCCGCCACAGACTCAACACTGGCACAAATCAAATAGATTTTCCATGATTACCATTTACATTTTATTTTACTATTTAAAACGGCTTCATGTGCTTTTGCAAGTACTTAGCAGCGCCTCTCTCTCTCTCTCTCTCTCTCTCTCTCGCGTGCACGCTTTCTCACTGCTGCGTGCGGAACCTCGACAGTGCCTCTCTGACACTGAGTGAAGGAGTTAAAAGTTGGCGGTGTTTTCCACCTTGGATCCTCCGTTGTCTTTTCACGTAAAAGTTAACAGTCAACAGATGTTACTGACAGAAAAGACGGTTGATCAAGTATTATGACTTAACGAAAGGTTAGTGTTTTCCCACACACACACCAGTTCTCTGTGCACGAGTTCTCTCTCTCCCTCCCTATGGTGCGGTATGCGCGCGCACACTTAACAGTATTCTCTGATATTTTTGAATTTGCGCTAAATTGTCTTCGCAATACGCGATCTACAATAAAACTATCACTCGCATTTAAAATTAAAAGCGCTCATAAACACAATCAGATGAGAAGAGCTACCCTGCATGAGACACACAGGTAATCCGAAATCACCTCGTATCAGCTCTTCAATGTAAATTGTATCAGACAATGTCGCATTTAAATGAGGATTTTAGCAGTATAAAGTAACAGCTGGTTGGATTAAACACGAGGTGTTATTGGGTCGTGTTTAGTCACTAGCTTAAACTCTTTCTTGTTGTCTGACAACAGAACAGATAATATGTAAATAATAGCATTCAGTTGTGTTAAAATACAATATAATAAACAATGAAAGTCAGATCAGACAGAGTCTAAAAACACATTTTTAAGTAGGCTAATATTTTCCCAAAATCCTAATATGTCAGAATGTTAACTAATACCAGCTACACGCAATGTAGATAGCATACTTAAAGGTCACTTAACAGTTCACTTAATTTAAATGGTCATATACCTAAACTTGTTTCAAACCTGTATGAGTTTCTTTCTTCTGCTGAAAACAAAGAAAAGAGTTAAGAATGTCGGTAACCAAAAGCAGTTGATGGATCCCATTGACTTCATATGTAGGAACAAAATAACATGCAGTCAATGGGGTTCATCAACTTTCTGGCTACTAAGATTCTTCAAAATATTTTATTTTGTGTTAAGCCGAACAAAAACTCATACAGGTTTTAAATAACTCTAGGATGAGTAAATTATGACAATTTATTTAAAGTGAACTATTCTGGAACAGAACTGTTGTTTAATCCATGCAAAATACAAAAAATTAATACCATCTATATTAGAACATGTGGCATTGCACAATATTTTGGGAACCATGCTTAATATTTTCTAAACCAGTATTTATTTTCATTTGAATTTTTTGATTGGCCCCCCCTGACTGGTTCTTGGTCCCCCCTGTGCCGCCCCCATTTATAAAATCCTGGAATCGCCCCTGCCAGTGGGGCCACAACTCTGAGTGTTAGACTCACAACATAGGTTAGGTAATATAGCCTCTTTAATGTTACTCAATACGGTGCATTCAAACTACTCACATGTGAAGGGGACGCTTTACAGTGTTGGTTTTCCCGCTGGGGCCCTCAGGGTTACTTCCCGGCTCGCCCACGCTTCTCTCCACAGTGGGGCCGCCACTATTCAATAAACTCACAACACACGTCAGGTAATTCTTTCTTCTCAATACTTCAGATTGTGAACTGAACTGTTACTCACACTTCACTGAAAACACTCTGCCGGTCTTTTCTTCCTGTTACAGCTTATCCGTCGCCATCGATCTTCGTAGACGCTAGCTCTGGTGAGTAATCCTCGCAGTGTTTCCCAACCCTGGTCCTCGGGCACCCCCTCCCAGAAAGTTTTAGATGTCTCCTTATTTAAAACACCTGATTCGACTCATCAGCCTCCTTCCAAAATGGTAAAGACGTGTCCCTAACAAGCTGATGAGTTAAATCAGGTGTGTTTAATAAGGAGACATCTAAAACTTTCTGGGAGGGGGTGCCCGAGGACCAGGGTTGGGAAACACAGCTCTAAAGCACCCTCACATGTCAACACATCCGTATTTCAATAATAGTATTATTCTTATACTCAGCCCAGTGACGCAGATCATCGATACTCCTTTCACCCAGTCAACTTCAACCTCTGTTTCTTCCTAATAGCACTGCAGCCAGGCCTCCACGTTCCTCTACACCGGATTGGTTCGTCCACAACACACACAGTCTCATACAGACAGAGAAAAGCACTTTTCTGGGGTGCTCCTTTAATGTCCACAACTCCTTCCTTTTCACCTCTTTCGGCTGCCGTACTCTTTCCATTCGCTTTAAGCCATGGGTCTTCAACCGGGGGTCCGACGGAACTGCAGGGGGTCCGCCAAATGATGTTTGACCACAAGCTATTTTTTGCTAAAAACGTTAAATATATGTACAAAAAAACGTTACATGTCCCCTTTAAGTTGTGCACGTGTGTGGCCGCGAAGGCGCGCGTTCAGTTTAGCAAGCGGACCAAAATAAAATATCTGAAGATTATTAATGTACACTCAGAAAGCAGCAGAAGCGACAGAAAAGGCATCATAAAACAGGTAAATCTTATAGGCATGTGTGTCTTTCTTTAAGAAAGTTATTTTAGAATCAGTGCGACATTGTCTCATCTAAGTTATATTTCTGAACTTGGACGGCTAATTAATAAATACTAATTTATATAACATAATAGCAAAATAAACAACATGCAGATTTCCTAGGAACCAAAACATTTGTTATTTGAGACGAGGTATTTGTTCAAGAGTGCAGTTTAGCAACTAGTCAAACCATAAAAAAAACCTGAAACCGGAAGTAAAGTTCCGACCAGACACATAATTGCGTCACCGCACGTGCATCCAATGAAACCGTCTATATTAATTAAGGGCCACTGTAGCAGGGCCGGTTCAAAGGGGGCGTGCTCCCACAGTTTTATTGACATACATAAATGATATTGGAGAGCTAAATTCGTCATATACTACATATGACTTCGTTAATAACGTGTTTAACTGAATTTATCCAATGGATGCAACTACCTAATCTCAAGCAAATGGATTCAGCTGGCAAATAAAAAACGAACCCAACATGAAAGCACAGCTGCAATTGGTGTTTCCTTCATGTTTCAGCCTGCAAGGTTTTAAACTTTTGTTTCTTAAATACAACTCACACAATCTCAGGTACGTACACAGATATGGCACAACACATGCCCTTTTTGTCCTTACACTCTGAAGTACCATTTTTTTGGAGGCCTTTATTTTTTTATTTCATTTTCTTTAATAAATCAATGCTATCAGCAACCCTTTGCATCTGTCTGTCCGTTTTACAAATATATTTATCAAATAAAAGGTATTAAAAAAACAAAATATTTTTGGATCCGCTCAAACTGTCAGTCAAACCTCTTAACTCCGCCCCCTGAGTGCAGCGAGCTGAAGTTCTACAGCAGTCAGAGCAGCTACGTCTTGCAACGGTAAATAAATATCTTGTCGTTTGAGTACAATGCTGTCTCATTACGAAAGAAACATTAGTATGTCTATAACAGCGCATGTTTTTTTTATTTGAGCAGAGACGGATTATCCATAGACGGGATTGGGCGAGTGGGCAATCAGGGGGCACAAAGGCTCCAAACTGTGACCAAATGTAGTTTTTGACACAGCGCGAGCAATTTTAAAAAGTGTTCATGCATGTGAAGGGCACCCGTGACAACAATACGGAATGCAGGGTCGGTTTTTTACCGCTTATTTGCATGATGGGTCTCAATCGTTTAACTACGCACCCTGGGTAAAGTCAACACATCTCACTCAGAACTGTGAGAAGACACACCCGCGAGAGTTTAAATTTAGACATTGCAGAGATAAGAGATAGAGAGAACTTCTAGCCTAAATTAGTGTTTTTTACTGCTTATTTGCATGATGGGTCTTAATTGTTTAACTACGCAGCCCGGGTAAAGTCATCTCATATCTCAGAAGACGTGACCACGAGGGTTTAAACTTAGACATTGCAGAGATGAGAGTCAGTTTGGTTTGCTATATGGGCAGTCCAGTCAGAACAGAGAACAATCCAATGGTAAGAGCAGGTAAGGAGTCAGACCACCAGCAGAGAAATCAAAGAGCCATACAGAACCACAGACAGCGCAGAGAGGGACAAACCAGGAAGCAAAGGAGATCCATATGCCAAAGAAGACACATGTAAAAAACGATCAAAGATATCACTTTTCCAACATTTGTTTCATTAAAAGTATTGCTTATTACTGTTCATGAAGCAACCATTTTATTTTTGCCTTGTTTTTCTTCTCCTTTTTACACTATAAGAAAACCAGAAAAAAAAAGAGTATATGCATGGCAGGGACATCGGGGACACCGACAGGGCACTTGAGTACTGCACTTTTTGTACTAACTTCTTATATTGATCTATTTATATCTTTTTCCTCTCTTGCATATATCCTATTCTTTTATTTTACTATGTGTTTTCAAATCTCTACTCAACTCAACTCATAAATCAGTTGTATCACGTCTCCGCTAACCCAATGCAAAAAATTTCCGCACTTTTTCACCATCAACCACCGCTTCACTGACTTTTCTCATTGACTTATGTAACTGCCAATCTGCTGTAAACAAAGCAGATTTCATCACAGCTATTGCTTCACATTCTGGACTTTCTGTTCTAGCACTTACGGAGACCTGGATCAAACCAGAGGACACTGCCACTGCAGTTGCCTTCTCTAACAATTATTATCTGATGTTCTCCGCGAGCTTCGATCCAAGCTCAGAGCTGCGGAGAGGAAGTGGCACAGATCGAAAGATCTTGCAGACCTCTGTCTCTATCAGTCTCTTCTGGCCTCTTTCTCCTCTGATGTCTCCTCTGCTAAAACTCAGTACTATTACTTGAAAATCAGTAAATCACCTGACGCTAGTACTCTCTTTAAGAACTTCTCTGCTCTTCTTTGCCTGCCCGCCGTTCAGCTTCATCTGACTTAACTGACTTTTCTTTGTGAAGAAAACAAACTCAATCAGCAGTCAGTTCTCTGCCCCACTGCCTCTTGCACAGGCTCAAAATCCTGATGCATGCTCACTCCCCT
This sequence comes from Misgurnus anguillicaudatus, assembly GCF_027580225.2. Lineage (NCBI taxonomy): Eukaryota > Metazoa > Chordata > Actinopteri > Cypriniformes > Cobitidae > Misgurnus > Misgurnus anguillicaudatus. The sequence continues at coordinate 32,845,414 of NC_073360.2, read as the reverse complement.
CTTTCTCTCTCCTATCTGAAGAGGACGTTTCTAAAACCTTTGTTATGAACCACCCGACTACCTGCCAGTTAGATCCCATAAACACCCATCTCCTTCAGGCAATTTCTCCTTCGGTCATCCCTGCTCTCACACACATTATAAATTCCTCCCTTTACACTGATACATTTCCCACAGCTTTTAAAGAGGCCAGGATAACCCCACTGCTGAAGAAACCCACTCTTAATCCTGCAATGTTGGAGAACTACAGACCTGTATCTGTCGTTCCCTTCATTGCCAAGACTCTTTAGTATGTGCTTTTTGACCAGCTTTCCTCCATCACACAAAATGACCTCCTGGACAGCATCCAGTCCATTTTCAAGAGCGGTCAATCTACCGAAACTCAACTGCTCTTCGTTATAAATTATGAATCTGTAGCATGCCATTTTCTGAATCTGTAAAATGTTCTTGCTGGTCTTAGCTGTTTTTTATATGATAATGTTTTACTCTTCCCTCCCACTTTCTTACCTCTCAGATCGTCTTGATTTTAATCATCTTTCATTTGTATGTTATATGTCTTGTTCGTTATTTATTACTTTTCGGTTTACATTGAAAGTGTCTAAGACGTAGATGTTCTTGTATTTTAATGGCATGCAGATGTCAAGACCATATACCGCCACCTACTGTCTGTGTGAATTTATAACTCTCATCTTCTGTTTCACATCATTTTATAATCTATTGATTGAAGACTTGTTTTCCATGTTTATATCACTGTAGCATTAGATAATAGAAATGGGTTTTGTTTGCATCCTTTTGATGTGATGTATTGTGATGAACAAAATGGTGGCCTCCAAGTGAACATATATTTTTAACGTTTATTAAAACTATGACATTTGTACTGTTTTTAACTTCACATTCATACAGCCAATCCTGGTGTTAATCTATTACACTATGCATGTGTTTATGGTTACCCTTTAATACTTTGTTTTAATCTAAATAACCTTGCTCCTAGAGTCTTTAGGATTCATACTATACAGCCGAAAATAGTTATTCTACGGCATCATGAAGCATCCTTATTTTTAAGAGTGCAGACAGATACTTCAAACAACTATAATACTTCACAAATAAATACAGTTGTAGGGACTGACTGGGTTAAATGGACAATATCTCTTTGTTGGTGGTAACAGGGTTTAGAGAAAATATATTTTCTGCTGACACTGCAAACAGATCATTTGACGTGTGAACAGATTACTGTAACACTTACATTAATACCGCAACAAAAAAGGTGAAGTGACAAAGACTTACTTTATCCCTTTCTTTAAATCTTTTACACTGCATTTAGATCAACAAACAATGTAAATACCAAAATACACAATCAATCAATCAAAATTTTATTTATATAGCACTTTTCCAAACTAATGAATGCAGTTCAAAGTGCTTTACAGGTTTAGAAAAACAAGTACATAATAATGAAAAATCATAAAATACACAAACACATAAAATACAAATTGCATAATAGTCCATAAAAATACCAGAATAACAATTATATATGATATTACAGAATAAAAGACATCATCATTTAAAATATTACAATATGTGAAAAGACAAACAAAGCAAAAATCAATAGAAATGTAAAGTAGGGAGTTTCACAGGCTAGGGGATCTCCGACAGCCTGTTTTGTGTGACTGTTGTGGTTTAAAGGAGATAACACAAAGAAGAATAAATGGATTTGTTTAATAACAGGATGTTGCTGCACACACGATGGCGACTCATTTTTTTTGATAGAAACACATTTAAAAGTGATTTTTTTAGGTTTGGGGGGCTTTAACTTCACACCTAAATTCACCTAAATTAAGAATATGGGTGTATAATTTAGCTGCATGAAAAACATGCAGTTTAGTAAGGCATAAAGAGTAGTAATAAATATAATAATAAATATAATAAAAGTGGCGTAGAGGGTATAAGATTAACTGAAAAGATAAACACACAAAAACCCCTAAACACTTATTTATTAACAACAGCAAAAACACTGCCCAGTCAAGACATTATTAATAACCAAAACATAACCTTAGGTCATATAATTTTTGCTTTATGTTTTCTGAATTTTAATTTACTTACATGCTTACTGTTTACTTTAAGGTACATTCAGTAATTTATATGAACATCTATTCAAATGCATTCTTTAATTTGTAATGTTTTATTTAATACAGGGTTAATTCTGAATGTTGTTATAAAAGCTGCAGTTTCATCGATCAGTACTTCTCCAGCAAGGTTTTAGTAGTTACACAGTCACAGACACATGATCCAGCACTGAGGCTAAAGTCTTTCGGCTATACAGGTAGTAGGTACAGAAAAAAAATATTATTAATATAATACTGTAGTTTGTACAGCGGTCAAGATACAATTATAAATAACAATTTTAATAAAGATTCATTCTGACATTTAATCTACTCTTAAAAGTGCAGGGTTGTTTTTCAATATTGGACAGAACACGCTGCTTGGTTAAAATGATCAAACAGTTAGGTTAAAATCATCCCATCTGCTGGGTCATCTTAAACCACCAGCATGTACGGTTACTAAACCATGAGTTGAAATAACCAAGCAGTTGGTCATTTTACCCAGCAGTGTGACTGAAGTCAGAACCGACCCTCCCTTGCAGGGCACGCAAGCTGCATAGAGGCCTGAACCACTAGGGGGCCCCCTTGCTCTTAACTTTAAGTGGCGCTGCACAGACCTGGCGAGTGACATTGTGCTGCGTGAGCCATTTGAACTCGGACTGTGCAGCTCCACATGCCGTTGTTTCGCTTATCTATTTTAAGCTATCCGTCCAGAGCAGAAAAGACAGAAAGTTAAAATTTTGAAAACACATTATGTTTTAATCTCCTATGTAGTCCTGATTAATTATGCAATGGATTTATTACACTCAGTTCAAATTCCCAAATTCAGTATTAATCAAGTAAGGGGCATAGCTAGGGGGTGGCCAGTGCCACAGCTGATTTAATGATATATTTAATATTTTACATTTATATAGCACTTTTCTGCAGCACTCAAGGGGCTTTAAATTTTGTATGAAAGGGGGATTCTTCTCAACCACCAGCAATGTCCAGCATTCACATGGATGAGCAGCAACAGCCATATTGCACCAGAACGCCCACCACACACCAGCTTATTAGTGGAGAGAAGACAGAGTGATATAGCCAATTAGTATATGAGGGGATGATAAGTAGGTCAATGTTTGACCAGAATGCTGGGACTTTTTTACCACTGTGGGTACTTTTGTGGAGCCCTTAGTTCCCCTAGCACGGTCCCTAAGAGCTTGGCAATAGCTACCCAGCCCATCGCGTTTGCTTCTATGTACCATCAGACTCGCCTATGCGATTTAATTCGCCCCTGCATCCACCCAAGTTCTCCAGCATCCTCTTCACTTCAGTGAAAGATGCCCATGTCTTGCGTGTGGAGATCGTGGTCCTACTGGGAAGCACACGATAGAGCTGGTCCCTCCAGCTGACATGAGGTGAGGGTTTTACAGTTTACTTCATTATACTCATAAAAAAAGTGGGTTATGACCGAGCTTGGATTTGTGCTCGCTGAATCGTGCAATTCACAAGATGCTGTTCAAGATGTTTTTGCAGAAAGCATCGCTTTGCATATATATATATATATATATATATATATATATATATATATATATATATATATATATATATATATTCCCAGGTGAATTAATATCGGCTATATTGTAATATTAAAAAGCAATACATGCCCAAATAAATTACATTATGTCAATATATAAATGCATAATTTAGACTTTTCCTGATGTAACACACATGTACCTGTTCTTCTTACACTTCTCGTATATGGCTTTAGCAAGTATGCAAATGAGAAGAAAGGCAATTGAGGGAGCTAGAATGTAAAGCCTAATTGTCTTCAAGTCAAAGGTCATCACATCGGGTTCATTCTGGGAAACAGCTAAAGTAAGTAAAAGAAGAAAATCATTTGTCATTATGAAGTATATATCATGTGAATAGCTACAGGACAAATGTGGAACACATACATTTATTCTGGACTGTAGTCATTGATTTTGGAGGCTCTGTAAAAGAATCTGCAGACAAAAAAACATATAAGTGAAAAGAGACAGAGGAATCGCACATACTAAAGGAAGTGGAAGATGTATTAGTCATTATGATGTATCATGTAAATAGCTACAGTACAAATGTGAGAAACATACATTTATTCTTAATTTATTCATACACATTGTGTATGATGTCTTAAAATCACTCACGTTGTACATGTAAGTCGACAGATGCTGTGATTTTCTGTCCAGAAATATTTGCAGTGCAGATTAATTTCTTCCCATCATCTTTTTTTTGCCCCCAAAAAGGTTATGGTGGAAAAGGTGGCCCATTCGAACCCTGTAAGTTGTTTCAAATCATTTTTGACTGACATGTTCTCATAGTTCCAGGAGATGATCGGAGGATTCATCAGGCAGGAATGATGGACGGTACAAGTGAAGGTCTTTTCAACACCCTCTATGATATCTGCTGCCTGTTTAGGCTCAATGGTTATATTATAATAGACACCTGAAATTAAAATTGAAATTATAAGCAGTTGGCACAAAAAACAAACATGATTTTAAAGCTACATTTGAATAGATTTTACTTTTACATTCTTTCAAATTTACAAATAATGAAATGCTTAATGTCTTTAAATTAATTTTGAAACTGTAAGACACAGATTAAAAAAAGGCAAGCACACATAATATGTGACCTGATCCAGCAAAATGAGTCACAGTGACCCAAATTTCGAAATTGAGATTTTGGTATCAATGGAAAGAGGAGATCATAAGCTTTCAAATGATATCCTAGTCAAAGTCATACCTTGAATGGTTTTAAAGATATATACATTTGAATTAAGGTTGTCTGTCCTCTTTTTCCAACTGAAAACCTGAGAAATGCCTTTAAAGTTTTTTTGCCCGTTTTTTGTAGATATCTTTCAAAATCCATTGCATTTTTAAAGGGATAAACGATTTATTTTACAGCTAAGTTTGACCAAAGACATTAATATAAATGCTATTACAGTAAACCAAGAAACAAGCTTATAAATCAAACAGAATGATGTTTATTGAAAATGTGAAGTAACAAAAAGGTTTCTGTGATGGCTGGGGTTTGAGTTAGGGGAAGGGAATAGAACATTACGTCTATGGAATGTCCCCACAAAACATGGAAACCAAAATGTGTGTTTGTTTATGTGTGTGTGTGTGTGTGTGTGTGTGTGTGTGTGTGTGTGTGTGTGTGTGTGTGTGTGTGTGTGTGTGTGTGTGTGTGTGTGTGTGTGTGTGTTTGTGCGTGTGTTCGCGTGTACGTTTTCGCGTGTGAGAGAAATTGAGAGAGGCAGAGAGACAAGCAAAAAGAAAACAAATAATGCTTGCTTTTGCAATCATATCTTTGTGTAGATAACAGTGTAAACAATTCAAAAAGGAGTTAAATAGGAGAGGAGAGTGCTGCGAGACTGACAGGAGGATGGCTGGACCAATCGCGTGCCCCGGGGTTTCCCATTGACAAATTATGTTTATGAAGATTTCTGATTGGCTCTAAAACAACGTGTAACACCATATTTGGAGAGATACGTTTCAGGGGATCCCCGGGAGATGCTCCGAGGTGACGAGAGGATTTGAGAAAAGCAATTTCCAGCGAATTTAGTAAAACTGTTTCAACTTTAATAGTCATTTAAACACCTTTACTCAATTATTTGGACTACGAAACTTTGGGAGATTATTTTTTAATGTCTGTTCTTTGAAATTAGCTAAAAATATTTTTTTTTATAATTTCATTGTTTTTCAACATTATCGGCTCATATCTTAAAATAGAACGTTGCGACTTCTGACTCATTTCGCCAGAGCGGGTCACATATGTCTTTGAATTTGTCTGTGATTGCATATGCACACACACATTTTGTACTTTGTGATTTTGTAGCTCTTGCTGTTATGCCTCCATAATGTATTACAGTACACTTAATATCTGAGCGTTCAGCCTTCACAACACCGGTGCGTGTCTGAGTGGTTTTCCATTGACCATTTTCCATACGGACATCATCTACATTATCAGATCCTTCAATACCCTTCAGAACGATGTTTGGTTTGCTGTATGGACAGGTGTGTAAGGTGTAACACGCTACTGTAATGCTGTCACCGGTTTTTAAACCTCCATAAATAGTAATGATGGGCTGCTGTGGATTTGCTACAGTAGGGAAAAATGTTACAGTTAGGCAACCAATGATACAGCTGTAATGACACTTAAAACCAAAAATATTACATTAAAAGAACATGTGAAGTATTTACGTACTGTCAACAGTAATCGTGGAGGTGACGTCATAAAACGTATAGGTGCGCCATCCAATATATTCTGGGTCAATCCATGCATATATTTTTTCTCCATTGTGGGATGGATTTGTTACCCTCCTCAAGTCTGGTAAGCCTGAGGGAGTAAGTTGAATGTACCACACTGGCCAGCACTGTAAGGTAATAATAAAAGACACTGTAAAACCGGAGTACTGGCTGCAGTCATGGACAATGTTTAATTGACTCTCATAGAAATAGTGTTCATTAAAGTCAAATATAAAACACTTTACAAAACATGTGCATTTAAACAGTGACATAAATCACATCACAAGTGCAAATGTCTTAATAAATGTGTTCAACATACTCCAAAATGTTAACTGTGAACATTTGCAGATCATTCAAAATGTATATCAAAATAAGAAAAACTTTGTTACAAAACCAACATTTAAATCATCATCATTTCAATGCATTAACAACATTAACATAGTTCAATGAGAGTAGTTACATTTTAATCATAATCATTTTAATCTGAGTTTTTAACCAAATATCATATTGTTCACATCATAACAACATTCACAAGACTATGTTTTCATTTTCTAAACTGTCACAAATGAAGTTGCATTTTGTTTCACATTCTCCTCGTGTTTTACATGTACGTCGCCATTTTGGCTCTGACTCACTCATGCTTACGCAGCCATTTTGGCTCGAGATACTTTCAGTTGCAAACGCCTTTTAAACTCACTCAAACTTTATCATCCGATAACAATCAACATTATAAACTCTTTTAAAACGTCCATGAACACTTTTCACATGTATATTTTATCATATTTCACTTTACATTCACCTATTCATACATCTTATGTCTAATACATAACCCAGTAATGCTCAATGTGTCTTAATAACCGTATTTCTCAGTCATCTAACAGAAATAAACACATACGTCTTTGAAGCACATTGTTTTACATGAGTGTAAACCAGTTTTTGAAACAGTCTTGCTCACCTGTAAGGTAATAATAAAAGACACTGTAAAACCGGAGTACTGGCTGCAGTCATGGACAATGTTTAATTGACTCTGACTCGCCCGGTTCATCACCTAGAAGCAATAGCGCTCAGCGCCCTCTACAGGCAGCAATTATAAACAGCAACAAAGCATTATTTTTTCTACTCAATGAAAAGATGAATGAAAATGATGAATTTACATCAATTTATATCAATAAAATGAACTGAAGAATATAATGAAAATGCTTTTAACACATAAATGCCACATGACATTTAAATTTTAAAGGGGGGGGGGGTGTCTTTTTTTCCCTTCCTCTCTAAACATATACACATGCATTTTATTTTAAAACACATTCATTTTTTTCAACCCACTACACTCTCCCCTACTTTCTTAGATGGCTCCTGACATCTGAATTACTTCTGCTACTCGTTATTATTATAATTTCTTTCTTTGATCTCTTTTTTCAGACACTGCCTCAGTAACTAGTAGGATACCACTGGCAGCAGGGATGAGGGGGCATATACTGGTGGTAAGGAGCATTTTCATGTGGGATGTATTGCGGTAAGTACCAAAGTGCATTTGCTTCGGCTCTCCAAGGTCGATATGATGGTTTGCCCAGTGTGTCATAGGTAAACATTTCTCTTGGTTTTCCCACTCTTTGTGTCCTTCTCCCATTTCCTTCTTCCATCGCTTCTCTTTCTAGTTCATTTTCTGCAACTCTGTCTATTTCTCCTTCACTCCTTTGTCTTTCCTCATCTTTATCTGGTGTCACAGACCTATGATTTGGGCCAGGGACACATGGAGTCTCAAAGATTTGTTCCAACTCCTCAACTTGATTTCTTTCGTCAGGATAGAATTCTGTTGCAGTTGGACGGAGGTAAGAACGGTTTAGGGTTGTCTGAGTCTCAGGTTCACCTTCTGTTGTTGGAACTGTCACAAATCTGTAGCAAGGTATGTTTGTACGAAGGTTATACTGGTAAGTATGTTCATCCTCCTCTGAAGCATCAGAGTCTGACTCATTCTCCAGCTGATTTCTCACTTGTTTTCTGTGTTTTCCTTTCCTTGTTTCCTTTGTTTCAGCAACAGGATCTTCCAAAGGTAAATCATTGACTGCGAGCAAGAGGTTGCGATGAAGCACACGAAGGGTCTTGGAACCAGTCTCAGATTGTATCTTGTACACTGGGCCATCACCGATGCGCTCTACGACCCGATGCACCTCCTTTTCCCAGTATGCACGTAACTTTCCCGGGCCACCTCTTTCCGAAAGGTTTCTGACCAACACCCGGTCTCCTGGTTGCAGAATGGCACCTCTTACTGCTCGGTCATAGTATTTCTTGCCCTTTGCTGAAGATTTTTGACTGTTCTCTTTTGCGATTTGGTATGCTTGCCTCATTCTGTCTTCCCATTTCCTTGCAAAAGCTTGTTGGTTTGAACTCTCTGTTTTGTGTTCCAGGTTAAACAGCAAGTCGACAGGCAATCGGGGTGATCTGCCATACAAAAGGAAGAATGGAGAATAGCCGGTCGCTTCATGCCTGGTACAATTATAAGCATGCACAATGTGAGGCAGGTAGTCCTTCCATTCTCTTTTTTTTTCCTCCTCCAGAGTCCTAAGCATTTGCAGAATTGTCCGATTTAGCCTCTCCACAGGATTACACTGAGGATGATATGGTGTGGTTCTCGAGTGAGCTATTCCTGACAGCTGTTGTAACCGCTGAAACAGGTGGTTCTCAAACTCTTTGCCTTGGTCGTGGTGGAGTTTTTCAGGATACCCGAACCGAGGAATGAAGTCCTGGAAAATCTTTTCCGCGGCGGTCTTACCGGACTTGTTTCTCGTTGGATATGCCTGTGCAAAGCGGGTGAAGTGATCTACCAGCAGAAGAATATACTCACAACCACCCTTGCTTGGCTCAAGATGTAAGTAGTCCACGCTCACAAGCTCAAACGGGGAACTAGTTGTAATGGATCCCATGGGTGCTCGTTGGTGGACATGTGGGTGCTTTTGTTTTATGCAGGCACACTTGGTTGTTACATACTCCTCGATCTCCTTCCTCATTGAGGGCCAATAGAAGCGTTCACGAGCAAGATGGAGCACTTTCTCCACTCCTACATGTCCCATTTCATTGTGCAAGTTTTTAAGTACTGTTGTTTTGAACTGCGGAGGGAGAACTAGTTGTCTGGTCTGTCCTATTTTACGGTACAAAATCCCATCCTCTAGCTCCAATTTGGTCCATTCAAAGAGAAGCCGCCTTGTTCCTTGGTTCATGTTTTTCTTGTCTTTTTCGTTTGGTGTCCAGCCCTGTTCTTTCAACTTGATTATCTCACCTATCGTTGGATCATCTCGTTGTGCAGATTTGATATCTTCAGGGGTCACTGTGGAGATGCTGCCCTCAGTGCACATTACCTCTTCCCTTGGACTGTTTAGCTCTAAGGCGGCAACCCATGGAACATCACTGTCAGCCACAGCTTTACTACCCTGCCAAACAGCAGACACAGTTTCAGGTGATAAGGTTTGTGTGTGTTCACCCATGACTTCATTCAGTTTCAGAGGATGTCTTGACAGTGTATCGGCGTCAACATTTGCTTTACCCGGCCTGTATCGAATGTCAAAGTGAAAGTCTGCTAACTCACCCACCCAGCGCTGCCCTACTGCATTCAACCTTGCCGTGCTGAGAACATAGGTCAGTGGGTTGTTATCGGTGTAAACTGTGAATGTTGGAGCATAGTAGAGATAGTCTCTAAACTTGTCACAGATGGCCCATTTGAGTGCCAAAAATTCCAGTTTACCCGAGTGCAGGTGGTAGTTCTTTTCTGCCGGAGTAAGTGTGCGGGACCCATACCCAATGACACGGAGTTTGTTGTTCTGTTGCTGATAAAGTACAGCCCCTAACCCTTCGTTTGAAGCATCCGTGTGTAATACAAAGGGCAGTTCAAAATTTGGGTAAGCTAACACTGGTGGATTTGTCAACATGTCCACAAATTTGGAAACAACACTTTGATGTTCTGCAGTCCAAACGATTGGGGTTCTGGAGTTAAGCTGCCCTTTTTCACTCTTTCTTAGTGCACCTCGACGACTGGGAGTCTGGGGGTTTTGTGTATTCTCACTTGTTCCAGGTGGCGTTTGGAGAAGCTCAAAAAGTGGCTTGGCCAGTCTCGAGAAGTCTTGGATGTAAGACCTGTAATAGCTCAGGAATCCTAGCAGCGTCCGCACTTCTCCCACTGTGCGGGGTTCTTTATTCTTCAGGGCGCGGACAGCCTCCAAGTCTGCTGGATCTATCTGGATTCCATCTCCCGACACCAAGCGACCAATGTATCGCACTTGACTTTTAAAGAGCTCACATTTTTTTGGTCGGATTTTAATTCCATGAGCCCTCATTTTACAAAACACATTTCGGAGGTGGTCAACATGATCGCTAAAGGATTTTGAGTAGCACAGCACATCATCTAAATAGGGGGCGCAGCACTCGTCTCTAAGACCCTCTAATACCCCTTCCATGCATCGCTGGAAAGCAGCTGGGGCATTTGTTAGGCCAAAGGGGATACGCACCCACTCATATAATCCCCATGGAGTGTTAAAGGCGGTGACATGTCTTGAGGCCTCACTCACAAATCCCTGATGGTATGCGCTTCCCTGATCCAGAATAGAAAACCATGAATTTTCCCCAAGGCTGTCTAACAGATCTTGAATCCTCGGGAGAGGGTGTCGATCAGGGATGGTCTTGTGGTTAAGAGCTCGAAAATCGACACACAAGCGTAAGCTACTGTCTTTCTTTCTAACGCATACCACTGGTGACGAATACGATGAGGACGACTTCTTGATCCAACCTCTGTTCAACAGATTTTGCACATAGTCTTTGACCTCCTTATAAAGGGGTTTTGGGATGGCATTATAACACCTCTGAACTGGTGTGTTATCTGATAGACGGATTTTCAGCTGCAGATCAGGAATACACCCAATGTCTCCCTCATCCTGAGCAAACACATCTGACTCCTCAAACAACATTTCCCTCACAATATCTTGTTCCTGTTTATTGAGGTGTTCAAGAGCAACAGGTGGGTGCCATTTTTCTCCTACCCCTTTCTCATGATGTTCTTTTCTTTTACAGACATTGTCTGCTGACGTGAGCTGAGATGAACACAAAAGTGCACGATTGATCTGTTTATCCGTCTGTTGAATGTTGGAGGACAGGCAAACTGGTCTGATTTCATTGATGGGTTCGATATTACCTAACACAAGTCTCTGAGGTAGGTAAATGTTATGGTTTGTGGAATTTTGAACTGGAATTTTCACTGTCTTTGAGGCACCAGGAGGCACATTTATAACAGCAGGAAATAACTCCAACCCTTCTGGGATGAAACGTTCTGACACTGGTTCAAACATCATGGTCCCACCTTTGTGCCATGCTTTTACTCTGCATTTCACCTCTAAGACTTGACCACAGGCGATGGTGACCCCCAACTTCCCAGTCTTTACTGTACAGCTGGCAGTGCATTCTTGTGAGAAGTTAGAGTTCACTGTAGACACTAAGGTTTCAGTTACACCTTTTTGCATCTGCAAGGCCTCAGAGAGAAGATCAATTAGACTGATGTTATTTGCACAATCATTATTCTCCCTTATGATCTCCTCAATTACATTGAATCCAAGCAGTGGACAGTCCATGCTCTTTTGACTCACCAACAGGGGCACTTGGATGGCGATTTTGTTTTGGTTGCCACTTGATATCTGTAATGAAACCTCAACCCATCCATCAAAGGGTACAGCTGTCCCATTTACTGCAGTGACGTGAAGTTGGTTATCTGCTAGTAGAGATTCTAGTGGTTGGATTTCGATGTTTGGTAAGTGTTTTTTTAGCCACACCCGTCCAGCCATGCTGACCTGGGCTCCACTGTCCAAAAGCATTTGAGTCTGGACACCATTTAAATGGCAAGTTATCATGCAACGGCTTCCAATCAGCTGTGCAACCCGTCTCTCTCCAATCTCTTTTGCTCTGTTGGATGTGTTCTGTGTTACAGGTTGCTCACCCTTGGATGCACGGGAAGGAGGTTGGGACACAGGATCTTCTTCGGTCACTGGTGGTCCCTCCCCAGTGACCTCTTCTCTTTTAAAGCCCGACTTTTCATGAGACAACCCACAGCTCGGTGCCCTGCTTGACCGCACAAGAAACAGTGAGTACACATTTCAACATTTTGGGATATACACTGTTTGCATCTGCCCTTTGTCTCTGATTTTAATGGTTGTTGTGCACTTGCCGCGACTGTTTGGGTTTGCTGTTGGACACCAGGGCCCATTGACATGACTACTTTCTCTAGATTCTTTGTCAACGCAGAAAGTTCATGAATGGCATCACGATTGGCTTTAACTTCTGCATGAGTCAGGGGAGAACATTGCATATTCACATCATCCTGCTGTGTCACACTCGCAATTGTGACCTTAGATTTATATGTGTGACCTATTCGTTTTTGTCTTTCCGTTTCCTCACTAACAGACTGTGTAATCAGTTCTAGGATCTGATCATCTGAAGTTTCCTGTGTCACTATTGCTGTTTTGATGTCCCTCCGGACAAACATGTATTTTTCATTTAGACCCTGATATAGTGAATGTAGAAAAACACCTTGGACCAGTTTACGATCATACTGAAACTCAGATTCTGTCTGTTCTGAAGCAAACACTACCCTCTGCTTGAGCCCCATTAACCTATACATAAACTGTTGTGGGGATTCTTTGTCCTGTTGTTTTGCATTGCTTAGTTCCTGAAATAATTCAGTACTACTTTTGTCCCTAAGGTGAGCTCTAAGGAACCGTTTCAACTCAGCTACGGTAAGGCTGTCTTTTGTAATAAGCATCTCTTTGAAAGTACCAGGTTTGATAACTTTTAACACTGTTCGAATAACTTCTGACTCAGAGAAATTTTCTGCTATACCTTCATCAATTTGCTTACAAATGCTGTTGAAACTCAAGTCTGAATTGGAATCAGAGATTTGACCACCATAAATTTTGAATTCTCTACGTGGCAAATATGATGCAACATCAGAAAATTTAATCAGACCAGTCATTTGTTCAGACACTCTCGGCAGTGGAACAGTTTGTTCAGCTCGTGAATGTGATGTCAGACCTGCAGTTTGTGCTACCTGCACCCTTGCAGCCGCAGATGTCGATGCAGAATGCGATACCAGTCCCAAAGTCTCTTCGTTTTCGGTGATATCTGAGGCAGAATCTTGTTCCGTAGCGGTCAACTCACGAACGAGGTCATGAAGGGTCAGCAAGCGGGCCATTCCTTGGTCCTCCAGACTCTGCAGTTGTTCTCCTCGCATGAAATCAACAATAAAGTCGTAGAGTTCCACTTCCGTTGCCTCCCCGTCTGGGACCCCCACTCCTTTCTCCTCTGCGCAACACAGGGCTACCTTGTAGAGGGCTTTGCAGTTCGAAGAGCTGACCAGCAGGTGGAGCTGCTTCTCGATCTCCCACCGTAGTTCCCGAAGAGTAGCCATGGCTGGACTGCTGGTGTCTGCCGTTCAACTCACTGGTCTGGGATGTATGACGTTTAACCACTGTGGTTCTTTACTGATCAGCACCCATCCACCAGGTGGCGCTGATCCCGGACGAGCCCCCAAATTGTTACCCTCCTCAAGTCTGGTAAGCCTGAGGGAGTAAGTTGAATGTACCACACTGGCCAGCACTGTAAGGTAATAATAAAAGACACTGTAAAACCGGAGTACTGGCTGCAGTCATGGACAATGTTTAATTGACTCTCATAGAAATAGTGTTCATTAAAGTCAAATATAAAACACTTTACAAAACATGTGCATTTAAACAGTGACATAAATCACATCACAAGTGCAAATGTCTTAATAAATGTGTTCAACATACTCCAAAATGTTAACTGTGAACATTTGCAGATCATTCAAAATGTATATCAAAATAAGAAAAACTTTGTTACAAAACCAACATTTAAATCATCATCATTTCAATGCATTAACAACATTAACATAGTTCAATGAGAGTAGTTACATTTTAATCATAATCATTTTAATCTGAGTTTTTAACCAAATATCATATTGTTCACATCATAACAACATTCACAAGACTATGTTTTCATTTTCTAAACTGTCACAAATGAAGTTGCATTTTGTTTCACATTCTCCTCGTGTTTTACATGTACGTCGCCATTTTGGCTCTGACTCACTCATGCTTACGCAGCCATTTTGGCTCGAGATACTTTCAGTTGCAAACGCCTTTTAAACTCACTCAAACTTTATCATCCGATAACAATCAACATTATAAACTCTTTTAAAACGTCCATGAACACTTTTCACATGTATATTTTATCATATTTCACTTTACATTCACCTATTCATACATCTTATGTCTAATACATAACCCAGTAATGCTCAATGTGTCTTAATAACAGTATTTCTCAGTCATCTAACAGAAATAAACACATACGTCTTTGAAGCACATTGTTTTACATTAGTGTAAACCAGTTTTTGAAACAGTTTTGCTCACCTGTAAGGTAATAATAAAAGACACTGTAAAACCGGAGTACTGGCTGCAGTCATGGACAATGTTTAATTGACTCTGACTCACCCGGTTCATCACCTAGAAGCAATAGCGCTCAGCGCCCTCTACAGGCAGCAATTATAAACAGCAACAAAGCATTATTTTTTCTACTCAATGAAAAGATGAATGAAAATGATGAATTTACATCAATTTATATCAATAAAATGAACTGAAGAATATGATGAAAATGCTTTTAACACATAAATGCCAAATTACATTTAAATTTTAAAGGGGGGTGTCTTTTTTTCCTTCCTCTCTAAACATATACACATGCATTTTATTTTAAAACACATTCATTTTTTTCAACCCACTACAGATTCACGCTTTTGATCAGCAGACTACAATCCCTATCCGAGTTTGTGGGGTTATATAGATCAGTTTTTCCTCTGAACTTGTCAATGACACTGTCTGGATACCTGGGATCATAAACTAAAGGGTAGCCCCTCGACACCCACTGATACCACACAACTCTACGTGGGTTAGTTGGTGGGTATAAAGAATAAGAGTAAGAGCACGGTATAACCAGACAGGAACCTCTGAGGCCATGAATTTCTGATGGCAATCTTACTTTCCATGCCAAAGTCTCATACAGCAGAACACCTGTGAGAAAAACAGGGAATATAAGAGTGTCTACCTCTCAATTTTAGTATTCAGTTCCTGTAGCTCAATTACTATCGGCATTCAGCAAAAGATCCTGAGTTTGATTTTCAGTGAAGGGACAGTAGGCACTACATGTATGAAAAAATGTTTCCTATGCAGAAAACATAAAGCAATGTGAAATTTAATGTAACTTTTGTTTCCTGTTACTGCAACATATCAAATGTAAAAAAACACAAATCACATTAGTTTGCCTCAGGATATGGCCGGAAGTATACATACATACATACATACATATATGAAGAGTTTCGTTGCAAAACGAGATAAATCCATTTTTTAACATTTTTGTCAAAACATTATTATTATGTTATCATGTTATTATTTAGTTTAATGGTGCTACTTAGCTGTATTTTTCAAGTTATGAAGGTTTAAATCAAAACAAACCAACTGCAGTTGAATTGATATTAATTGGAATGCACAACCAAAAAACGAGATTTCTGAACAATTTAACAACAATTTATGTATATATATATATATATATATATATATATATATATATATATATATATGTATATATTCTGTGACAGAACGTGCTATATAAAATGCATGAATAGAAATAAAGTGACACAGTACCTTGAAACAGAAGATATATCAGTCCTTTCATCCCTGGATCACAATGCTTCCTCTTATATAGAAAAATACCACTTATAAACTGCAAGCAAGCGCAAATGTTAAAAAACATTTCTGAATATCCCAAACACAACATGCAGAACTATGTAACCGTGCACCTAATTACTTTCACCCGTTTACCACCTATAGTGTTTTTCACTATTGTTCCCATTATGGGTTTATTGGGTGTACTTCTTTACCATTATAAAACAAGAAGTGAAAGGGTACAATGTAGGGATGTTAACAATGAATTGATTAATTGTCGTTAAGAATTAAATCTGTAAAACTTGCTAAGTGTAAAAACTTGCAAAACTTGCAATTGGGTGAATAATTCAACATGCAAAAACACTTGGGCCAAACACAGGAAATACGTTATGTACAGTAAGCAGTCAAGTGGTAAAGTGCAAAGACTGCAAGTGTTGTTATTTGGACGCAGCCAGTGTATCAGCGACTCGAAAAGCGAGGTGAACAACTAAAAAAAAAACACTAAAGATAATGAACCCTTTATTATGTCATCGACGCATGGACTTATATGACTGTTACCATTGTGCCCATGTGAGGCATTATACACTGTGTCTATTAGTCATTATATTTCATTACAAGATAAGTTTAAATTGATAATTTGATCAAAACACAAACTACATTGACTCATTTTACAATCCCACTAGCTGATGTTATTTAGACAAAAATATTTTAATTAGCACGATGAAGCTGCTGTTTTAATACACACTTTCATGTCATTGGCTACTGTAGTAAAGGCTTATTGCACTATTACTGTTAACTATTATTCGATTGATTGATTGTTAATTTAAATGATTATTCAAATATGGGAAATTGCATAAATATAAAACGTCTCGTTCTGGTTCTTCATTCTGATTGGTTGAAACGCGTTCTAAGCCGTGATAAAATACCCCGGTAAACCCACGGTTCAGACCGCATCACAAGTATCACTGCGCCACTGTTGCTGCGTACTGATTTATGAAAATAAACACCACAGTCTTTAATCATTTTTAAATTTTTCTACATTTGCACAATTATGGCGATATCCAGATAAATGTCAATAAATATTGTTGAGTCATTTCATCAATAAAGACAAAACGTTCTCTGGGCTGTTTTGTCTTAAATGGATATTTCCGCTATTGTCCACTAGATGGCAATCTTTCCCAACTTAAACACTGACGCATTCACTCGACACAACAGCGTTGTGGTGGATTTAGCGTAACGTGTGAGTTTTGATGGGTCTGAATCTGATCTCTTACAAAGTTCTTCACAAAAATGGAATTATCTCCGCTTTTGAAAATTTGAGAGGTGATAACTGATAAGAGAACAAATGAAGGTAGGATGAAACGTTTTTTTTGTTGTTGTTGGAAAACAAATGGTCTGTTCTTTCATTTGATATTTTATGTTTATTTAAAGAAGATAGTTTTTCTGTTAGGCATTAAACTAAAACTGGGTCGGGCAAAAAAAAAAAAAAAAAAAAAAAAACGCTGACGGGGAAAGAGTTAAGCATGCTTCCAAGCATATTTGATCATCACTTCAACAGTTGCACGATATAAATGTTAATGTATAAATTAGATGAATGTTGATTTACAAAATAAACACCACAGTCTTAAATCATATTTTCATTGTGTCATGCTGCATCTCGTTGGTTGGGAACTGCGCTCTGTTTCAGTCACACTTGATTCTGAGGAACTACTTTGTTTGGCGGAAGAGTAATATTTGTACTAATATAATTACAACTTATTTGTGTTTTATTTTAATAAAATCCCGCTAATGTTATGCATATGAAGTAACCGTTTTATAAACGCAATAAACCCCGCAAAGCGTTGGGTTACCAGTGCATTTTATAACAGCTCCGCTTCGCTTCGTGCCTAACGACGCCCCTTAGCTGTTATAAAATGCACTGGTAACCCACTGCTTCTTGGGGTTTATTGCTTTTATTAACATCTCTAGTACAAAGTTAATTTAATACACTTTATGTAATATTAGCTTCTAAGTTTCATCCTTACCTTCTCAGCTCCCTGCTCAGACGAGTGGACTGGATGAGAACTGACAAAATAAAAGAAAGTAGGAAAAGAGACATAATAAATGTCTCTCTTGTTAAACTGAAGAAAGAATGATTTGTTATTTCATATAAGGCTCAATATGTGTTGTGCTCTGATGTCTACCCCCACCAAGATCTAAAGCATTTCCTTTGTCGTCATGGTTTTATGGTTTAACAAATATTTTACTTGGTGCTCAAATTGAATCTAGCCTTATAAGGCAATGCAGCAAACACAAAATGGCAACACATTACTACCTTAAAGTCTCCCTGTATTTAAGAATTTATCACTGATCGGGTAAAATATGAGAGGAATCATCTGCTCCTGATATTATTACACTCATGTTGACACGCACTCCCGTCTGTGCTGTAGGTGGTACACTTTCTTTTGGTGGTAAGACACATTAAGTTTACCAAATGTATCCCAGCTTTATGTAAGTTAAGGTAAGTGGGGTATATGAATTCGTAATTAAAGTCTGGTTACACAAAAAAATGAAACAAAGGCACCATTAGGTTAATATATAAGACTTAAGCAGTCCAAATGGTTCATTTTGAAAAAAAAAGTAACACTTTTTTTTAGAAGTGTCTGTTGCAAACATGATTTCACACTTGATAAGTCATTATGCATCAAGTACAAGGAAGTGCACTCAAACTTATGATTTTGCTTAGAAACTGATTACATTTATAAAGTGTTACAGTTTTGGTAAAAGTTACAGTAGGTGAATTGGAGATACCAAATTGCCCCTACCCCAAATTGTGTATGAATAAAACTTGTATGGATCATGTTTATAGATTAACCGGTTCTCACCATAAATATAGCAATAGATGCTGGAAAGGTGTAAAGAATAAAAAAATCTCCCTGTAAAAAAACAGTATTTTACTGGCAGCTGTGGTTGCCATTATTGTACTGTTAATTTACATAGGGATACTGTTATTAGAAAAAACGGCATGATACTATTTTTACCTACCGTAGCCAACTGTTATTTTAACAGCATGGTACTGATTGTGTTAGCATCAGCTGTTTTTAATAGCATAATACTGATTTTGTTAGCTACAAAATGTTAGCTGCATTTTATATTTGTCTAGTGAAAACAGAAAAGGCCAAGTTATGAATTTTGTATTTTTCATTCTTATTAACATAGGATCAGTGATGCCACAGTTACTTTGAAAAAGTAATCTGATTACTGATTACTGATTACTCCTTTAAAAAGTAACTAAGTTACTTTACAGATTACTTGATTTTAAAAGTAACTAAGTTAGATTACAAGTTACTTTGTTAGTTACATTCCAGTAGCTGCCAACACCCCCACTGCCTCAACATTAAAAATGACAACCGGTTTTGCCAACACTCACTTTATTGGAAGTGCATTTTTAACAGTAACGTCAACAATGTATCTCCTGACATTTTAAGTTGAACTGTTGTGTTTTAAAAAACTAAAAAAAAAAAATATATATATATGTCTATCAAAACCAGCTGGAATTTTGAACAAATGTAAAACGACTTCTGTATAATTTCACTTTAAACAAGAGTAGTGAATTGTTACAAAATAGATTTTTGTGTTACACTTGTTTTTATTAAATATATATGATTATGACCTCTTTAATATGTAACTGCAAACTTATTTTGTCATTTATCTTTGTAAAAAATAATTAAATTACATTTTTATTTTAAATTTCAGTTTTATCAAATGTTTCAAAAGCAACCAACAGTACAAACTTAAATTGCTGAGACAAAAAAAATTCAATAGTTTGAACACTATGAAAATAAAATTAAATCAAATTAGAATAATATAAATTTTTTAACATATTATACACAGTATTAGCAGCGGGACAAAACTAACAAGTGTTCCTTTTGACCCAACAGGATCTACTCACAAAATAAAAGTAAGTCGAGTAAACTCGACTTACTTTTATTTTGAAAAACTGAGAAGTCTTCAGGATGTTATATAGTAAATACCTTGTAGATTTATCAGTATTGTAACACATGAAACGAGAAACACAACGCGTTGTAAGAAAAAAAGACCGCTTTTGGAATATACTTATCATGGTTGAAAACACAGTTCTGGATCTACACGTGGAAATCGGTGAGTAAATAACGCGATATTTGACAACTCTTCAGAGGTTATGTGCTAATATGCTGTCATAGTGAGATGCAGATGTTATTATCAGGGCTCGGAGAAAATCGCTTTGTTACTTTCGTTCTTCAACTCTCCCACACTTACTGGTTTTGCACTGAAGTCCAGCTTTTGTTGTGTGGGTAGTGGATGACCTCCTGCTCACTGCTTCTCACCACCGGGTGGGACTTGCTCTTAAGTTTGACTGTGTGTGCCGTGCCGCGACTCCAAATGTTTTTTTTTTTTAATTTGACGTAGTGTTTTTGTAGCTGCATCTCTCTTCTCTCTCTATTGTACGTTGTTTACGTTTGTGTCGCTTACACGTGACCTGAGTTGTCCTCGTGCTGAAAACGTGACTTGTCGCACACCTGACTTCACTTCACGAGACGCAAGAAGAAATATATATTTAACTAAGGAAAATTTCAAAAATAGTAACGCACAGTGACTTGGATAAGTAACTTTAATCTGATTACTGGTTTGGAAATATTAATGCGTTAGATTACTCGTTACTAAAAAAAGTGGTCAAATTAGAGTAACGCGTTACTAAGTAACGCGTTACCGGCATCACTGCATAGGATAAACTGCTATGTTTGTTATGCCATAAAACAGACACAATTACAAGCACACATGTTTTAATATTCAGTGCATAAACTGTGGTCCAACACAAAGGCACCACTAACACTAAAATTGTCACGATCTCGGTTTGATCGACCATTCTGTCTTTTTGCTTCTCTGTGTTTGTGTTTGTGTTTGTTTTGTATTTTGACAGCTCCACACGTGTGCGTCTGTCACCAGGGCGATCTCATTATAGTTTTTTTCCTGCACCTGTGTCCTTCACCTGTTCCTCATTTTCTCACCATTTCGTTTGGTATTTAGTCTCCCTGTGGTCATTGTTCTTCTCGAGTTCGTCACTGTTGTGTCTGTTGTGTTCGTCACTTTATGCCCAAGTTGATTGTATCCCGAGTCCCAACCACTTATTGGACGTATTCTTGCATCAGGGTCCATTATGATCTAAAACACATGGAAAAACGAAGGACACATCGCTTTCTTCTGCTTTTAAAGCACCTGTGACCATGAGTTTTGTTTCAAACGTCTATATTTGAGTGCGCTTGTTTGCGCGTCTAGATACGAACTGCCTCTAAAAGGGAAATGATCTACAAATCATATAAAAAAATCTAGATATAACTCATAAATGTAACAATGATTCGTTATATCGAATAGTCATTATTCAGGAGGACGAACGTGTGATAGCTGCTCTACCTGAATTGGCCATACCTGGCCCCACAAGCCACAGCCAGACGCCGGTAAAAACGCCCTCTCCCCTTGCCCTTGAACGAAGACAAGAGGTGACGTATGGTTTTTGTTGCTATTGACACTTACCCGCACGTCGAGCTAAATCTATACTCACCTTGTGAAACTCGTAAGCCCAGAGTAATGAGCCTGTGACTGTTATTGATACTTACCTGCACATCGAGCTAAAGCTATACCCACCTTGTGAAACTCGTAAGCCCAGAGTACAGTGCCTGTGACTGTTATTGATACTTATCTGCACGTCGAGCCAAAGTTATACTTACCTTGTGAGCCCTGTAAACCCGGGGTGAAGAGTCAGTAAGGCCATTCACGATCCATCTGCAAAGCCAAGTTCCAGTTAACTTACCTCTGCTACTTACTTGCATTCTTAGGAGCCACTGGAGTAGAGGAGCCGGGCCCGAGGAGATACGTCGTGGCTAGGCCCAGGAAGTTGCTTTCTGTCTTCCCTCGTATTCATTGTGTGTTTCTGATCTGCCTTCAGGAGAAGAGAAGGGCGCCACGGGAACAACAGCAAAGCAGGAGGTGTGCACAGAGACGAAGGAGCTTCGTCCTGTCCTTTCCCTGCAGGCCCTTACCTTTATTGGCTGGACTCCCCCCCATTATCTGGACCCCCGTCTTCTCCTGGAGGAGAAAGAGAAATATTTTAGATTCCCTTGCCCTCCCCTAACTTGATTTTAAATAATTTAATAAAGTTGTCTTAAATTTTACTCATCTTTCTCGTGTGTCTGGTCATTGGGGTGCTTTTGGGACCTCCTCGGGGTGGAACCTGGGAAGGGGCGTGCCTCACAGAGTCTGTGGTCCGCTCCGACCTGTGACAGATTTTTGGCGTAGTCGGCAGGGTTTCCACCTCGAGTGGAGCGACCAAGGTTCCCCAATGGCCGACAACGAGCTGCCCGAGGCCCCACCCCGAGTCATGCCAGTCTTCATGGGAAACCCCTGAATCCAAAAGTACAGCGGCACGGAGTCTGAGGTGAGGTTGTCTGAGTGGAGGGCCCAGATAGAATACCTTGCCGGGATTCAGGGATTGACCGCAGCCCAGCAACTACAGTTTGTGGTAAATTCCCTGCAGGGAGACGCACGGCGCGAAGTTCAAGCTGCCCCGAAGCCGTACGGGCCACAGCCCAGTCCATCTTTAACTTCCTATCCAAACAATATGGAGACACGACCCCTGTTACTGTCTTGAGAGCCCAGTTCTTCGTGTGCAAACAAGGGCCCCGACAGCTTATCCGTGCCTATGCCTTGCGACTACGGGAGTTGCCTACCAGACTGCAAAAATGCCCCGATCACGGCCTGGAGGATGGTGAAGTCTTGCTGAGGGATCAGTTCCTGCTAGGTATGCGTGAAGGCTCTGTGAGGCAGAGCTTGAGAGTTCAGTTCCGCCGTGACCCCGAATTAACATTTGAAGATCTGAAGAAAGAGGCGGCTGCCCTCGAACGCGACCAGGAAGAGGTCAAAGATTCCCCTGTGTGTGCAACCATCAGTAGCGGTGCTGTCGCCCGCCCTGAGGAGGTCGACTGGAAACAAACTCTGAAGACTGAGCTCATGAAAGACGTCTGTGAACAGATGAAGGAGCTGTCTAAGACCTTGATGGAGGAACTGCGGAGGGGTATCCCTCGTCCGGAGGTAAGAACTGCCCCTCGAGAGCGAGCACACTCTGATGGTGGTCGGGCCCCACTCAGAAGACCCGTCTTATAGAGTAGAACCAAAGGAAGGATTGATCGGGCAGAGTCCCGTGATGGAGATAAAGGTACATGGGGTGAAGATACCTTGTCTGATCGATACGGGGTCACAAGTCACCCTATTTTCAGAGAGCTTGTCTCGAGAAGTTTTTGCCCAGCAGAGTATGCAAGACGGAGGCCCGTCGTGGTTGACCCTAAAGGGGGCATATGGGCTTGATATTCAGTACATTGGATGCGTGATGGCTGACGTGGAGGTACGGGGAATTGTTGTACCCCAGAAGGGGATTGTGGTAGTTCAAGACCACTGTTTAGGGGCACACCGAACTTGAACGGTGTGAACTTAAATAAAGATTGTTCCATTTTACTTATCTTACTCGTTGTGTCTGGTCATTGGGGTGCTTTGGGGACCTCCTCGAGGTGGAACTTAAGGAGGGGTGTGACACACAAAGCCTGTGGTGAATATATGAATATATCCATAGTCTAGATAACTTTATACTGTATATTGGTTCAGTAAAAGAGGAATTTCTCTTAATACCCAGCTAAAAAAAAATAAAAAAATAAAACAATTCTAAGAGGTGTTCATCTGTAATCTAGTTATTTATGGTTAGGGTTTTTGCACTGTGTTGTCTTTTTAATTTTACTCGTTGGAGAAAGCAAAACCATTATATTGTGTTATCCCAAAAAGGTGGTGCTTTAAATAAGTTACCACATCCACAACAACAACACCAAATTTGACCTGCCTTAAAATGTTTAACACATGTGGTTTTGCATAATTTCTAATCAAATTTTAACATAAATTGAATCAATTTGTTAACTCGATAAAAAGAAAAGTAATGGGGAAAACATGTTTAATATCTGTAGTGCTTAAAGCAACACTATGTAGTTTTTTTTACCTTTAAATAGTGTCTCTAAAATTATTTCAGTGATAGAACAACTTTAACTGGACAAATTGTACTGTTGCTGCAACCTGAGCAATCTCCTAGCTGCTACAAGCACACTCTAAAAGTGGCGGTGGAGGGTAGAGCACACAGCCCCGCCCCTCCCCCTGCCTGCAAAAGAGTGTCTGATATCAGGCACTGTTGCGCTTTTCAACCACATGGGGGAGCTGTAAGTCATTTTTACATGGAAACTACATAGTGTTGCCTTAAATGATTTCTATCAGGGTGAAAAAACACCTTCTCACATATTATGAAAATTAGAGGGGTGTGATGGGCCTCCAACATAAATTTTGCCTAGGGCCTCCAAATATCTAGAACCAGCCCTGTATATATATATATATATATATATATATATATATATCGTGATTAATTATTAGCTATATTATATTATTGTTTTATAAGTTAGATAGGATTACTTAGATTGGATTTTTAAATTTTGGATTGGTTGTTGATTTAGATTGCCCTGTTGGATTTGTTTGCTTTTTGTGACCTATTATTTTGCCTTTGTAAGAGAGCCAGTAAGAAAGAGGAAATTGTCCACTGTCTGGGAACATTTTGAAATTGTTGCTCACAATAAAGTGTGTAATTGTTATATTTTACTTTGTTAATATAATTTTAAGTCACACTTTATGGCAGTATGATCTTCAAGTACATTATTTAATGTTTCAAGGTGAAATGCTTGCTGTGCCATAAGGAGCTGACATAGAGCAATAATACTTCTTCCATGCTTCACTGTCTAATAAGCAAAACACAGCACTAAAACTAGTCATGGTGAAACTTTACACACGCATAAACAAATAAACAAAGGTGGACACTACTTGCGTATTTTAGTTATATTTTCCAAGCGTTTACTTTACTTAAAAATGTTCACTACATTCTAAAGTATAGAATCATACTGTGTATTACTTTTATATTGCATATTAAAATTGATTTAATACCCGATTACATAAAATACTTCTACTTTTCTTGAGTAAAAGTAAAGTACTTTTTACTTAAGAAAAGTTAAAAAAAAATACTAGATGTTTAATGTACTTAAATATTAAATATAAACCAAAGATTCGAAATTATGAAATGAAGTGGAGTAAAAATTATGATAATATGCTTTGGAATGTATGTTTTCCAAAGAAAAACACTGATAAAATATAGCCTCTTTCACACAGTAATTCTGGTAAATTACCATGAATTTACCAGAATGAATTTACCAGTAAATACAAAAATGTGCTGTTCACACACGCAGCGACGCTCCGTCCCCCCACCAGCAAGACATCATTCACACATCAGCATCAAAATACCGGCAAACCCGGAGAGAAAGCGGAAGCCACCTGTGGCGCGCGGCCGGCGAGCTCCGTCCGTGTCGTATTTGTAAACGGCGGGTTATGACTTAATATCCACGGTCCGTATTTTGTTGTTTTCACATCTGTGGCAAACGGTCGCGAAGTTGCTCGTGACCAAACAACATTGCGTTAGGCGGCGTCAAACGGAACCTGCACGTTTGCACATTAGGCTTCACAGATGGTGTGCTAAGGACGTCGGCAATTTGGCAATTAGATGGTAAGCTGTTTTAAACAACTTTGGTGAAGAAATGTGGATGTTAACTTCAGGTGTGCTCGACTTTTAAGCAACATGTGTGTGGAAACGTCCGTAAACAGTCTGGGGGAAACCGCGTCACCTGTATAAAAAACTTTCTGATTGGCCCGCCCGATCTGTCAGCGCGGTCTGACGTCATCTAAATGCCGGTAATGCTATATTTTTCGTTCACACACAGCGCTTACCGGCAAATTACCGTTAATCTTACAACCTGTCTTACTGGTAAATTGGGAGCACTGATTTACCGGAAAGGTTCTGTTCACACATGACATGTTAACTGCAATTTACCAGTAAATTACCAGTAAAGACTGTATGTGTGAAAGGGACTTATGAATACTTGAAAAATACTGTTGAAAATGTACGTTTATGTAGAAAGTAAAAATACTTAAGTAGTGTCCGCCTCTGCATAAAGTAACAATTCGTATCCCACCCCAGACTACTCTCCCACATACACTGTACAAAGTCTTACTTTAATGTCATTCTTCAAACAATTAATGATTAATTAATTAATTAATTGTAGACACCCCATGAAAATTAGCACAGAAAAATATGATTTTTTTATTTTATAACAGGACAATTAAAAAAATTCTGCTTAGGTCATTGCATAAAATGTATTTTATTTATCTGCTATTTCTTTTAACAGTAGCTAGGTGTCACTAGGGAGCAATGCTTAATGTAGCTTCGTGTAAACCTTTGGGTGAAGCAATGGGCTGCTAGGTGTCAGTGGTTCAGGAAGCCTCATTTTGCCATCACTACACCTATCTATTCAACATCATGTCTGATCATGTTACTTATTTTTTTCTGTAATTATTGCACAAAACCAACTAAGCCAAGAATAACATTCAACAACGACTAACAAACAAACTGAAAAAAGAACAAACTAACTACAGGCAGAGTATATATATACATGACAAGAACCAATCACAATGCAGAAACAATTAATAACCATGACAACAAACAGACAGTGGGTATCAATTAATTGTATCAATTAATAATACAAGGGAAACAAAAGGACATGATTGTGAGTATTTCTTTAATTATTCTAGCATTTCTTAAACACACAATTTTATCGTGCATTAAATATATAATTGCATTTACCAAATATTATGATGATCTGTGATGTTTCATTTCTTTAGTCAGTGATGTTTAATGATGAAGTGACAACTCCCACTCACAAGGGTCCATTGCAACGCCAAAAATGTAAATACAAAAAAGTAAATACCGTAAAACTTGTTAATAATGATTTTTTTTCTTTTATTAATCTTACAGCATTATAGTTTATACAAAATGACACTTTCATCTTCTACTCACCTTTTATGTTAATTCATACTTGTATCACAAAGATTATATTTTAGAGAAGTAATACTTTATACAGTGCTCAGATGGTCTCATATCGTCCCATCCATAGTCATTGTTAAAATGGGTAGACAATATGAAGTTGTTGCCACGGCAGGGCCACTTTAACCTATGGGGACATTTTTAACTACCTCGTCCTGTCAAAAGGAGTTGACGGAAAATTATTAAAGTATTGATGCCTACTAATATTTACATAGTGGGTCGTGTACTGTTACACAGTAAGGTTGATTTTGTCTTTTTATTAGTAAAAGTGCTCCCCAGCCTGTCCAACAACACTGCAAAAAATGACTTTCTTACTTAGTATTTTTGTCTTGTTTTCAGTAGAAATATCTAAAAATTCTTAAATCAAGATGTATTTTCTTGATGAACAAAATGACCTAAGAAAATATGACTAGTTTTTAGACAAAAAACATACAATTTAAGTGAATGTGTGCTTAAAACAAGCAAAAATATCTGCCAATGGGGTGAGAAAATGTTACTTGAATTAAGTGTTTAAGAAAAAAGAAATCTTATTTCACAATTTTTTTTTCTCACCCCATTGGCAGATCATTTTGCTTGTTTTAAGTACAATTTCACTTAAATTGTATATTATTTTTCTTAAAACTAGACTTATTTACTTAGGTCATTTTGCTCATCAAGAAAATACATCTTGATTTAAGAATTTTTAGATATTTCTACTGAAAACAAGACAAAAATACTAAGTAAGAAAGTCATTTTTTGCAGTGAACTTGCTATTTTATTTTCATATGAACTAAAACTTAACAGCAATTAAGTCTCCTGATTTAAAGGAAGGAGTCTTGGCAATTTTGCAAATGAATTCCATCTTGTTCACATATTGTTTAATAAGAAATGCCTTACAGATAACATCCGTTCACATTGTAAAGGTTTCTAATAACTATTAATAACAGGAAACAGGAAACTTGTCACATTATAAGGGTTTATAAATAACTTCACAACAATGCTGTATTTACCCCTTTAGCCAAAGATTGGACCAATTCCTAACTATATACCTTTGCTAAAACATACATTTATTCAAATTATAAATCATGGTGCAATTACCATGGAGTTAACCTGGTTGTCTTTGGTTGGGCTGCCAGATTTGTTGATCTTGATTAGGCCATGGGTTGGTTTGGGTTGACCTAATTCCTTTCTGTTGTGTCCAGGCTCCACAGCCCCACCGCCCTTCCTGTGATCTTTTTGGTCTCTTCCTCCTCATTGTTTTGCTGTTCTGGACCGCATTTCCCAATAAGTTTTCTCAAGTCTTAGCACACTATGAAGACTCTTAAGGTAAACCTTAACTACATGTAACACTACGCTACTCAAAAATAATTTAAAATAATAAACTTCTAGAGAGCTTGGGCACAAATAAACAAAACACTTCAAATCACTCAAAAAACAAAGATTTATTACAAAAATTAGCAAACAGTTCATGGACCCCATTTACTTCCATAGTATTCTTTTTCCTACTATGGAAGTAAATGAGGTCCACGAAAGATTTGGTTACAAACATTTCTCAAAATATCATCCTTTGTGTTCATTAGAACAAAGAAATGTATACAGGTTTTTAACAACATGAGAGTGAGTAAATGATGACAGAATTTTAAATTTTTGGTGAACTATTACTATAAACTGGGGGACTTCTTCCTCTGCTTAGTTTTTCAGTTCACAAATTCTGCCATCTAAATAGAGAATTGTCAGAAACTGGCTTTTAAAGCGGATGAGAGCTGAGCCTCTCAATGGTTTGTTGCATGTTACGCCCAAAACACCCATTACTCATTACAAGAATAGGAACAACCCTTTAGACTGTGTGCTAGGCGCACAAACCATTTTGCTTGTCATTAAATTAGCAAAAGTGGATTCTAGCACGCCCATTTTGACTGTGCACTGTGTGCTTTAGACAATGCGCTTAAATCGTTAAAATAGTGCCCATAAACTTTAATTATGAATAATAACATTTACCATACAAACACATAGACATTGACAAAAACATCTATCTGTAATAATCAAGCAACCCTGAACACCTTTACTAGCTGGTTCACCTGGGACACGTTCAAGTTCAAACCAGTATGCAACGTAATGCCACGGTTTTCTGGTTGAACAACATGTTTCCTGGAAATGGTGTGCACCGGTATGCAACAGGGGCTGCATCCGAACGCTTAGGCAGCTCACTTCCCGCCCCGCTGCCTCACGAGGCAATGACTTAGGCAGCATGAAGGCAGCTCCAAGAAACACATTAATAAATAAATAATGTGTTAAAACCTGTGTAAATTACTCATTCTTGACAAAAGCTGTGTACGTACGCACATTTAAAAAATGTCGGGCTGTAAACGGGTTCGGGCTTTTAAAAAGCTGTCAATCAAAATGTACTTTCGGGTTCGGGCCGAATTCTGTCGGGCTTCGGCCATATCGGGCCTAACTTTTAAGGCCCGATTACAGCTCTACTTTGGGGCCCCTTGGTAGCCCGGGGACCAAGACAATTGCCATTCTTTGCCTAATGGGCAAGTCCGCCCCTTCCTATCTAAAATACAGTAACGTTTTACTTTTACATTTATCACTGGAGCACTGAAAGGTAAAAGCTACTAAAATTATCCCTGCAGAAATTTTCCCCACTGACAAAAAACCCCCTTAAAACATCTCTCATTTCAGTTACTTGTTTATTGATATTGTGATTTATATAAAGAATAAAATATGTCTCATGTTATTTCATTTCCAATTAATGAAGCCATCAAAAGCACAATATTTACATAATGCTATTATAATATGTAATGTTCTTAAAATAAAAATTTCTTTCTTACTTTTTAACAGTTTAAATATCTTTTTCTATTTCAAAGTAACAGAAAGGTTTACAAATGGTTCTTCTATATCAATGGGTAGAACCTTAATGTTTTTAACATTTTTAAGTGTATGGTTATTTAAAGGGAC
Source organism: Misgurnus anguillicaudatus (assembly GCF_027580225.2). Taxonomy (NCBI): domain Eukaryota; kingdom Metazoa; phylum Chordata; class Actinopteri; order Cypriniformes; family Cobitidae; genus Misgurnus; species Misgurnus anguillicaudatus. The sequence goes on along the minus strand of NC_073360.2, from coordinate 32,815,332 downwards.
ATTTAATCGGTAGAAACATTAATCTTTGTTGAAAGTGGGTCATATTTGTAGTCGAAATGTAACATAAATTTAGAATTTGGTGCCTATTTGACAGAGAAAAGAAAGAACGTGTCTTTAGGGCGCATTTGTATGGAAAGCTCTAGATCTGCAAGCCACTCCCACTAATCCAGAACACAGCTCAGCTGTCTGCTATTGTGTACATACATGCCAGGTTAGTATAAGAAAGAATATAGAAACACTCACTTTATAGTCAGACGTTCGTTTATCCATGCAGGCTTTGGCTGTCGCTTCCAGTTTACGATTCTAAAATATGTATCCAGGACGCCGCTGTCCATATACGGTAGAGCTGAAGATCTTTGCCCGAACCCGACGGGACCCGTCGGAACCCGACGGGCTCGGGCGGGTTCGGGCTTTATTTCTAACATTTTACACGGGCACGGGCTTCCGCTCCGGCTTTGTGAGGTAAATGAGCAGTCAAGTTCAGTACCGCGCTGAAGCCATTTATTTAATAATTTTCTTAATCAAAAACATGTAGCCTAATCTTGGTGAGTAAAGGTTTTTCAATGTATAACTAAATATTAATTGAGTCTTAAATACATAATTTAGACAAAGGATATAGACTAATGTTGGCAGTAATGGAGAGAAGTGCCAACGCAAATCCCACGGAGCCTTTCTCTTAATTTCGTTATTGCCAAATACCCATCTTAATTCAGAATGTATTATCTTAATTTAATTCGTTAAGAAATAATAATTTTATTGGCCTATTTATAGTCTATTGCATAGGCCTATTTAGAATGAGATGTTACAATGTTACAGATGACTTATTTTATTTCTTTGTTTCAACTTCCAAGTTTGCGTGTAGATTATTAGTAATGAATAAATAATGTTAAAACCTGTGTAAATTTCTCATTCTTTACAAAAGCTGTGTGTGTGCGCACATTTAAATAATGTCGTGCTGTAAACGGGTTCGGGCTTTTAAAAAGCTGTCAATCTAAATGTACGTTCGGGTTCGGGCTGCATTATGTCGGGCTCCGGTCATTTCGGGCCTAACTTTTAAGGCCCGATTACAGCTCTAATATACGGTACGAAGCTTGGGTGGTTGGTTCACCACACAAACTAATTGTCTCTGGAGCAGGCTTCACTCAGTTTCTTATTTATTTTTGAGAGTGCTTGGCCAAAGTGTAAATAATCCCAAAGAAGAAAAAGCGCACCCTGCACACAAACGCGTCTACCGCACAATATGTTTACTCCACAGATCCTGTGCTCGTGAGCCGAAACTCATCTGTGAAACAAACATGCCCAAAGTACCTCTCTTTCCCGGGACCATTTACCACACAAACGTCCATACCTTGATCTGATGCAGAAATTTCATACAGAAGGCACACAGTGAGAGTACAGGCACTACTTGTCCGTCCAAGCTCGGGCCAGACCGGGCTCCTCTACGCAGCAGCTCTTTGCTGTATTGTGGTTCATAAAGGTGCAGATTAGAGCATCACACTTGTGAAATCACCCTCGTCCATATCATATTGATTTCCTTTCGCTATTATTGTAACATGAAGTCTGGGTCGCTCCACATTGTCTGTTAGCTTAGCTTAGCATAAAGATAGCGGCTGATTGTTGCTTTTCGGGTATGTTTCTTTTCGTAAGTCCCACCCACTGATCTGTAATAGGTCTGTAGTGTGAATGGGTCCCACCCATAGCCCCCCCCCCCCCCTTGGAAAAATGAGCAATGAGTGTTTGTAGTCTTACACCCTCGACAAAGATATAGCACTTACTTCTTTCAATGGCACAAAATTAAGATTTTTACATCATTGAAAGAAGGAAGTGCAACATTGAAATCTGTATTTCTCCCGTCTCAGGGGAAACTAAAGGAATGATGCACGACCATTCAAAAACATGACTGGGGTTCTAATAATACAAAGCTTAATGCAAATCGGTGAAGTGTCCCTTTAAATGTAATTCTCAGTGAAAACTAAATTTTATGTTTACACTGATATTTCTATACATAAATGAAAAAACGGTTTGCTTGGCGAACTTGCTTATTGGAGATAGACAAAGATACAGATGCCAAACAAAATTAGTAATGCATTTAATATAAAAAGTACCCATAACAATGTTTTACTGGTTAAATGTTGACAATTGTTGGCTTTCTCTGTATAAAAACACTGTATTGTGTATACATTTTGGAGATATATTCATTCTACATTTTCATAATTGTTGAGATCTTCAACGTTGCTGTAAAACTCCTCATTCTTAAAGTTTCAAGAGAGACACAGAGATAAAGTCAGTCAATAACATTTCAGACACTATTTGAAATCAAAAATTGAGTGTTAATTCACAGTGTAAAGAAATGGTAATGATAAGTTATATACTTACAGTGTAGTATTTTGGCTCACTGGGTTGCACAGGAAACAAATAAGAGGTGAACATTTTAAGGTATGCAGATAAATGTGTTACCTCCAATTACTATGCAATATACATATTTCATTATTATTATTTTTTTAAATCAATATAGTATTAAATCAATATAATACTTCACTGAAAAATACAGCTTTAGAGACTGACTGGATTTAAACGCACAGTACCTTTTTGGTGATGGCATATAAGTGTTAGAGGAGGGATTGTTTTCTAACACTGCATGTGCATCCTTTGACCTGTGAGCAGATGATTTTATTAAGGCCAATTCATACTGATCCATCAAACGCCATCAAATTCATTCATTTGAGAAAAAGAATGGCATTATTGCAAATGTCACCCTAAACACCCACAGTCTTCCTACTTTGCATTTTCGTGATGTAATACCACTTTTGGCTGTCGGGAAGAAGTCTGCTATAAATCTCACACAAGTGCGGGCTCAGAAAAAGTCTGCATATCAACCAATATAGGGGCGCCAATGAGCACTCATAAAACCATAAAATGCCAAATAGGATACCCTACTACGGTCTTCTGGACTTAACTGACAAGTGCATGGAGTGGCCATTGTAAGTCAACGATACTGCAAGTCTACATGAAGTGTTCCATTTGATATGTAGACAGTGATGCTGTTATTTAGACTTTTTGGATCAAAAAAATTGGCATAAGCCCCGTTCACACCGCCAGCAACTAGCTGCGGCAAAGCATCATGATCCCATTCATTTCAATAAAAGCTTGGCTACTTTCAGCAACAATGATACACCATCTGTATACCTACTGTAAATGAGAAACTATTTGCTTACTTAACTTGCCTAACAAAAACAAAGGAAAGTGTGTTACTATATATATAGTATAGTTCAGGCTTCTATATGGTTACGTATGTGGTTAAAAAATAGCTAGATAGATAGGCTTACCTTTTATTAGTCTGTAATTCTTGCGTATCATTAGGTGACGACCTACAATTCGTATTGACATTGTTAATTTGAGAAGGTATAAGAATATATAACCTATGTTACACATATGTACCTGTTACACTTCTTGTATATGATGACTCCAGCAAGTATGCAAATGACAAGCAAGACAAATATAGGGGATAGAATGTAAGCCATATTTGTCTTCATGTCAAAGGTCATCACATCAGTTCCATTTTGGGAAATAACTAAAGGAACAAGCAAGACATACATTTAGTTTTTTTGTGAATTGCAGAATTGACAATGTAAACCTCTATTAGTAATGTACAGAGTAAAGTATTTTAGGACATCCCCTCATTATTAACTTAGACAAAATATTAAACGCACTCTCATGTCAGCTTTGAATAAAAAGCATCTGATCAACATGTAATGTAAAAAGTGCATTTAAATACTCACTATTACAGATCTATAAAATACTTTCCTGGTGTTTTGATTTATTTTGGCCTTTATTAACTCTTTCGCCGCCAGCATTTTTTATGATTTTCACAGAAGTTTAATGCCTTCCAGAAAATGCTCCTTTTTAAATATATAAACATACAATATATGAAATAAAAGAACAGACCCTCTGCTTTCAAACAAAACAATCTGTTTCATCCTACCTTCATGTGTTCTGTTTTTATCACCTCTCAAATATGTTTAGGTTTCATCAAAAACACAAAATTTTGAGCAAAAAGCTGAGATAATTCAATTTTTGTGAAGGACTTCTGATATAGATCAGATGCAGAGCGAACTTTAAAACATACACAGTACATACAGCTGTTTGCCCTAGGGCAATACTTCCGTTTTTTATAAGTTGCCACCTGGTGGATAATAGCGGTATTGCAGATTGACGAGATAACTTGTCAATGGCGGGGAAAGAGTTAAAAACTCTGTTGTGCTGTTTGTTTGACACAAATGCAAATGCATATTCACAGATTTTTAACCATTTTTACAACTTAATAATGTTAAGCAAGCACATTAAATTAATATTTATGTAGCATACTATACAGATTAATCTCCCGAATACATGCAGACCACAATAAAATGTTTACAAAGCACATCAAATATTGATCCACTGCTAGGGGTGCACCGAAATTTCGGTCGCCGAAAATTTCGGCCGAAAATGGCATTATCGGTTTCGGGCCGAAATAAAAAATCCAGCCGAAAATTTAAACCGAAAATGAATGTCAACCGCGCCCCTTACATCTGTGCGCTAGCGCTTGGGTTTCACTCAGCCTCACGGTGATCAGTCGTCTCACACCCCTCCCCTTCGTGCTCAAGCAGGTTTCACTCAGGGTCCAGCTGTTTGCACGGGTCTGCAAAGATTAAGAATGTCTTGATGTGTAAACTTTAGAGAGAGTCGCGCTATGTGTCTCTTACCGTAATCCATTAACGTACATTTGGCGAATAAAGCAATGAAACCAACGTAACGTTTTTATGTGGAGCGACTGTTGCGCTGTTTGGGATTCACCATCAGTCTCTGTATATGCATGCGTTTAAGTGCCCTTAAAGCCGAAAGTATACAAGGGACGTCCGCGTATGCGCGCCATCATTTTCGTCATCAGGCGGGTCCGCGGCCGGCCGCGCGGACCGTCCGCGTGCAGCCCAAAATTTGAGACCGCACGGACAGTGCGCGTACAGTCCGCGTACAACATCGCATGCACGTGAAAATATTTAGACAGGACACTCCACTACAAACAATTATACAAAGGAAATAGACAGCATTTGCACACATACTATCGTTTTTCTTCTTTAATTTTAGTTCATCCATAAACAGAAAGCTGTGGAGCATGTTTGTTACCATATTGTTTGATTCCTGTTCTTTGTTGTCTTCTTGTTTGTTCTAAACTGTGTTTGCAATGGTGGATCGGTTTCTTTTCTTCACCTATCCTAATGTTTTAATGTACTGTAAATGTCTCCAAATCAGTGCTGCACTAGAGTAATAATTTGAATAGAGACGCGTTTAAAAAAAAACAAGCAAACATAAATTCTCTCTGTTATTGACAGGGCACATATAAACAAAATTCTCTCCACAGTATTCTTTTTCTAATAAAAACATTTGCTTATGTCTGTATAGATTACAGTCAGATTAACCTACTGAAGTCTGTGTCATTAATGTTGATCAAACAACCCATGACAAAGAGACAAATAGCTCTAAAAAATAATAATATATTTAATTTATTGTGTTATGATTAATTTAATTTGATTTCTGTACCTAATGCTAATTTCAGACCTTATTAATGTACAACTTTGTTCTCTTTTATAAATGTTTGCAATTTCTTTATTGTTTATTAGATTTTTCCCACCTGCTTTTTGCTAATCCGAAAAAATAATCTGATCTGTGCCTCAAAAACTGTAATGTGATCCGAACTGTGAGTTTTTTTATCCGTCACACACCCCTAGTAAAGTTAGCACACAGTGATAGCCATAAATGCAATTGTACTAATAATTGGCATAATAATTTATTTCGGTGTTTCGGTTTCGGTTTTTCGGCCTTGGTTTCCTTTTTTCGGTTTTCGGTTTCGGCCAAGAATTTTCATTTCGGTGCATCACTATCCACTGCTTTATACCCATGCAACACGTGTGAATAGATTTTACAATAACTGTATTACTTTCTTAAATAATTGTGTAACAGAAATTGTGTCTATTACTATCTTGCTAGCTCTTATTGTTGGTGACTTTAATATCCACATTGATAACCCAAAAGATGCGTTAGGGCTAGCTTTCATGAATGTTCTTAACTCTGTATTAGAAAAAAAAAGTGTTAAAACTAACAAGGTTTGAGCATGTAGCAATAATGAAATAAGGGGGATTATAGGCTGATATAAATCAGTAATTGAAATTAGCATATAGACACATTCTTTATGCATTCATGTGTTCATACTCACAGACTTCAGTTGTGTTTTTTGTAGCTCTTGTTGTAATGCCTCCATGATGTGTTACATTACACTCAATTTCTGACTGCTCATCCTTCACAACACCGGTGCGCGTCAATGCGATTTTCCACAGACCGTTTTCAATATGGAAATCGTCTACTTTATCAGATCCTTCAATACCCTTCAGAGTGATGTTTGGTTTGCTGTATGGACAGGTGTGGAAGGTAAAACATGCAACTGTAATGCTGTCACCAGTCGTCGCACCTCCATATATATTGATAGTGGGCTGCCTTGGACCTGCTACATGAGTAGAAACATTAGAATTAGAATATGACATGTTATTACCGTTCTTCCTCATTATACCTTTAAGTTAAAGACATGTTTTTTTTTTTTCTAAGTGACAAATTTCCCCAGTTGCTCATAATAAGACAGCTAGAAAATTCATGAATAAAACAATAAGTTAAAGAAAAGTATTTACATACTGTCAACAATAATCATAGAGGTGACATCATAAAACTCATAGGTGCGCCATCCAATATTTTCTGGGTCAATCCATGCATATAATTTTTCTCTATTGTGCGACGGATCCACGCTTTTGATCAGCAGACTACAATCCCGATCTGAGTTTGTAGGGTTATATATATCAGTTTTTCCTCTGAACTTGCTTATGACTTCTTTTGTTTTCTGGGGATCATAAACTAAAGGGTAGCCTTTCGACACCCACTGATACCACACAACTCTACGTGGTTTAGTAGGTGGGTTTGAAGTGTAAGAGTAAGAGCACGGTATAACCAGACAGGAACCTTTGAGACCATGAATTTCCTTTGGCATTCTGACTTCCCATGCCAAAGTCTCATACAGCAGAACACCTGTGAGAAAAAGTCAGTGAAAAAGTTTACTGCTGTAAATTGCTAATTATTTGTTATGATATAAAAACATAAGCTCTTTTGTTATGCAGTAGAATTTATCATTTGGAGATTAATGTAGATAAAAAATTAAGCATCTTTGTAATAATTGTTGTTTATCAAAATGTCAATTTGTTTAGATTTTTTTCTTAATATCTACTCTTACAAAATATCAGAAGCCCAAAGACATGAATGACAAACAGAAGACACTTTACCTTGGAAAAGTAAATGAAGTAACAAATCCATAGCTTCAGGTCAAAATTATGTTGTTTATCATTTACTAAAAGAAAAATAGTTCATGTTATTAACACTAAATAAAACATAGGCTATACAGAAATAACAGTATACAAGTAGTTTTTCATAAGCATTCCTATTTTCTCTGAAACTCGCATTATTTCAAATTCTTCACCGCAGCATATCCAGCATTACTCTGCAATCTGTAGAAGTAAGCTAATAATAAAATAATTCATGGGCGGAGGCTGAACTTCCTTTGAGGAAAAAGTGTGCTTCCCCTTTAAAACACAGACAGAATAAAGATTTTCTAACACCAGTATTACTTTCAAAGTGTAATCTGGCAACACCATAAGCCTTACAAGCATAAACGCTCGCAATAAATTAGGCATCTTAGCTACATTTACAAACAGAAAATACAGGAAATGTGTTCACAACATTAAAAACAAAACCATTTTCTGGACTGAATGTCTTCTTTAGGCATCAGTAAGTATTTAGTGTGACCTCTCTTGGCCAGACACACATCTTGAGCTTTTTAAAGGAGACCGAAGTCCTGAAGTAATTCAATTAAAATTAGTATTTAATTTTATTTTTTATTTATTAAGAGATCTTGCAGTGGAAGAGTAGTTTACCCTAAATACTTTTATACAGCTTTTAATCTTACATGCAAATTTCCTGTATTTTCTAGTTGTATTATAATAAAAAGAATGAGAAATAATTGATCACTATACAATTGCAAAAACAACAAATCTAATAGTGACATGGTTGCACAGTACTATGGTCGTATGTCGTATCAGTTGTAATGTATTTGAGTACATAGTGGAGTTAAACCAAAAGTTGCTAACATCATCGAGCTATTGAATAAAGTACAAAATAGCCAAAAGATACTGTACTTAAGTAGGCAGTAAATATGCAAGTATCTGCGCAAATCAGCAGGGTCTTATAGAAAATCATAAAAATGTACATCCAATACAAAAATTAAATTGCTGCGGCCCAGTACATACTACATGCAGAAGTGATCTTGAAAAAGGATGAAAATATTACATACCTTACTTTTTTTTATTTTCACTTCGTCTGACCAGTCCCCTGCACAAGCAAATTGAAAGCCAGCCAAGTGAGAGAACATTTAGTCCCACCTTCCAGAACCAAATCATCAATAGAAAACAATGATGATGATTCTCTGTGGGAGGGGCTTGAGAATCTAAGCATTATGCTCAGTAGCTGAAATAAGTGAAAAAAAGGGATTTTTAGCACAATTTGAGCTTAAGAAACAAAAGTTATGGTTAATTGTTGGTAAGAAAAATGTTGTTTAATACTGTATAGCCTATCTACCTTCCTTTAAAAACTACCTACAGGCAGTTCAAAATCTCAGACACTCATCTTGATGCTTACCAGTAAAATGTTCTCTGCATTTTTGGCAGACAGCGTGTTCCTCTTTTCATATACAATATTTCCTGTTGTGCTAAAAGGTGCATGGTGCACAGAGGTAGATTTGTGCATGTTGTGCAAGAGCAAACCCAGCAAGCAATTTTGGATAAAACAAGGCTAAATTTGGGCTGCCAGTGAATGTCTACAGACGTCTAACCGTAGCCCAAGGACAGACAATGCGTATACTTTTATAATGTAAAAAATATAAGATGCAAAAGAAATGAAAGCAAACACATTTAACACCTGTCGAGTTACATGTCGGAATATCATACATCTTTGAGTTATTTTGCGAATGGGAAGCCACTTGCTGGGAAGCGGCCTGTATTGCCCTGCCAAAAACAAGCAGCTGTCTTCTTTGAGTAAGGGTGTCACGATTTCGATTTTAAATCGAAATCGATCGAAATTAAGCCACAACCTTGAACTTCGAATTAAAAAATTGGATCGTCGATGCTGCCACGCCCCATGTCACGTCCGGTCGGCTTGCCAAGCGGGGGAAAATAAACTCTCAGAAGTGCCTTTAAAAACATCCATCCAGCGGAACGCGATTTATATTTTAAACACGAGGGATGTATTGCTACAACTCCTTGACATGCATATTATAAACAGGATTACTACCTAGTGATCTGCCTTCGGACAGAGCGCAGCTCTCTGCACGTGCACGAGAGAGCCGCCAAGATGCAGCGGGTTATATTTTAAACAAAAGATATAGTTTGCCTCAGCTCGCATGAAACGCATAAAAACTAAACAAATACGTAAGGATTATTACTTTAGTTTATGTTTAGACTTTGGACAGATGCGAGATGCGCATGCACGTGAGACAGAGAGAAGCGCAGCTGCTTATGACGCACCGGTTTTATTTCAGATAATAGGAGTCCAAGACGCGCGCATTAAGTCTATCTGCGTGCAAGAAGGAATTCTCTCTCTACAAGCTCTCTCGCGTAAAGTAAAGCCCACAAACCCCCATGCGAGGAAAAGCACGCAATGTGCATGTTAATGTGAAACTATAATAATAATAATAATAATAATTAAGGCATATAATTTTTGTCTTAAAAAAAATCATTTAAAAACCGAGAATCGAATTGAATCGTGACATCAGAATCGAAAATGTAATCGAATCGAGGATTTGGAGAATCGTGACACCCCTATCTTTGAGGGATAGAAAGGTAGAGTTTCATCTGTGATCATGGTCCTAAATTGCATTTGACAGATGGAGAACAATAAACATAAAATTTCCCAAAAGCAATTTTTAAAAAGATACACAAATAATCAGAGATGCTCCGATCAGCATTTTTGGGGCCGATCACCGGTCACCAAGATCATGATCTGCCGATCGCTGATCAGTGGCGATCACAGAATGGCAGTGGAATGGGAATCTTTTATCTATAATCTAGCAGTAGAAATGAAACTAACTATAAATTAGGTATATTATTGTTTTAATAGAGAATCAAATACAGATGAGTAACGGGTTACACAATGCTCGCACTGTGTAAAATGGTCTCTAATTGCAGCCGCATCAGGAACGCTATGATGACAACAGTAAACAGAAAGATCGGCTCATGAGATCGGCAAATTTAGCGAGTGCCGATCGCATCATTTAATGCCGTTATCGGCTGATTACGACCGATCGATCTGAGCATCCCTACAAATAATACAGCCGAAACTTTAAGGACACAGTATGCACTGAAAAAACATTATTCATTCAATTTACTCAATTTTTTAAGATCAGCGGTTGCAATCAATTTATTTAAGCTACATTTAAAAAAAAAATAATAAGTTGAACTTACTCAATTTTATTTAGTTGCCCTAGTATAAAAAGTTTAGTAATTACAGCCCTAATTAATTATGCTACGTCCTCTTAAATTATTTATGACTGATGGAAAATTATTAATGGAATTTACTGTTTTTTTTTTTAAGGTAAATAGTTGCAATCAATTTATTTTAGCTACATTTAAATAAAAACATTTCATTGACTAACTTTCAACATTTTAAGGAAATTGTTTGCAATCACTAACCTGAAAAACAATATATATATAAAAATGACCCTTAAATGGCTTTGCAAATACACCAAGTAGTAAGTTTAATGTTATTTTTTTTTAATGTCAGCAAATGTAGTGCATGTTCAATAACAATTTCTTTGTGTGTTCATCTGAAAGATGATGGACTTATGTATCTAAGATGGCTTGAGGGTGAGTAAACCATGGAGTAAATTTCATTTTTGAACTATCACTTTAAAGCTTTGATGTATGAGATCTGCTGTTATGAAAATATGCGTTTGAACGACTTATTGTGAAAAGTGTTTTGTGCATAAAAAAAGCTACAAGAGTTTCTTAGACAACATTTTAATTTCACCAATAAATTGCTTCACAAGGTTTTCATTCAAAAAACATTTGTATGTTCTTCTGTGAAGAACATTTAGTAAAAACTTTTAGTATGTTTAGTAAAAACTTCTTAAAAAGAAAACATTACACATTTTTCATTGGATTACATCATGTGCATTATATCAACATTTATTCCATGAATATGTTCATTCCCATGTTAGTCAGCTTGTTATGCAGAAACCAGTCAGATCCCTGTGGTATTTCTAGAAAATAACAAAACACTTGTATTACTGTCTCGGAAAAAAGAAAATGCAAAATCTTGGAATTACGTCAATTTTTACTATATGAACACTGTAAAAAATTCCGTAAAAATTACAATGTTATTGCAGCTGGGTTGCTGGGTAGATTTAAATTTATGTTATTTACTGGCAAGAGTTTGTTCAAAGTTAAACAAATTTTAAATATTAACAAGTCTTTATCTTTACAGAATAAAACTATACAATTACAGCCTCATGCAAAGCATTCTGGGAACCAGAAATCATCATCAACCTTTTTCTGTTTTTTGCTTCAGATTTTGTTTCCCAGAATGTTTCCAGTTCGGGTAAATGTGAAAGTCGGCACACCTCTGATCTACTGGCTGTTCTTCAACGTGATGCCTAGCTGATGCCTGACCAATGACCACCGACAGAACCCACTTAATTTCCCACTTAATATATATATACAGTATATACCCAAGGGTTTTTCCCTTCTATGACTTTTTTTACTTCCCCGGCTAAAAAGTCCGGGGTTTTTTTTTCTCCTAGGGGGTTTTTCAACCCGGGAGGCAGCCTTCTTATGCTTAACTTTGCACCCTCTTCTATTCATAGCCGCAGCAAATTTAGCTGCTTGTGTTATAGTGTATTATGTCGTGCTGTCTGACGATTTTCTGTGCTTTTCACTGCTTCTATTAATGTAAAGCTGCTTTGCTACAATTACCAAATTGTGAAACGCGCTATATAAATAAAATTGAATTGAATTTTGCCTGATGCTGTTTTTTTATTTTACTCTGTAAAGACAAAGACTTGTAAATGTTTAAATGTGATTTAACTTTGAACAAAATGTTGCCAGTAAATAACATAAATTAAAATCTACGGTAAGTTACCGGCAACAATGCAATAACACTGTAATTTCTACAGAATTTTTTTACAGTGAACATGTTTGATATATATTTATAACTAATGATAAAAATGACAAAATATAATAATTTCCAAGAACTATAACTCAAACAAGAGTCATGACAGATAAGAAAAACATTCATGTACCTCCTTCTGGTAAATTTGCTGGTTGCTCAACAATGGTCTCTAATAAAATTTCACATCTCTTAAAAAGACAATGTAACAATGTAAGTCAGTATTTTTGACTGATATCTGTATAAAATGAATATCATTTTATTTATATTATATATATATATATATATATATATATATATATATATATATATATATATATATATATATTAGAGATATTTCGTTGTGAAGTCTTGACACATGAATATAATCTCTTTAAATATGCAAAAATAAAAATGATGCTCTTTAATATAATAAAGCACTTACCTGTTGTAATCCCCATCTCCTCCACTGTTTTTCCAGACAGCTCTTCCTTCAGACATCCTAGAACTATAGGATTTTTTTTTTTTGAATGAGACCCAAGATAAGATAAACACACACAAATATAGTCATGTTAGTTACCTGCGTGTCTTCTTGTATATGATATCTGCAGCACAAAGCAGGAGAATCAGAAGTACAGGAACTATAACACACGGCCCATAAATCTCCATTCCAACACCTTGAATTCCTGATGATGATAACAAATCACGGATCACAGACCATCAAATACAGAAATGCAATGCAACCGCACAACGTTTGTTTTTAATATGTCACTTACTCTTGACACTCAGTTCAGTTGAACCATTAACCATCTTCACTTTATCACCCCAAAACTTTGCATTGCAAACAATTTTATCTATCTCTTCGTATCCGGTCGGGATAAAGGTCACAGTGGAGACTGTTTCCCAGACTCCTTCACTCATGCTCTGGTGGCTGACTGTTTCTCGGGCAGTCTTGATGCTCCAGGTGATGCCGGGGGGATGAGAGGGGCAGGTGTGGTTGACTGAACATTTGATTGTGACACGCGTCCCGGGCTCAATGTTTTCAGGAAGCGATGACACCACAGGATTGTCTGGTTGAGCTTTTCACAAAAGACACAAATATGTGATTTTTTTACATATTTGTAAAATACAGGAAACAAATGCTGAGGAAGTAACTATTTAAGAGTATTAATATTCTGGAGATATTCTATGAAGTAATTTAATCTATAACTTTAAACCAGGTGGTCTTAAAGTGTGTTTTAGTAGATGTATGGAGTCAAACACGTGTAGTTTATTGCATCACATGTTCAATTGTTGACACCTACAGTGTGTTAATCTATGCTTGCCTTTGTTTTGAACTTGCTTTATAACTTAACTTAAACCTAAACTAACAAAACTCTTTTGTAAAATGTTTAAAAATTTCTTTGCACCACAACTCTTTAAAATTAAAAAAGAAGAAAATACTCAAATTGCAGACAAATATATAAAGTCACTTGGTTTGATATTTAGTTTTGATATAATTCAATCACATTCATGTAGTATTGTGTGTCTGTATATGCTTTTGTACCTCGGATCAGAATGAACACAGAGCTGTCGTTAAATTTGTATTCGACTTCATCTTTTTCTGCTTGGAACCAGAACGGTCCATTGTCATGGGGTTTTACGTCATCAATCTCGACCGTACAGTTTTGTTCAACTGGGTTTCCAAGGAGTCTTGTGCGGCCTCTAAAGTTGTCCAAGATGCGGCTCGGTCCGGTGTGGTACATGTAACCTTTTTTCGAGACCCAACGAGCTCGAAGTTGCGCTGCAAGTTCATCTTCCATGTTAAAAGTGCAGGGTATCACCACACAGGAACGATGTAATGCGGTGATCTTGGGTGCCACATCTGCCTGGACATAATCTAAAAGGGTGCATTATCAATATTACTACACATTTAAAATAAGTATTATTTTATAATTATCTGGAATATCTAGAATTATCTGTAAAAAAGCTAAGTAAATGCTTATATAAACTGGCAAGTGCAAAACATAAACATTCTAAAGATTTTTAGAAACAACAACAGGGGTGATAGTAGAAAAAAATCCTGAGCCTGAACTTTTTTCCCTGGGAGGTAAGCGGGCCCCTAAGCCAAGACATATGCCCTGATCAACACAATTGTCAAGCGGGATCCAGGGGTGTGCTCCCCTGGGAGAATATTTTGATAAATAGTCAGACATGTTTATATATCTACAGTCACAAAAGTCACCAGAATCCACAATTCAAGCCTTAACTGATAGATTCTGGTGACTCCTGTGAACACAAATATACAAACATGTCTGAGACGAACAAACCCAATGCAAGCCAATAGCACCTTTTTGTAGAGCAGAGCTCCTGGGCCTGGTAGGCCTGTTCATAAAGGGATAGTTCACCCAAAAATGAAAATTCTGTTATCATCAACTCAATCTCATGTTGTTACAAACCACCATAAATTGCTTTATTCTGATGAACACAAACGAAGATATTTTGAGTAATGTTTGTAACCAAACTGTTCATGTACCCCATTGACTTCCACCATGGTAGTAAAAAAGAATACTAAGGAAGTGATTGGGGTCAATGAACGGTTTGGTTACAAATATTTCTCAAAATATCTTCGTGTTCATCAGAACAAAGCAATTTATGTGGGTTTGTAACAAAATGAGATTGAGTAAATGATGACAGAATTTTCATTTTTGGGTGAACTATCCCTTTAATCCATCCCTGCTTTTAACTAGTCACTTACCTGCATACTTATTGCTTGTATAGCATACCAAGAAAGGTCAGTGGGTGGGAATTATAATACTCCAAAGTAAACTAGGATTTGATTAGTAGCTTAACCATTCACTTAAGGGCACGAACAAGTAGATATTAATTTTTCTGCAAAATATGCACCTTTAATTTTAAATTTTTTACAGTGCAGTTACAGTGCAACAAACTGTATGTAATACAACACTCAATTTGTTTATTCAAAACAATTTGCTATAAGAGAACAAAAATTAGCAATAATTTAAAGTGCTTCAAGAACTGAAAAACAGTGAGAAATAAATAAAAATAAGCAAATACAGTTTACTACAGAAAACATTTTCCCCTGCCTTCCTTTATTTCTTCCTTTTTGAACAGGTTTTTGGGTTAACAGAACCTTTCCTTTTCAGCATGTTTGGTGGCAGTGCAGATGATGCTTTGGATTGGCCATGAAAGAGTGGGAAAAAACGTGTTGGTAAAGAGCATGTGGTAGCTGATGCTGAGGATGTGGTGGCTGATACAGAGGAGGTTGTAGCTGGTGCTGAGGTTGGGGAAGCTGGTGGAAAAATATGTTGTCTGTCTAGTGAAGCGGAGGCTGTGGCAAATGGAGGACATCTGGCTTGTCCAGAGGTGGAGGCTGGAGAAGATGAGGGTTTGTCTGGTGTTCTGGCCTGTTGACCAGAGGAGGTGGTTGCTTGTGCAGATGAGGTAGAGACTGGCACAGAGGAGAGTTTGGGTGGCAATTTCTTTTTCAGGGCCTGTTGACCAAAGGAGGTGGTGGCTTGTGCAGATGAGGTAGAGACTGGCACAGAGGAGAGTTTGGGTGGCAATTTCTTTTTCAGGGCCTGTTGACCGGAGGAGGTGGTGGCTTGTGCAGATGAGGTATAGACTGGCACAGAGGAGAGTTTGGGTGGCAATTTCTTTTTCAGGGCCTGTTGACCGGAGGAGGTGGTGGCTTGTGCAGATGAGGTATAGACTGGCACAGAGGAGAGTTTGGGTGGCAATTTCTTTTTCAGGGCCTGTTGACCAAAGGAGGTGGTGGCTTGTGCAGATGAGGTAGAGACTGGCACAGAGGAGAGTTTGGGTGGCAATTTCTTTTTCAGGGCCTGTTGACCAAAGGAGGTGGTGGCTTGTGCAGATGAGGTAGAGACTGGCACAGAGGAGGATTTAGCTGGCCTTTTGATTTTTCGGGCCTGTTGAACCAGTTTGTTTGTCTCCTTTAAGGACTGCATCCTTGCTGCCTCACTCAGCCTTTTCTGCCTTAGTGCCTGTTCAGTTTCTTTCTTTTTCTGTAAATGTAACTGGTAGTTTTGGAATGATGAAAGGCAGGCTCGCCTCAGAGGCTGGTCAATGGTCATAGTTGAGGCTGTCCTGTCCTTGGCTTTAAGTGTGGACTTGATTACTGCGAGGCTTTCATATGTTTCCACATTCATGGAGCACCTGTCATCTTCAAGGATATCATCCATCAAATTAAATGATCCTTCCACCAAGGGGCCTGTGAAAATGGACAGAAGAGCTTTAACTAGCTTGCACAGGGTTGGATACCTCACATCCCTCTCTGCCTTTTTCAAGGAAGCAACATGGGTCCACCAGTCTACATCGACTCGACAGTCGCCTTCAGTGTAGCTCTGTAGATGAAGAAGCATGTCCCCATCCAGCTGGTAGGCCCGGCATTCTTCTACCAGCTGACCAATCTCTTCTGGAGGGACAACATTTGGCAAGGCTTCTCCTAAAGTGGTAAAAGCCCCAGTGACTCCATCAGATTGCATTAGAGATGGAGTAAGAGCAGAGAGTGATGATATTATAATGTTATCCAGGGGAAGGTTTTTTAGTAGAAACTCTGCTGACCTCATATACCCTTCTCTGAGAGAGTCATAGATATGATCAACCCATACTTTTCCCTCCACACGGGCTTTGTTCATTGCAATGTAGCAAAACTGTCCAACAGAGAGCCTCTTGTTTGGCAGTTGGAAATCCCTTCTCCGTACATCAATCTTGAGGATCTCCTTGTGACTAAGTGGGATAGCCTTTGGTCTTATAAATTTGCTCAGGAGCTCTCTTACAAGGGCCACCATTTCCACATGCAGCAAATGCACCATCGGCTTTTCATGTTGAAGCTTTTTGGCAAATCTCTGAAATGTTGGAAGGACCCCTGCAAATATAAAAGACATTATAATTTAATATGAGTAATTAAAACTCACAACCAGTGTTGGGAAATATCTGAACACAAGTATGATTATGCATTTAAAATACAATAACTAAATAATAATACAACTGAATTTTGCTCAAGCTGAATAATTAATAGGGTGGTTTTATTAAAAATACTAGTCATACTGTGCAACAGAAGAGATAACTGTTTGATATATTCCTATATGAATTTCTAATCCTGTAACTCACTGGCTGTCTAAAGATGTTTATTAACTCTTTCGCCGCCATTGACAAGTTATCCCGTCACTTATGAGTTAATATTTAACTGATAAATATGCCATTTTGACGAATTTATAAGTAAAGGTGTAAAATCCACTAGATCGTGCCAAACCGAATTTATCAAAAACTGAAGCCAAAAATGACTTGAATGATGAATTTTTTAACTGTATATGTTTAATAATCATCAGAGTCTGATCTCTAACATAAATTCCTTTACAAAAACGTAATTTTTTAAGCTTTTTGCTCAAAATGTTGTATTTTTGAAGAGAAATATCCATATTTCAGAAGTTAAAGAAATTAAGTGGAAAAAGTAAATATATAATGAAACGTTTTTCCCCGTTTTTTTGTTTGTTTGTTTTATTGTTTGTTTGAAAGCAGAGGGTCTGTTATTTCATTTGATATATTTGTATGTTTATATATTTATAGAAGAAAATTGTAAGGCATTTTGTAAAACTTTTGTGAAAATCACAAAAATGCTGGCGGGCAACTTTTTTTTAAAAAGGTTGGTGGCGAAAGAGTTAAAATAAGACCATTCACCGCCAAAGACGTCTGATCACACAAAATGAACCACTAGGTGGCAGCAGATCACTTTCATCTACAGGAGTAATGGGCCTCATTTCACCAACCGTTCTTACGAAGAAATTTGTTCTTAAAATCCACTTACGCAGTTTTTACGAAGATTATGGTATTCACCAATGTATTCTTGTTCTTTGGTAAGAACAGAATCTATGAACACTCAAGAGCACATTTGTGAACTGACTTGTTTGTGTAAAATAAATGGTTATTGCATTTTCATCATATCTGCAGGTGTAAAATATAATAGAATTTAAATTACAACTATATATTTTATAATTTAGGATATTTTTGAATAAACATATAATACTTTTTTTAAATAAAATAAATTCCACTACAAAGCATTAATGTATTTTAGAATAAACAAACACAACAAATACATTTTTTTCACTTTTTATACTAGCTACTAAATATAACGACTCATTTACAGTTCAATTCCTGCAGCAGAATCTGCCTTTGTGAATCTGCATAAGAGTATTCGTAGGACCTCTTAAAGGGATAGTTCACCCTAAAATGAAAATTCTGTCATCATTTATTCATCCTCATGTTGTTCTAAACCTGTATGAATTTCTTTTTTCTGATGAACACAAAAGATATTTTGAGAAATGATGGTAAATACACAGCACATAGTGACCATTGACTTCCAGTAGGAAAATAATATTTTGGAAGTATTGTGATAAATGATCAAGAACAACATGAGGATGAGTAAACGATGACAGAATTTTCATTTTAGGGTGAACTATCCCTTTAAGAACACAGTTAAGAAAATTCTTAGAAACATATTGGTAAATGAGGCCCATTTTTACCTTGTTACACAGTTCGTCATAGTATTACAGTATTCCACAGTTGATATTCTCATTAATTTGGTTATTGTTGCTGTAGAAAAAAAACTGACTATTTCATTTGTATCATTTATAAAATTGACTTAGGGCATTAGCCAGATATGCCAGTCGACTGCAACCACTTATTAACTTAAAACTTTATTTTTACTCTTACATTTAAGTTGCAATGAGTTTGCCTAGTCATAAAATACCTCTGAATAAGTCGATCATGACCTTCATTCTTTGAAACTCTGTAATAAGCACAGAGATTCGTGTCTTTCGATCTTGGTTAACCTGTGTTCCTGTTCGGGATGCCACTGCCTGCTCTTGCTGAAGTACTTGTATCCTGGCCTTTTCCTCAACTGACAGCTCATGTCTCTCAAATACTTGATACAGAAGCCTTCTGTAGTGTGCACACACACACACACACACACACACACACACACACACACACCTATGTAAATAAATGTAAACACACCTTAAAGTGATAGTTCACAGAAAATTCCAATTCCTTCATCACTTTCTCACCCCCATGCCGTTCCAAACCTGCAGAACTCTATCCTGATGAACACAAAAGAAGATATCCCGACAATGCACACAGCTTATTGTATACATTGACTTCCCTAGTAGGAATAAAAATATATGATGGAACTGAATGGGTACCATCATCTGTGTGCTTACCATCATTTTTTTAAATATCTTCATCATTTATCACAATACTTCCATAGTATTTGTTTTCTTGAAAGTTAATGGTTACAATCAGCTGTGTGCTTCCCATCATTTATCAAAATATCTTCTTTTGTGCTCATCAAAACAAAAAAATCATACAGGTCCAAAACAACATGAGGGCGAGCAAACGATGACAGAATCAAAACCTCTGGGTGAACTATCCCTTTAATATGCTGCTAATTTACTACTTGAATAACAATTAACTATTCTAAACTAATAAAAGATGGTGCATCATTAGCCCTGCATCCCACAAGGGCTGAAACTAAAACAAACAAGATACTATATTTGTTGTTATTAAAATGATTTGCATTACCTGTATTTGTGTTCTTCTTCTGGATCCAGCAAATGATAGTAGTGCACCACGAGCACATCCAGGAGCTCATTCATCCTGTTGCATACCTCGAGCATTTGAATGAATCTGTTACTGATGGGCCTTATCAAGCTCTTCGGAGGGAGGTGGAGTAACTTTGAAACTGTGCAAAAATCTCCTTTTGTTTAGGTGATTTCTCTATATCATAATAAATATCAGAGCAAAGATCTTCTACATCTGAGCCAAATGGTCTCATAAGGGCCTTAGCAGTATTGGAAACCATGTGAACAGTTTCTCCTGATATATCCAGGAGATTAGGGTTCTCATTTCTTGCTAATGTTTCAAGCCCAGATTTCTTTCCCCTCATCACAGCACAATTGTCCAGAAGAATGCTAGTGACTTGCCTCCACTCCAGCCCATAGGATTGCAGGACATCTTTTATTTGCAGCATTAGTGCTGAGGCATTTGCAAAATTAACCTTTTTGCTGGCAAGGTGCTGTGTTTTCACACTGCCTGCATCCTCATCATAAAATCGGACCAGTACATTTAAAATCTTATCCATGCTTTTGTCCGTTGCCTCATCAATGTTAAGTGAAAACATGGTATTCTTCAGCTTGTCGGACAAATTTCTTTTAAATTCTGGCGCGATGCCGTGTGTCATGAGATAACCCGCATGCTGCCTCGAGACAGACAGATGCGTCAGAGCGAGTTTATCCTCCGCTAATTTCTTACACAAAGTGACGAGTGGATGAGCGATTGTAAACGACAGATCAAACTCGGCAATGAAGGAGCACAAGCGAATTTTTAAATCAGCCACGCGATCGGTCATTGAGGGTCGGATATCTGCTGTGGCTGTTGCCCCCGGTAAACGTGACGTGTGTTTAATTGCTCTGACAGCTGCTTGATGACTAGGGTCTAACTCGTGCCGTGGCAGCACTTTTTTCCCGCTAGTGCCATATAATATTTTCCTTGCGCACAAAGTGCAGAAACATGCTCCTGGTTGCCGGAGTTTTTGACACCAGCTTCCAAAGGGCTTTTCGTCTCTACCCACCTCCTCTATCCAAGACCAGCGCCATTTATTCTTTATACCCTTATCGACAAGTTTGGTGTCTTCTCCTGGCTTCATAAAGTTGCACTCCATGACTTTGGTTACGTTTCGCGTTGCCAGTGTGGGAAACACATTCGTAGTGTATGGGAAAACAAAACAAATTTGCACGTGGACTGGGGTGACTGCTGAATCAATCTGATTGGCCAAAACCCAAGACCAGCCCCTACCCTATTACCGATTGGCTGAAGTAGGCCTACTGGTGTGGTTTAAAGTGAAAGCACCTCTCAGATCACGCAAACTCGAACTTTTTTTTTGCAGACACGTCTTTACGCCGGAAATCCGGCGTGGCGCCGGAGCGCTATCAGGCATGCAACAATTACTGCATTATTGCACATTGTTGAGTCTAGTGTGTGTATTTAATGTGAACATTAATAAATGAGTATCATTACCGATGACCTAGACGTTTAGAGAATCGATATAAACATAAAGTAAATACATAACACTTACTTTTCTCTATGTCTGTTATGTTCACTATTTTGGGTTCATACTCTGAAAAAAACATAAGCAACAGAAAACAACATGAATGAGATGTGAAGAAATTACACATCATGCATTGTGTTTTCAAATCACTCACGTTTTACATGTAAGTCAACAGATGCTGTGATGTCCTGTCCAGAAAATTTTGCAGTGCAGATCAATTTCTTCCCATCGTCTGTCTTTGCTCCCAAAAATATTATGGTGACCAATTTGAACCCTTTAGGTTGTTTTATTCCCATTTTCACTGGCATGTTGTCATAGTTCCAGGAGATGATCGGAGGAGTCTGGCAGGAATGGTGGACGGTACAATTGAAGTCCTTTGCAACACCCTCTGTGACATCTGCCAGTTTAGGCTCAATTTTTATACTATAAGGAATACCTGAAGTAAAAAGCAGATTGGAAATTGTAGCAATTAACCCAATTCAAAACAAAACACTGTAACATTTTGCTGTACTTCAAGAAAGAATTCACTTCTAATCTCTTAAAAACTAAACAAAATGAGCATATACCAATATTAATATAAGGGTGACTATTAGTATGTATCAGTGACCTAAACATAAACACTTGCATTTATTTGTTCACTCACATGCAGAATTTTTGTTCTTTGTAGCTCTTGTTGTTATGCCTCCATAATGTGTTACAGTACACTCAATATCTGAGCGTTCAGCATTCACATAACCGGTGCGTTTTCGAATGGTTTTCCACAGACCATTATTAATATAAACATCATCTATGGTATCATATCCGTAAATACCGTTCAGGACAATGTTTGGTGTGCTGTATGGACAGGTGTGAAAGGTAAAACATGTCACTGTAATGCTGTCACCCATCTTTTCGCCTCCGTAAATATTGATGGTGGGTTGCTTCGCATATGCTACAAGGGCAAAAAGGTTGAAATTACATTATTAAGCTTTAAATTGACTGTTCTTCCTTATTATACCTTTATATTAAATTCATGCTTTTTCAAAAATATTAATTAGAGCATAAAGTGTGACAAATTGTCCCAGTTGCTCATAATAAGATAATGACTGTTGTTGTACAGCTATCAACCTCAACTGGAGAATTAATGAACAATACAATAAATTAACAAAAGTAAGTTAAATAAACAAGATTATTTACATACTTTCAACAAGAATTGTGGAGGTGACGTCATAAAACTTATAGGTGCGCCATCCAACATGTTCTGGGTCAATCCATGCATACAATTTCTCTCCGTGGTGGGACACATCCACACTTTTGATCAGCAAACTACAACTCCGTTTTGACGGGTCGCCGTATAAATCAGTTTCTCCTCTGAACTTGCCAATGACTTTATATGGAGACCGGGGATCGTACACTAAAGGGTAGCCTTCCGACACCCACTGATACCACACAACTCTACGTGGGTTAGTTGGTGGGTATGAAGTGTAAGAGAAAGAGCACGGTATAACCAGACAGGAACCTCTCAGGCCATGAATTTCTGATGGCATTATCACTTGCCATGCAAACGTCTCATACAGCAGAACAGCTTTGAGAAAAATATTGTAGTAATTATTGTTTATTAAATACACCAGCAGCCACACTTGAAAAAAAAGCAACTGGTGTCATGTTTAGAGTTTCATTATATGTCAAGTTGTGTTTATTTATCTAGCCTATTGACATGAATGACAAACGAATGCACTATACCTTGAAAAAGTAAACGAAGTAACAAATTCATAGCTTCAGGTCAAAATGATGCTCTTTTTTATAAAGGAAACAGAATGTTAATAATACTGAAAAAAAAAAACATGTACAGAAACCATTAATGTTTATTTTTTTATCAGTGTATACCACTAGTCAAATGAATATAACATGGCAAAGATAAATGCACATTTACTGATTCAATAGATTTATAGCATTTTGAAAGAAAAAAAAACATGTCATGGATTTATTGCATTTTGCGGAAAAAATAATCTGTTTTTATAATAAATCTTTGAAAATCAAATTATGAATTTAAATTTTTAATGTTATTATAACCTCAAGATGCTATTTGAATATTTGTAACAGAAAATACACTGTAAAAAAAATCCGTAGAAATTACAATGGTATTGCAGCTGGGTTGCCGGCAATTCACCGCAGATCCACATCCATGTCATTTACTGGCAAGAGTCCGTTCAAAGTTAAATAAATCTCAAACATCAACAAGTCTCTATCTTCTTCAGAATAAAACTATACAATAACAGCCTCATGCAAAGCATTCTGGGATCCAGAAATCATCATCAACCTTTTTCTGTTTTTTGCTTCAGATTTTGTTTCCCAGAATGTTTTGCTTGATGCTGTTTTTTTAGTTTTACTCTGTAAAGACAAAGACTTGTAAATGTTAAATGTTCATTTAACTTTGAACAAAATGTTGCCAGCAAATAACAAACTTAAATCTACGGTAAATTACCGGCAACCCAGCTGCAATTTCTACAAATTTTTTACAGTGTATAGTGGTTTTCATCTTGTCACTTTCTTGATATAGAAAACAAATTAGTCAAAATGGATTTATTGTTTTGGAACCAAACTCTTCAAATATTATTATTTACCTTGCTTAGCAATTACACAGAGCAGTATTATTATTATTTTTTTCTGTCCAACTTACGTAACATCGACTACCCATTCAAAAGTTTAAGGATCACTTTCACTTATTAATATTTTTTTCCACATATAATAGCAAATTCATTAAAACTGTGGAATAACAAAGATGGAACATAATAAAGTCAATATTATGACTGTAAACAATCCAAAATAAATCAAAACTGAAACACTTACCGGTGGTTATTTAAAAAAAATAGTTTATAAATGTATACAGGAATTTAATTAGTTAGTTTAGTGCTAATAGGCCTTAGTTTTTAAGATAAGGTGGAAAAAAGATTTACTTACTTTCATAAAATAATATATATTAAAAAGATAAAAGCCACTGCTTATATATTTTCAAGTATTATTATACATTAAATAATATAATTTAAACAGTATTTTTACAGAAATATTTTACTTTTTTGAAAGTTAAAATAGCTATACGGCCCTCCAATGAATATAATTTAAACAGTATTTTTACAGAAATATTTTACTTTTTTGAAAGTTAAAATAGCTATACGGCCCTCCAATGAATATAATTTAAACAGTATTTTTACAGAAATATTTTACTTTTTTGAAAGTTATAGCTATACGGCCCTCCAATGAATATAATTTAAACAGTATTTTTACAGAAATATTTAACTTTTTTGAAAGTTAAAATAGCTATACGGCCCTACAATGAAATGTCAGTCTCAGAAATGGCCACAAGCAAGTTTGAGTTTGAAATCCCTGTTGTAGACATTAGTATTTGCTATTTCTGAAATAATGACAATATATTATGAAGATACTTTGATTTAAAAAAAAAATAAATTAAAAGAGAGAATTTTTTATCGCCAAAAAAATATTTGTTTTATCCGTACAGCACAGGACATCATGTTAAAGATTTCTCAGGACTCCGGCATGCATACAGGGTTTCCGAAAAATTCACAAAAAATTCTGTCTTCTACCTGTGAAAGAAATTACATTGTTGTCGCCCAGGAGACTACAATATGCAGGCATACATCCCTTCTCTAAATATTATATGAAAATATAACATACCTTTTTATTTTCACGTCCTCTGACCGGTCTGCTACACAAGCAAATTAATGGAGAGTCAGCCTTCAAACACTGCAAAATAAAAGAAGTGAGAAAGCAAAAAAATTTATAAGGGGAAGTGAAACACCTTTATTATGCCAACCAAAATGTAAAATAACACCACAATCTTGATATGTTTAAGCATTAGCAAGTGAATCACCCACCGTGTTTCCAAAGACATCTGTTTTGTCTGTTGTAAAATCACCTAAATATGTTGGGTTTCTAAAGCATGCAAAGCAACATGATCTCACGGAAAGTTTGAATAATTGTTTTATGCCTTGAGCACGAATGTCTTTTTTGTGTCACCTGCATGAATTTCAATAAATAGTTGTTCGTGTCTGTGGCACGACTTTTTTTTTCGTATAATTTTATGTATTGTTTTCTCATTTTTTCTTCTTATTTTTAAATCGCTTGGGTTGGAGTTATGCATGGCCATAGCTACCATTGAGGACACCGAGGTCATGTCCTCTGTAGTTCTTTCTTGAAGTTTTGTTTCATTTTGATGTGAAAGTAGCCATCGTGACAATTATCCCTGCATCTACGGACCGTCCTCGGTATTTGGAAATCCTGGCTACGGCCTTGTTAGGAAATACTTTTATGTATTGGTTTCTACATGTTTTTCTTTCGCTTTTAAAACTATTCTGGCCTGGAGTTGGGGTTTGGATGTCTAAGAATGTAACAGAAAGTGATTCTAACCCCAACCCCAAGAGACAATGGTAAGAAAACAGGAAAAAAACAATGAGAAAACAATACATAAAATGCCAAGAAAAAGATTAATAGAATTTTGTACGATATAAACGAAAAAGACATTCGTGCACAAGGCCCCCCAAAAAAGCTGAATTTTGTGCCATGGACACAAATAAATTACTTACATTTTGCATGACTATAACACGATTTTGTTAGCTATCATCAATTACTGCACCAGTAGCAATCCCAGATTGTATACGAAGAGTTTTTTTTTTTGTGCATTCCAATTAACATCAATTCAACTGCAGTTGGTCGTTTTGATTTAAACCTTCATAACTTAAAAAATACAAATAAGTAGCACCATAAAACAAAATAATAACATGATAACATAATAACATTTATATGATTTATTTATATTTAATTCTCAAGTAAAACAGCATTAGAATGTTTTTATATTCACAATGATGATTTGTTTACTTGTTTGCTTATACAGTAGGCTACAACTTTCTGATCAGACAAAGTTACAGTTAGTATAATTATGTATAAAAGCATGTGAATTAAAATATTGATGCTATTATTTTCTTGACATATCCAAGACAAAGTTGTATTTTTTAATATTGATTAAAATATATGTTTGTCTTTTTTTTTGAGCACTTTTTGCAGGTGATCTGGAGCATTTTCATTTGACGTTTCCATAAATGTTGAGGTCTTCCAAGTTGAATCTAAAAGTATACATTTAGAGACACAGAGGTAAGATCAGTAAATAACATTTCAGACACTATCTGAGGTCAAAAACCTGTTAATTCACTAAAATGGTGTAAAGTAATGATAATGATGGGTTACTTACAGGGCAGAATTTTCGCTAACTAAAGTGCACAGGAGACAATAAACAATTAAAAAAGAAGGTTAGTTTTATTATATTAAGTAATTTTAAAGGTGACATAGAATGGGATATTTATCCTTGTTCTGTGATGTGACATGTAGACAAAAATGTTTTTGTTAGTGTCTGTAATGCCTTAGAAGCTTCCTAAAAACCTCTCTCAGATATCTCAATTAGCGTGGGGGATTTTAAACAACTGGTTTTGCACCTATTTGGCTCCCCCTACTGGCTTAACTTGCAATCTCATTACTGATTTGCTGACTTTGCTGCCACTCAAAAAAATGTAGCCAATTATTTTAAAGTGGAGGGGCAGTTAGATGCCTGTGATGTCATAAGCATCAGTTTTTCAGATTGGGCTGTTTTCTGGCTGACATTTCTAACAGAGGAATTTCTGTGAGACTGAGATGTTTAGCATGTCTAGCACTTTTTGTATGTTCGTGAATGTGGGTAGACTACCATTATTCAACAAAGACAAGGTACATTTTTTTTCATTCTCTGTCCCCTTTTAGGTAATTTTATTTAAGCATGTTATATCTGATTATAATAACATTTTGATATTTTTTCTGGCAAAAAACATATTAAACTCACAGTGATCCAATAGAAGAACAATTATTGGTTTAACAAAGATTAAAAGTTAAAGGTTCTTTAAGAAAAAAATCTTATACCTTAACCTTATACCTCTATATGTTTAAGTACGTTATATTTCGTTTCTATTACTAAAATCCATTAATAGAAACATTATATTACTAAAAAATCCTGACATGTAATACTCATTTTAGGCTGTGGAGGCCACCATTGTGTTTCATGTATAGTACATTCTGGCTCAATGACGTGTAATGGTCATCACAAAATAATACTACAGTTTTTAATAGATTTTATGTGAGAATGTTTGACTCTTCACTCCCACCTTCTTACCTCTCAGATATACTCTTGATTTTAATCATTTTTCATTTGTATGTTGTCTGTATTGTTCATTATTTCTTACTTTCTGGTTCATATCGAAAGTGCTTAAGACGACATTTGACCTAATGTATTGTGATAAAGAGTTTACATTTAACATTTATATAGCCAATTCCAGTGTTAATATATTAAGCCATACATGTGGTAATAGTCAGGTTACTCTTTAATACTATAATACTGCACAAAAAATATTTTTTTGAAAGAAATGATAGTTTTACAGACTGACTTTAGAGATGCACAATACCTCTTTGGTGATGGTATACGGGTTTAAAAATAGTCTCGTCGGCTGATGATGCATACAGATCATTTGACCTGTGAACAGATTAACACATACCTTAATATCTCAACAAGGAAGGTGAAGTGTGATATTGTAAGTATTTTATAAACAAACTTCTGTATATTTACTTTATTCCAGATGCATTTAGATTAGCAGACAATTTAAATTCCAAAAAAAACAACAACAACATGGTATTAAAGGTATTACTATGAGAAGTCAATCACAGATGCTGGATGATGTCACTCCCACTCATGTCTATGTGCTTCTGACCTACATTCACAGAATTGAATGGTACAAAATCTGTCACTGGGCCAGCACCCTTTTGAAAATTATACATTTGTACCTAAAGAGTGCATATTATTACATCAAATTTAAATATTGGTCAGTGGTGTAGACCTAACAAAAAAGTGGTGTATATCATTACTCCTGGCCCCAAATGACAAAAAAAGACAGAAGTCAGTATATTTGTTTGTTTTAGGAACATGACTGTTATAACAGTTACATGTTCAATTTATTCATATTTATTCATAACTTTTCACTTGCTTAGATTATAAAATAACATTTTCCAAACAAACTTTGTGGACCATTGCTGTGACTGTGTCATGTTTTGCCCAGGACATCTCTGAATTTGGGTTGAACAATGATATTTGTTAAGAACTTTGGTCAACCATTTATATAAATAAATGTAACTGATATATAGGTACCAAATGTTTACATATCTTTTA
Source organism: Misgurnus anguillicaudatus (assembly GCF_027580225.2). Lineage (NCBI taxonomy): Eukaryota > Metazoa > Chordata > Actinopteri > Cypriniformes > Cobitidae > Misgurnus > Misgurnus anguillicaudatus. Next base: position 32,786,704 of record NC_073360.2, on the reverse strand, counting down.
CTTGCATTTTTTGCATTTTTAAAGAAGAGAGATAAAGTTGTGTGACATACAAGAGGTCATCCAATATCTATTTATAAACATATGTATTACACATATTTACATCTCTTTTGTCCACTTTCGACCGCTTCTGTCCTGAATACTGTGAGGGGGTGGTCTGTCGAGACGGTGGGCGAGTCTCTCGCCTGTCATTTAAAAGCGAGCGGGAGTAATGATGAGTTTATATGGACGTCGTGAACTAATATTATGTCGGAGTCCACTGCTTGTGTATCAAGTAAACATGCTGCACAGTGTTTTGTACGTGTATATGTTAGAGCTTTCTCTGAAATAGGATCGCGTAACTTCACATGCTTGCAAAATGAAGTTGCGGAGATCAGCCGCTTTAGTTTTATCAATTAAAGGCTAAAAATAGCGCCATTCAGCTTGTGTTCGCGCCAGAAATGACGTAAAACATTGGGTTCAGTAGCTCAGATTAGATAAATAGGCGGAGAGAAGGTGGTCCGTGTGGCTGTTCGACCACATTCAACCACATGTGCGTTTACACTACAAAAGCAATCCGATCTAAAGGGGTTTCGACTATCTCTGAATGTGGTTGAATGTGGTTGAAAGTGGACGAGCTCAAAAATGTTTTAAGCACCGTTTACACCTGACATTAACGTTGTCCACTTGTGATCCGATTGATGAAAACACATGTAGCTGCACTTTGTCATAGATCCAAATGGTGGAAAAGGTGTAAATATATTTTCATAATGTCGGACATAGCTAAGCCTGATATAAGGCTTACAGACAACTTTTTACGTCCGGCTGGTGCAACCGGCCCGAAGACCTAAAATTAATATTGACAGTGTTGTTTTGAAAAGCTATACACGCTCAATTTCATCATGTCAATTTATTATAAATACTTATTCAGACTTCCTAAGTATAACCCTGACGTAAGACACATGTACCTGTTACACTTCTTGTATATGATGACTGCAGCAAATATGCAAATCAGAAGCAAGGCAAATGAGAAGGCTAGACTGTAAAGCCCAATTGTCTTCAAGTCAAAGGTCATCCCATCAGGTTCATTCTGGGAAACAACTATAGGAAGTGGAAGAAGGAAGTTATTTATTAGACATTATGATGTTTCATGTAAAGAGCTACAGGACAAATTTGAAACACATACATTTACTCTGGACTGGAGTCACTGGTTTTGAAGAATCTGCAGAAAAAAATCTATAAGTGAAAAAACACAAAGAAATCGCACACATCGTGTATGATGTCTTGAAATCACTCACGTTGTACATGTAAGTTGACAGATGCTGTGATATTCTGTCCAGAAATACTTGCAGTGCAGATCAACTTCTTCCCATCATCTTTCTTTTCCCCCAAAAATGTTATGGTGGAAAAGGTGGCCAATTCAAATTCTGTAAGTTGTTTCATATCATAATTGACCGACATATTCTCATAGTTCCAGGAGAGGATCGGAGGATTCATCTGACAGGAATGGTGGACGGTACAAGTGAAGTTCATATCAACACCCTCTATGATATCTGCTGCCAGTTTAGGCTCAATGGTTATATTATAATAGACGCCTGAAATTAAAATTATGGCACAAACATCAAAAATGATTTAAAGCTTCGTGTGAATTGATTTAACTTTCATTAATTTTTTCAAATAGTTAAATGTTCAATGTCTTTAAATTCATTGTGAAACTGACTGTAACACACAGATAAAACAGAAGCAGATGTATGCTTTTGAATGCATATATTTTTTTAACTTACATTTTGCACTTTGTGATTTTGCAACTCTTGTTATTATGCCTCCATGATGTGTTACAGTACACTCAATATCTGAGCGTTCAGCCTTTACAACACCGGTGCGTGTCAGAGTGATTTTCCATTGACCATTTTTGATATCGACATCATCTATTTTATCAGGTCCTTCAATACCCTTCAGAATGATGTTTGGTTTGCTGTATGGACAGGTATGTAAGGTGTAACACGCTACTGTAATGCTGTCACCGATCTTTAAACCTCCAGAAATATTAATGATGGGCTGCTGTGGATTTACTTCAGTAGGGAAAATATTACAGTTAGGTAACCGATGATACAGCTGTAATGACACTTAAAACCAAAATATTACATTAAAAGAACACGTGAAATATTTACGTACTGTCAACAATAATCGTGGAGGTGACATCATAAAACTTGAAGGTGCTCTTTCCAATATTTTCTGGGTCAATCCATGTATATATTTTTTCTCCATGGTGGGACAGATCCACACTTTTGATCAGCAGACTACAATCCTGATCTGAGTTTGTAGGTCTATATATATCAGTTTTTCCTCTGAACTTGTTAATGACACTGTCTGGATTCAAGGGATCATAAACTAAAGGGTAGCCACGAGAGACCCACTGATACCACAAAACTCTACGTGGGTTTGTTGGTGGGTTTGAAGTGTAAGAGTAAGAGCACGGTATAACCAGACAGGAACCTTGGAGGCCACGAATTTCTGTTGGCATTCTCACTTCCCATGCCATCGTCTCATACAGCAGAACAGCTGTGAGAAAAATTTTAAATGTAAGAGTTTCTCTAAAATCTTTGTATTAACATACTCCCAGCAATAAATTACAGTCACTGCATTATTATTACTGGTGAAAGGTTTTGAAAAAACTACATTCTTAGACCTTCCAACAATATATAGTTTGTCGTGATAGATTAACATTTACATGAAAAATATTGAAGTACACTTGGGTGTCCCACTCCCAGGCAGGGCTTTGAACCAGAATTTTTTCCCAATTGGTTCGTTTCGAACAGAAACAGTATTTTAACGTTTTTGGTTTTCGGTTCAACCCTAAAACTGATGTTCCTGAACCGGCTAGAACAAAAAAATAAGTTCCCAAACCGGTTAATAACGAATTTTTGGGTGTATGTTGTATCACCTCCCACCTCTATAATGGGTTTATAGGTGCACAGGAACAATCCTTCCTTAAATGCATTAAACTTTCATTTACAAAGACGTGAAACTCACCGAGTGGTCAGGGGTGTTCGCTGTTTTGCTCGCACAGAAATCGCTGCAAAAGACGCAATCCAACAGGTTTATCGTAGTTTTTGTCAACTCCATTGACTTGTATTAGATGTGCTGTGAGGATACGGTATTAATCCACGCCGGGAACTTTGTTTGCATTCTTGCAATTGGCAAAGTCGGATTGTCGCCACCAACTGGGCTGGAGTGTCTATTATTCAAGCTCTCAACTGAAGAATGTACGGGTGTCAGGCGTTTGGAAAAATAGGTCCACAAGTTTACAACGAATGGTAAAACACCCGTTGCAAAGCATCTTTTGCAGCAATTTTTGTGTGAGCATATCAGTGAACACCCCTGACCACTCGCTGAGTTTCACGTCTTTGTAAATGAAAGTTTAATGCATTTTAGGAAGGATTGTTCCTGTGCACCTATACAGCCATTATAGAGGTGGGAGGTGAAACAACAACACCCAAAAAATCTCGGGGCAGACGTATATGTCGAAATTTCAGTCAAAACCGTTCTTTTTCATCATAAACAATCTGTAAACAGGGCTTTAAGTGGAAAATACCGAACTTGTCCTTTAAACTTAAGTTATTAACAATTATCTTGTCATTAAACATTAAAAAGGCTACATTATGTAAGCGGCATAACTGTAATTCTGACATGCCTACATTTGTTGAGAGCACTTAAAACGCGCACACATACAGACGGAGGACGAATGCCAAACGGCGCTTCGGGAAGAAGATGCAGCATAAACAGTCACTCCACATAAAGTAAATATTCGCCAAATGTATTTTAATGAACTACAGTATGAGACACAGTAGCGCAACTCTCTCTCAAGTTTATACATCAAGAGTTCTGATCTTTGAAGGGCAAAGCTGAACCGGACACATTCAACCGCATGTGCGTACAGAAAATTACTCACTTTAACGTCTTTTATCGGTTAAATTGTTTAAAATTCACATTTGCAAGCCTTTGAAACACGTGCAAATTATCAACTTTCACCCTATTGAAATTTGCCTATTAATCCGTGAATCGCATGCGAGCCGAACCGTGAGTCGTGATCTGTACGGATCCCGGATCAACTGCGATCCGTTTCACCACTTATTAGTAAAAAACAAACATCTTGAGATACTTGGTAGCCTACAATATTTCCCTCTTATGATTGAGCATTACAGACTTGGGCTTGGCTACTTGCTGGCGGCAAGCTTCTCATTTCTCTAATGAGTCAACGACGGCCGAAAATGAACTTCATCGAGTATTGCACCGAAATCTTGTCAAAGAACGAAAAAATAATGGCATTAACCGGTTACCATTATTTTAAATAAACGTTTCTGTTCCAGAACATATAATTTTTGAAAATAACACAGATAAAACAGAGGCAGATGTATGCCTTTTAATGCATATAATTTTTTTACTTACATTTTGTAGCTCTTGCTGTTATGCCTCCATGATGTGTTACATTACACTCAATATTTGAGCGTTCAGCCTTCACAACACCGGTGCGTGTCAAAGTGGTTTTCCATTGACCATTTTCCATAAGGACATCATCTATTACATCAGATCCTTCAATACCGTTCAGAATGATGTTTGGTTTGCTGTATGGACAGGTGTGGTAGGTGTAACACGCTACTGTAATGTTGTCACCGGTCTTGGCGTCTCCGTAAATATTAATGATGGGCTGCTGTGGATTTGCTACAGTAGGGAAAAAATGTTACAGTTAGGCAACCGATGATACAGCTGTAATGCCACTTTCAAACCAAAAATATCACATTAAAAGAACATGTGAAGTACTCACGTACAGTCAACAATAATCGTGGAGGTGACGTCATAAAACTCATAGGTGCGCCATCCAATATTTTCTGGGTCAATCCATGTATATATTTTTTCTCCATTGTGAGACGGATCCACGCTTTTGATCAGCAGACTACAATCCCGATCTGAGTTTGTAGGGTTATATAAATCAGTTTTTCCTCTGAACTTGTCAATGACACTGTCTGGATACCAGGGATCATAAACTAAAGGGAAGCCTTTCGACACCCACTGATACCACACAACTCTATGTGGGTTAGTAGGTGGGTTTGAAGTGTAAGAGTAAGAGCACGGTATAACCAGACAGGAACCTTTGAGGCCATGAATTTCTGTTGGCATTCTCACTTCCCATGCCAAAGTCTCATATAGCAGAACACCTGTGAGAAAAATATTAATGTAAGACTTTCTCTTACATTTTTGTATTAGCGTACTGAAACATATGTTATAAAAATATTTTCTCAGTTGTATGTCTAATTGTTAGTAGATTTGTAAACTTTTGTATTTGTGACTGCTGTAAACATACAGTGTAAGATCCATAGCTGCAAAGTAAATATATTTGATTCTTAATTCTGGTTAATAGTAGTTTAAATAGCTGATTTTGAATAATATGAGAATAAATTTGTACAACAAACATAACTAAAATTCTCCTTATTGTATTATGTAAATACCAGGGGAGTCTTTTAAAAAGAAAGATTTACTTAACTTGTCTTATATAAAGGTTATTTACATACCCAGTTTATTGTTGCTAAATGAATGCAATGCATGCATGTAAACATTGTGAGTGACATGATCTCATGTTTAATAAAATGTATGAATAGATGTAAAGTGACACTGTACCTTGGAAAAGTAGATGAAATACTTGCTGTCCTTTCATTCTTGGATCACGTGTGCTAGTTTATGCAAAATTACACCTATAAAGTATAAACAAAATTAAATGTTAATAACGTTTCAGAATACAATGTTATGTGACAATGTAATGTCATGACTTTCACCAGTTTCCACCTAAATACTTTTTCATAATATCATTTTGCGTTTATTAGACGGTGCCGTTTACCATTAGAAACTAAAAAGTGAAGTTGCCAATACTAGGATTCATTTACTTAAATGTAGTAATATACTATCCATACCTCATTCTTACCTTCTCAGCACCCTTCTCAAACGATTGGATGAAAAAACTGTATAATAAAAAGGAACAAAAACTGATAAATGCTTGTTTAGGTGATAAAAAGAAAGGCGGGTTTTATAAGTTACTGTATGTGTATTGTTCTGATGTCTCCCCTATGTGTCTCCCTAACCACCACCCCCAGGTTTCCCAGTTCTGAATTCTGTTTTCATGTTTCACAAATGCCTTACCAATGACATCAAAGCGTTTCTGGAACCAAACAACAGGCGTAGATTTAGGCATTAATATCCCTGCCAATGTTTAAGTAATTTTTGTTCATTTTTACAAACAACCTCCCTGCAAAATACCTGGAATGTTATATAACTGTGTTGAAATTGAAAACATAACTTTACTGTCAGGTTTAACTCAAGCAGAAATACAGCCAATTAGAATTCAGAATGTACAACTAGACCCGCCTCTCTGTGGTTCTAATTGGTCAACGGATACAACGTGAGGAGTACGAGCTGCCAAGCTGCTGTGATGGAGTAAATTAATTTCGAAACTCAAAAATTAATAAAAAATCTTATATTAAATTCGTTTTATCAGCAGATGAATATCCGTTAACGATGAGTGAAACGAGACTAAATTTAATCCATCGCTTTCCAAAACTTTATAAAGCAGTCGATACACCGCACAATGAGGACATCTGCTGGTTGAATATTGGGTTACATTGGGTTATGTGTCAACTGAATAATATGCTCTCTCTGCAAAGGATGGGTAAAAGAAAGAATTAATGGAGAGTAAGTTAATAAAACAAAATACAACTCCAAACCTGTGATAAATGTTCTTCTTATACTGCTAAACGCTGAAATAACACGGAAAGTGTGAGATGTATTTTTAGAGATTAAATGTAAATAAAGCAATTTTTATGCATCAAAACATTATGAATGTGGTCCAACATTTTACATGAATAATGTTAAATATAATCGTAAACTGGCAAAACCATGACTAAATTAAAAAAGATTAAGCACATTAAACACAAAAAAGGGAACTTTAAAAAAATCTTACTGCAGGTGATGATATATTTAGCCACAAAGTGTAGTCAGACATATAAATTTAAAAAAAGTGAAATGTGCAAGTCATCAAGGGCTTCATAATATTCTATAGATTTTTATATGAGAATGTTTGACTCTTCACTTTCACCTTACTGTACTGTACCTCTCAGATATACTCTTGATTATCATCATCTTTTATTTGTATGTTGTCTACGTTGTTGTTCATCATTTGAAGAGTTTCGTTGCAAAACGAGATATCCACCGTTTTTTAAATTGTTCAGAAATCTCGTTTTTTGGTTGTCCATTTCAATTAATTTCAATTCAACTGCAGTTGGTTTGTTTTGATTTAAACCTTCATAACTTAAAAAATACAGCTAAGTAGCAACATAAAACAAAATAATAACATGATAACATAATAATAAACATGTTTTGACAAAAATGTAAAAAAATGGATTTATCTCGTTTTGCAACAAAACTCTTATTTTATTACTCTCCGGTTCATACAGTATTGATAACAGCAGACGTTGATGTTTTGTCATGATTTACATGGAACAAACCCAGGCGCAGATTAACACAAAACAGGTTTATTTGACAAACTGAGAAAAACAAAAATCCACGAGGGGGCAAACAACAAAAAAATAGATAACTAAAAGAACAGACTAGACCGGAACCTGACTTTAAATACAACTAGACAGGAAACAGACTTAAATACAACTAGACTAACAGACTTGATGATAATACAAAACAAACCAGCACAGCAGGGCATTAAATAAGGGAGCAAATCAATAGGGGAACAGGTGACAATAATAATAAAACAAGAATAATTAATAAGGAGACAAGGGGGTGGGGTCAGAGACAAGACAGGAAAACACAGCACGTGCTACAAGCACAAAACATGTGCTTTTAGGACCATTTGCTTGCAATGTTTGTGAGAGTATAGGCCAAGCATAAGCATTGCACAAATATACATTATTTTTAAACCAGCAAGCCACAAATGTCAGTCAATTTATAGTACAGCTGTTGGTGATGGTTGCTAAGGTCGAGGGCAGTTTTAAGGTATGATGTCATATATTTTCTTCACACCTATATTCACCACCATTATAAACATAGCTAAACAGAGCTGATGTGATGCTGTCTTGCTCTCACGCTAAAGATATGTTTAGTTATTAACACACTATAATGTGATTATATTTTCCATGCTTATATTTTCATAATAGTTTTTAAAAGTGATTCATCGTATCACATAAAATATAATTAACTAAAATTAAAATCAACATGACATAAGATTAAAAAATGCTGTACAAGTATTGTTTAAAATTGTATAAAATACATTTTATGTGATTAAAGTTGACTCATGTCAAATTGGCATGCTAAGATGATTTAGAGTAATTTAACTTTATTTTAACCCTGTCAAATGCAGATTAACCACCCAAATTAAAACTACATAGCTGGTATATTATTTAACTGCATAAAAACATGCCATTTAGTAAGGCATAAATAAAGTAGCTTATAATAAAAGTTGTGCAGATGGTATAAGATTAACTAAAAAGATAAACACACAAAAAACCCCAGACAAATACTTATTTATTAACAACAGCGGTAAACACTGCTCAGTCACAATTAATAAACAAAACACACATCATTTTTGATTTATGCAAATACTGTTCTCTTTCATATACATAACTGTTTACTTTAAGGTACATTCAGTAATTCTCAAAAATGGAGACATTTCACATGATGTCAAATAAATCTCTGGTTTCCCCAGAGTAGATATGTGTAGTTTTAGCTCAAAATATCATATAGATCATTTATTATAGCAAGTTAAAAATGGCACTATGTGTGTGCAAAACTGTGCCGTTTTGTCATTTAACATGCAAAATGTACTAAATGGCAGTGCTGTGGTTGGATAGTGCAGATTAAAGGGCGGCATTATCCCCTTCTGACATCACAAGGGGAGCCAAATTTAAATGACATATTTCTGTACATGCTTGTGGAGAATGGTTTACCAAATCTAATTAATGTGTTGATCTTATTCACATTTTCTAAGTTTATAGAAGCACTGGAGACACAATTATAGCACTTAAACATGGAAAAAGTCTTATTTTCATGGTATGTCCCCTTTAATACAGGGTCAATGCTGATTGTTGTTATGAAAGCTGCAGCGGCATTGTTCAGCACTTCTCCAGAAAGGTTTTAGCAGTTACACAGTCACACATTATCCAGCACTGAGGCTAAAGTCTGTCATCTACATGTACCTGTATAGTCTACAGGACAGGTACAGCTACAAATACAGAAACAAATATTAATATTTTTGAGTAATTGTAATTTGTACAGCCTTCAAGATATGATTATAAATAACAATGGCAAAGTTTTATTCTGCCATCTAATGTAGTTGCGAGTGTGCCTGAACCAAGCGGATGGTTAACATCTACATTTAAAAAATGCATACCTTCGTTTAGGGTGTGATTCTTGTCGATTACCAGATGAAGACCTATAAGTAACATTAATAGTGTTATATTAAAAAGCTATACATGCGCAATAAAATTGAATTATGTCAACATATGAATACTTAATTCATGCTTTTTCTAAGTATAACCCTGATATAAAACACATGTACCTGTTACACTTCTTGTATATGATGACTCCAGCAAATATGCAAACGAGAAGAAAGGCAAATGAAGGGGCTAGAATGTAAAGGCCAATTGTTATCATGTCAAAGGTCCTCACATTGGGTTCATTCTGGGAAACAGCTAAAGGAAGTGAAAGAATGAAGTCATTTATGTGTCATTATGATGTATATATCATGTAAATAGCTACATGACAAATGTGAAACACACAAACATACATATATTATCTTGGACAGGTGTCACTGGTTTTGGAGACTCGGTTAAATAATCTGTAAACAAAAAATGTATCAATGATAAGACAGAAATCGCACACATTGTGTATGATGTCTTGAAATCACTCACGTTGTACATCTAAGTCGACGGATGCTGTGATTTTCTGTCCAGAAATATTTGTAGTGCAGATTAATTTCTTCCCATCTTCTTTCTTTGCCCCCAAAATGGTTATGGTTGAAATGGTGGCCCATTCAAACCTTGTAAGTTGTCTTGTATCATTTTTGACCGGCATATTCTCATAGTTCCAGAAGAGGATCGGAGGATTCATCTGGCAGGAATGGTGGACGGTACAAGTGAAGTTCATATCAACACCCTCTATGATATCTGCTGCCTGTTTAGGCTCAATGGTTATGCTAGAATAGACACCTGAAATTAAAATATAAGCAGTTGAGACAAACATCAAACGTTATTTTAAAGCTATATTTCAATGAATTTTACTTTTACTTCCTTCTTTTTTAACAAATAATTAAATGCAATGTGTCTTTAAATGCATTTGAAAACATACAGATAAAACAAAGGCAAGTATAGATATGCATATAATTTTTTACTTACATTTTGCACTTTGTGATTGTGTAGCTGTTGTTGTTATGCCTCCATGATGTGTTACAGTACACTCAATATCTGAGCGTTCAGCCTTCACAACACCGGTGCGTGTCTGAGTGGTTTTCCATTGGCCATTTTTTATATGAACATCATCTATTTTATCAGATCCTTCAATACCCTTCAGAATGATGTTTGGTTTGCTGTATGGACAGGTATGTAAGGTGTAACACGCTACTGTAATGCTGTCACCGATCTTTAAACCTCCAGAAATATTAATGATGGGCTGCTGTGGATTTGCTACAGAAGGGAAAAATGTTACAGTCAGGCAACCGATGATACAGCTGTAATGACACTTAAAACCAAAAATATTACATTAAAAGAACATGTGAAGTATTTACGCACTGTCAACAATAATCGTGGAGGTGATGTCATAAAACTTATAGGTGCGCCATCCAATATTTTCTGGGTCAATCCATGCATATAATGTTTCTCCATTGTGGGACGGATTTACGCTTTTGATCAGCAGACTACAATCCCGATCTGAGTTTGTATGCCTATATATATCAGTTTTTCCTCTGAACTTGTCAATGACACTGACTGGATACCAGGGATCATAAACTAAAGGGTAGCCCCTCGACACCCACTGATACCACACAACTCTACGTGGTTTAGTTGGTGGGTATGAAGTGTAAGAGTAAGAGCACGGTATAACCAGACAGGAACCTTTGAGGCCATGAATATCTTTTGGTATTTTCACTTCCCATGCCAAAGTCTCATACAGCAGAACACCTGTGAGAAAAACAAAGAATATAAGAATGTCTACCACTTAATGTTAGTATTCACTTCCTGTAGCTCAAATACTATTGCCATTTGGAAACAAGATCATGGGTTTGATTTTCAGGGATGGGACAGTAGGCACTATGAAAAAATATGTCATATGCAGAAATCATGAAGCAATGTGAAATGTTTGCTTTCTGTTGGCATACTGCAACATATCAAATGTAAAAAACATAAGTCACATTATTTTGCCTTATTGGCCTAGTATACACTGCATATTAAATTCGGTTGTCACTTCGCCTTTTAGTGGTAAATCCTATTTTGTAAACACAATCTTCAGTAATTTATGGGACTGACAATCCCAATCTACAACTAAATTAACTTACGCAAAATGCAGGTAGTGACAACCACATTTACAGATACCCTTCCAATTTATAAAGAACCGAACAACTAGTTGTTGATGAAGTATTTAAACGTGTATCATGGACATGACTAGCCTGGCTAACACCAGACCAGTCTCATAGAGAATAAGACGTGGTCTGGGAACCATATGCTCATTTTCTCTTATTTGTGGCGTGGTTTACGAATGCCCAGAGCCGTTTATTGGGCTCTATGAATGTCTATCAAATGCGTCTAACGTAGCTCATAGCCAGTCGTTTCAATTATACCAGATGGCGTATGTAGAGTGACATCAATTCAAACGTAAACAACTTTTATCAGTACGTGTGCACACAGCTGAAAGCTATGCATCTAAACCTGTAGCTGTATATTGTATTGTATATTGAAAAACAACACAATTTAGCGGCACTGTGACAACCACAGTACAGGCATAACAACAATATGATATTAATAAATACCACTTACCATTTATAAGTTAATTGTACTTCGTTTACGACGATGCCTAGAAGGTTGGTCCTATAAAACTCTGTGGCTATCATGTCTTGCCATATCCAAAAATCCTTCTATGAAATAGTTTAACGCCAAAAGTTGCTCTTTTTTAAAATAAACTTGTGTTTAAAACTGTCTAAGGCTGCATTGAAAAGTAACGTCGCGTCTGCTCCCACATTGGATAAACAAAACTGTTTCACATAGACGTTGTCATCGTCTTGCTGCCCCCTCCCCATTCTTTAATTGGTTCCCTATTTCAGGGGCAAAAAGGTGCATAGTTTCCATGCACTGTAAAAAAAATTGCTGCCTTAAAACTTGTAGTCAAATCAACTTGAGTCATGTCAACAGAGATGAGTTGTCACAACTTATAAAATATAGTTTAGAAAAGTCAACTTAACTCTTTCACCGCCAGTATTTTTCATGATTTTCACAAAAGTTTAATGCCTTCCAGAAAATGCTCCTTTTTAAGAGCTGCAGCTGTTTTAGTTTGGAGTTGTCGTTTTTCAGAAAATGCTCAAAAATAGAAGTGCTGGCTAACAGGTTAAATATATAAACATACAATATATGAATTAAAAGAACAGACCATCTGCTTTCAAACAAAAAAATCCGTTTCATCCTACCTTCATGTGTTCTTTTTTTATCACCTCTCAAATATGTGTAGATTTCATCAAAAACTTCAAATTTTGAGCAAAAAGCTGAGACAGTTCCATTTTTGTGAAGGACTTTTGCGGAATAGTCAAGATAATTAATGTTAAGTTGAAATGACTTGTAAATCCGAGTTGATTCAACCAAAAATTTTAAGGCAGCAAAGTATTTTTTACAGTGTGCTAGGCTTGCAGTGTGAATACATTTGCGCACAAGGCAGCATGGGGAAACCCAGTCTAGGACATGACAGGTTGAAAAAATAAATGCCTACACTCTAAAAACCTTTGTTGCCTTAAATTTTAAATCAACTCAGATTTGCAAGTCATGTCAACTAACTATTATTTATCTTTATGAGATGAGCTGTTACAACTTATAAAATGAAGTTGACTTTTTCAACTATATTTAATGAGTTATAACAACTAATTTGTAGTTATAATAAACTCATCTCTAGTCAAAATAAATAATAGTAAGTTTAAATGACTTGTAAATCTGAGTTGGTTCAACCAAAATATATAAGGCAGCAAAAAATTTTTTACAAAGGTAAAAAGTTTCGTATGCGCAGTGCAGAAAATAACAGGGGCACGAAAGTTTGCTGAAAACAAGAAAAATCCAATAATAAATATCCAAATGCTTTACTGCAAAGATCAAAATATTGTGACTAAACATAAAAAAGACAAAAGGTCAAGCACCACAATGGTGCAGTATATAAGTACAAAAAAGATGAGGACCTGGCAACACTGCAAGACAGCGCTGAGAGAAGCAGCCTCACAAATGCATACAGCCAAAATTATTTTGGTCAAAGCAATGAAACGCTGCTTACCTCTGTTTTATGCATCGCATATAAATACATAACCTCTTGCCCTATAAAATGCATGAACAGAAATGAAGTGACACAGTACCTTGAAACAGAAGATATATCAGTTCTTTCATCTCTGGATCACAATGCTTCCTCTTATATAGACAAATCCAACTTAAAAACTGCAAACAAACGCAAATGTTAAAAACATTTCAGAATAACCCAAACAACATGCAGAACTATGTAACTGTGCACATCTCATGACTGTTTCACAATTATTCCCATTATGGGTTTATTGGGTGAAGCCCTTTACCATAAGAAAACGAGAAGTGAAAGCGTACAAAGTGTATTAAAGTTAGTTTAATATTAGCTTCCAAGTTTCATTCTTACCTTCTCAGCCCCCTGCTCAAACAAGTGGACTGGATGAGAAACGACAAAATAGAAGAAAGTAAGTAAAGAGACGTAATAAATGCCTCTCTTGTTCAACTGAAGAAAGCATGATTTGTTACTTCATATAAGGGTCAATATGTGTTGTGCTCTGATGTCTACGCCTACCAAGATAAAAAGGATTTCCTTTGTCATCATAGTTTTGTGGTTTAACAAATATCTTAGCCGGTGGATTGAGTTTTATGGGGTCCCCACAATGCAACAAACACAAAATGGCAACACATTACTAACTTATAGTCTCCCTGTAGTCAAGAATTTGCTCAAATAAAAATCATCGTTGAACATCATAATGGCATATATAAAAGTGTCACCTGTCACAGTAATTTCTTCATGCTTTAAAACAGCTTGAATGCAACTCAACACTCTTTCCTCATTTAGTATATGCGGATCTATGAATATGAATAAATATAGTCCCCGCCTCCACTCTTTCGCACCACCTCAGACCATAGATAGTTATATGTAACTAGATGCTACATTAAACAGTTTCAGACACTAAGTTAGGTTTCACACAATGCATAAGTGAACTGCGTGTTCGAAACACTAATTTTTAAGCACTGATGTTAAAGGGATAGCTCACCCAAAAATGAAAATTCTGTCACCTTTTTTCATCCTCATGTTAATTAATCTAAATTTGCATCAATGGGCACTGTTAGCTGTGTGTTGTTGTAGTGTTGTTAATTAACGTAATTAACTACCTTCCGGTAGCGCCGCCATCTTAGTCGCGTACGCATTCAGGATGAGTGCTTACGCAGCCTACGGAGGCTACTCTGCTGCTGCTCTGTGCCCCCGCCCTCCGAATTTGTCATACGTCACTAAGAAGAGTGCGTACACTACACTAATACTCTCTCCTGAATACAGAGGAGTCTAAGATGGCGGCGCTACCGGAAGCTAGTTAATTACATTAATAAAATTTTAAATATGGATATTTCTACAACAACACCGCACGGATTACCCTCAGAAGACCTTTGTTTCTCATCCTGGAGCCGTTTGGATTTAATTTGTGAAGGATGGACGCACTTTTTTTGGACTTGAAGGTCGTGGACTATGGGTGAACCCCGTAACATTACATTTAATCAACTGAAAGATCTAAAATATTTTCTAAAATATCCGAAAATGTGTTTGTCTGAAAAACGATGGACATATGCAACTCGGACAGCTTGGGGGTGAGTAAATCATGGGTTTAATATCGTTTTTGGCTGAACTATCCCTTTAATACTACTATGGACTCATTGTTAAAGGCCCATGAATTAAAAGATACCTTTAAAATATTTTGTTGTGAAGGCTTGACATAAAAAATTAGCACAATAAATATGTCTTATAAATATGCAGAATAAAAATTATGCTATTTAATATGGTAATGCACTCATGCTTGATGTCATCCGAATTTCCTTTACTGTTATTCCAAAGAGCTCTTCCTTCCAACATCCTAGAACTATAGGATAAAAAATGAATCTTTGAATGAGACCCAAGACAAAACACAAACAAATAAAGTCATGTTAGTTACCTGCATCTCTTCTTGAATATGATAACTACATCGCATAGCAGGAGAAGCACAAGTGGAGCTATAACTACAGCCCATAAGTCTTCACTCCAACAACTTGAATACCTGATGATGATAATAAATTCACTGATCACAGACCATCAGACACAGCGCTTGTTTCAAAATGTACCACTTACCACTCCAGAGGGCAGCATACTTTTAAAGAAAAGATACAAAAGCTGTCTAGTGGCCCTGCACCCTTTTAAAGAGTACACTTTTGTACCTAAAGGGCACATTAGGACCTCAAAGTTAAATATCCATGACAGCTATTATACCTTACTTCCGACTCAGGTGCAGGACTCAGGTTGATTGCAAAAAGCAATACAATTTCTGAAATAATTACTGTATATTATAAAGATATTTAATTTGAAAAACCAAAAAATCATCCTTAATCTAAATATTTAGTACCCCAGGACATCCTGTTAAAAAATCCTCAGGACTTTGGCATACATGCAGGGTATAAGTATAATAATAAAAAAAAATGTATGTCTGCTACTAGAAAAAGAAACTGAATTGCTGTCACCCAGGAGACACATTTGTATGTGTGACATTGTAAAAGGGCCTAAAACTATTGCTGAGATTAACTGATATCTTTACAGGTTGTCATTTTTGCCTTAAATCGAAGTTCAAAACACAAAGATGTTTCATGTTTGATCATCAATTACAGTATATGATGTATTTACATTTAATTTTCAGGTAAAACAGCATTATAATTGTTTATTAGTTTTTTTTTTACAAAGATACATCACTTTTATACAATAAATAAAAATTCTGTCATTTACTCAACCTCATGTTGTTCTAAACCTGAACATGTTTCTTTATTCTGTTGGTCACAGAATAAGATTAAAGGCAACATTCCATTGCTAATTATAATGCAGTGAGTTTGCGTGTGATGCAACTGGCCAGCTATCCAGTGCGTTGTGATTGGCTGTATACTGTACCTCAAGTGCGTAAATGATAAAAGTGCTTTCAATGCAATATTGAGAGGAGTGTGGGGATGTGAGCAGAGAAAAAGGCAGGACACACTGCTTGCCATCACAAAAAAAAAAAGATTTTTATTTTCTCCCTGAAAATTAGCTGGGATCCACCTCACGGAGAGACCTCAGTACAACAGCCAAACCAAACAAAAACTGAGTTAACCAAGGAGAAGGAACCCTATGTAACTAAGGGTTAAACCAATATACACACACATAGGGAAAATGGAAATCATATACATAAATACACAAGCAACATACATTTAACACTTAAGTTCAAAATTAATCTTAACATAAATAAACAATCCCCAAAACAAATATAAAAACAAAATACAAAAATAACCACAATACATTTCAAAAAATAACATTCCAAACAAACACAAAACAATGACCCCCCTGCTCACTCATTTTGGATGGACTATGCTTACATTACCCATAATCCTCCAGGATAGCATATAATGAGGAACAGGAAGACCGTGCATCCTTCCTAATCTCCATTGATGCTCAACACCCACCCAACAGTTGGTGGCGGTAATGCACCATGCTGGATGCCAACCGCCAATAAAAACTAAAGAAGAAGAAGACGACCGTGCATCCTCTTTGGCCCTGTCCCAAATGGCACACTCTGGACTTGTGGTCCTCCTCAGAGTCCACACTTTAATGACATCACGTAGTCCAGACTTTAGGGACCCTTGATGCGAGTTCACGTGGGTGCACCGGAGTCGTATTTTGGGACAGACTCGAGCATCACACCGGAAATAGGTAGAGAGGTTGCCCGTCAGTGTGAACTCCTCCCTTCCGTCGTCTGATTGACCGCATCAAGGGGGCAAAGGAGGCGCTGATGAGCACACTTCAAAGCATAAAAATGACAGATGGGACACCCTACGGACTCGTAGACTAAGCGAGAACGCGCAATTTAAGGCCACGAGACCGAAAGTCCACATGAAGTGCGCCATTTGGGACAGGGCCTGTATCTTTACTCCAGGATAGCATGCAGTCATGCACCCCGAAAAACAAAAGGTAAGAGAAATGCATCATTCAAACTTTAAATAAAATAATATAAAATGAAATGAAAACTTTGTGTCCTTTCTTTGATCTAATGTGCACCCTTAGACCAGAAAGTAACCAAAATGTATTTTTAAACAACGAAACAAAAGGAAAGCATAAACATGTATTCAAACAGTAAACCAAACAATTACAAAACACAAAAGACAATTTATGACATGACATCCTCACAAGGAGATAGTATCATCTCAAATACAAGGCCGAATCTGACCCAGAAAATACAGATGACCAAGCTGATCGACAAACTTTACCTGCGGAGCTTGAGCAGAACGTAACAGATCGGTAAGGTACTTAAACATAAACCATGTCTGCTTTTGTGATCGTAGAGATGGTGGCAGCAACAATATTACATTGCAAATTAAATGTACACCTTCTTTCTTTCTTTGCCTATACATTAGGTCTGTGTTATGCACACTTTTTCCTGCAGTATGACGTCCAACTGCAGGGGTGTGCTTGAACGAGCCAGTTTAGGAGGGCATGGATGAGGCTTCACTTTTAAAAAGATCTCTTTGGGTTTGAAACTTTAATATTTGCAACTTTACAGATCTTCTATATGCACAGACAGTGTTTAACACACTAAAGACAAAAAACAACAACATGAAATCGAATCAAATGATGGCTCACCATCATTTATCAAAATATCTTCGATTGTGTTTAACGGAATAAAGAAACTCATATAGGTTTGAAACAAATGATGACAGAATTTTTATTTTTGGGAGAAATATCCCTTTAAGTGAAAAGTTGTGAATTACAACACTGATGTTATTTTCCATGACAAGTTGTATTTTTTTATATATTTACCAAAATATATGTTGACTCTTTCTTTTCTGTTTTAAACACTGTATTAAGTACATTTTGGAGGTGATGTGGAGCATTTTCATTAAAAGTTTCCCTAATTGTTGAGATCTTCCATGTTGCTGTAATAATCTTCATAATCCTCAATCTTAGAGGTAAAATCAACATTTCAGACACTTTATTAGGTATATAAACTGTTAATTCGCTAAAATTATGTAATGTAATCATTAATTATATACTTACAGGATTTTCTCTGACTAAATTGCACAATAAAAAAGAAACGAAAGTTAATTAATCATTTAAGGTTAGCATACAGTTAAAATTTTTTTATCTGCCAAATGGCAAAGAAACATATGAAACTTTTCAGTAAACATAATCATCAAGCATAATCATAAATATCTAACTACCACTTACACTTAACGGTAAGTTACATACTAGTTTGTGATACATATCTTACTTTAAAGAGAACGCTGGACTCTGTGTCGTGAAGATTTGTTACACTTCTTGTATATGATGACTCCAGCAAATATACAAATAAGAAGCACAGCAAACAAGGGAGCTAGAATGTAAAGCCCAGTTGTCTTCAAGTCAAAGGTCATCACATCAGTTTGATTCTGGGAAACAACTAAAGGAAGTGAAAGTTTATTGGTCATTATTGGTTTATTGGAAAGTTTATTGGTCATTATGATGTCATTATGATGTATGGTGGGTATAGAAAAGAATCACCTCCTTTAAAATAATACAAGTTTGTTGCTTTGGAGCCTAAAATGAAGAGAGACAATTTGATGGTGTCCATTATGGACTGAAGTCTTCCAGTCATTCCAAAAATTTTCAATGGGGTTTAATCTGGTCTCTGACTAGTCATGCGAGGACATTCACTTTTTTCTTCTTTAATCCATGTGGCCAGCATTGCTGTGTGCTTCAGGTCATTGTCATGTTGGAAGGTAAACCTTCTTCCCATAGACAACTTTCTGGCATAGAGCAGCAACATTTCCTCAAGAATTTGACGGTATTTTATCCCATACATTTTTCCTATCCTGACAAAGGTTCCAGTTCCTGCTGCAGAGAAACACTCCCATAACAGGATATTTTCACCTCCATGTTTAATGTAAGAATGGTGATACTTGGGTGGTACACAGTATTGGATTTCCACCAGGCATAATGTCAATTTAAGTCTCATCTTTCCATAACATGTTTTTCCATGTGGCCCCAGAATCCTCAAGGTGCATTTTGGAAAAGCCTTTTTGAGAAGTGGCTTTTTCTTGCAACCCTCCCATGCAAGCCACATTAGTGAAGAATTTGTGATATTGTTGTCACATGGACACAATGACCACACTTAACTAAATTCCTGCAACTCCTTCGGGGTTGCTGTAAGCCTCTTGCCTCCCTGACCAGTTTCCCCTTTGCTCTTTCATCCAGTTTGGAGCACGTCCTGATCCAGGGAGGGCCTGGGTTATACAAAATAAATTCCACTTCTTAATAATAGACTTCACTGTGCTTCTAGGAATTGATCAAACCTTCAGAATGTTTTTGTATCCATCTCCTGTCCACAATTTTCTCCCAAATATTTTTTGACAGTACCTTGCCACCCATAGTTGATAGTTTTCCTTAGTTGTACTACGAAGGACTTAAAGTGTGTGTTGCAGGTTAACCACCACTGTCGATTAATGGGTACATAAATCACTCAAGATATGTGTATAATTTTTAAAATGTCTCAAAAATGGTCTTAAAGACCACTTTTTTTACGTTTTTGGTATTAACGGTTTTTTTAACGCAATTCTGCGATAACGTCACGTTAGGGAGAAGTGGAGAAAGACTCAGCCAGAGCCATAGAGATAGATGAGACATTTATTGCTATTTAATACTTACGTTTACGTATATAATTTGGAAATCATATATACATCGTAGGAAATATATAATGTGTTATACTGCAAAGTTACCTTGCTAATTATTATTTATGATATATGTGGAGATAAATAAAACTTCGCAAATCTGCTGATTTGATCCATTCATGTCCTGACCACCAGGCTAGAGATTTTTTAAACATCCTTAATCCACACTTACTAGTCTATCAAATAATATCTCAAATATATTGTTTTGTGAAATAAAAGGATGCTTTGTTATATTGTTTATGCGATTATAACGAATCACCCGATCATTTTATGCAGCAGCAGTCAGCAGCTGCAGCATACTCGGATCCGACCGCATACATACTGTAATAAACAGGCGTTCGGCGGCTTTTTACATCACGACAGACTATGCCATTTGAGCAGGAACCGCTCATTGATCACCGTATTTTTATAAATCCTGTACATGTTTGGACCTGCCGAACAGGTTGAGCACTTTTATATACTTTATTGAGCAGAGAGGCTGCCTGCACAGTTTGACCAGCGGGCTGCGGGAACCGGCCGCACATCACGCCGCCAGACGGTGTTGCTAATATAACTCGAAATGTATAGCTATTATCAGGTCGGGAAAGTCCCGACTCTCTCGATTGCCATTCCGCTACTGGCTGTAAGAAAGTGAGTGCGTTTGGGTCGCTGGTCCCCGCGAACAGACGTGACGTGCTTCACTCACCTTCCAGGATTAGAGACATGCTGCCAAAACCGTTTGTGCTGAAGATCGCATAAAGTTACACCCATTTCAGGCAGGATCATGGACCCCCTCAAGCCAGCATGCACGAGTATGTTAATTGTTTGTTTACTTTCTACACGAAGATATGCTAACGTTATGCTATCTGGCTGTCTGCCTATCTCTCTATACTAGCCTATCCATCTGTCTGTCTATCTATCTATCTGTCTGTCTATCTATCTATCTATCTATCTATCTATCTATCTATCTATCTATCTATCTATCCATCCATCCATCCATCCATCCATCCATCCATCCATCCATCCATCCATCCATCCATCCATCCATCCATCCATCCATCCATCCATCCATCCATCCATCCATCTATCTATAATCTGCGCTATCAGAACTGTACTTTACTCGTCTTTCTATAGTCATTCTCAATGCTCTCAAGGCGGCTTTGGTAAGTTCTCTCCCCAGCGTGACGTCATACAGTGCGTTGTGAGGGAAAGGAGAATCATTGCAAATTGCTGTACTTTTTCATACTTTTTCGGGTTTTGTGATACCCAACAGCATAAAATACAATGGATAACAATTTAAATGTTTATTATCAACAAGCAAATTGCACAAATTCGTTGAAAAATTTTACCTGCAAAACGCCCTTTAAATGCGCCAAGAAAGCTAATTTCATGCTAAGCTAATCAAAATGATCACGGCTGAAAGTCAAATGGTTTTGTGTGCAATTGACAAGGTGATTAGCTACAGTCCTAACTTTTTTTTTGGAGGTGATATTGATATGTATTATATATCTTTCACTTGGATGTTTTAAGTTGCATACATACAGCTAGATAAAACAAAAAGGGTGTCTGTGACCATTTTAGGCTACAAAGCAACAAAATGCGATTTTTTTCTATACCAACTGTATATAGCTACAGGACAAATGTGAAACACACATACATGTATAATCTTGGACTGGAGTCACTGGTTTTGGAGACTCTATAAAAGAATCTGCAGAAAAAAAAAATTATAAATGAAATTATAAACTCTTGGCACAAACATCAAAGATGATTTAACAATTACTTTCATTAATTTTTACAAATAGTTAAATGTTCAATGTCTCTAAATTCATTGTGAAACTGACTGTAACACACAGATAAAATGTAATGTATGCTTAAAATGCATATATGTGATGTATGCTTAAAATGCACACATATATATATATATATATATATATATATATATATATATATATATATATATATATATATATTATTATTATTTTTTTTTTTTAACTTACATTTTGCACTTTGTGATTTTGTAATTCTTGTTGTTATGCCTCCATGATGTGTTACAGTACACTCAATATCTGAGCGTTCAGCCTTCACAACACCGGTGCGTGTCCGAGTGGTTTTCCATTGACCATTTTCCATATGAACATCATCTATTTTATCAGATCCTTCAATACCCTTCAGAATGATGTTTGGTTTGCTGTATGGACAGGTGTGGTAGGTGTAACACGCTACTGTAATGCTGTCACCGGTCTTTAAACCTCCAGAAATATTAATGATGGGCTGCTGTGGATTTGCTACAGTAGGTAAAAATATCACAGTTAGGCAACCGATGATACAGCTGTAATGACACTTAAAACCAAAAATATTACATTAAAAGAACATGTGAAGTATTTACGTACTGTCAACAATAATCGTGGAGGTGACATCATAAAACTTATAGGTGCGCCATCCAATATTTTCTGGGTCAATCCATGCATATAATTTTTCTCCATTGTGGGAAAGATCCAGGCTTTTGATCAGCAGACTACAATCCCGATCTGAGTTTGTTGTTATGATTTCGGTCTTATTGGCTGCTTTGTCTTTGTTTCACTATGTGTTGTGTTTTTGTTTTGACAGCTCCACACGTGCGCGTCTTCCACCTGGTGATCTCATTACCTCTGACTTCTCTCACCTGCGACCCGCACCTGATTCTCATTATTGTACAATCCGGTTTGATTTAAATTCCCCTCGTGTCTTTTGTTCCTTGCAAGTTCGTCTTTGTATGTACCTGCCCGCTAGCTTGTCTAGTTCTAGTCCTGTGTAGTCTGTTATCTGTTTCTCGTTTGATTTATTCACCGAGCTCTCTGCTGCCTTGTCTCCAGATTTCCCCGTCCTGCCGTCAGTCTCTCCCGTTTGGTGTGTCTCTATCATCCAGCTGAGAACTCTCTGTCTGTGGTCTCTTCGAGCGCTGCTTCACACCGTGCGCTGTCCAGTCGCAGTGCGCTTTCGGGCGCGTAATTCTGCGCATCTCTCGGACCTCTGCAGTGCGCTGTCCAGCACGGATTCTGCTGATGTATTGACCGCCTCTCTCTCTCTCCCACCAGGATTCCCTCTCTGTGCCCTGTGAGGATTTCAGCAAGTTTTAAGTGGATGTCCTACAGTGTTTCCCACTTTGTGACTTTTGCATTTTTCACATACACACACACAATTATACATGAAGACATTGATTATTTTATTATACATACCCACTGATTCATTTCATTAAAAACCCTCTGCATTGGGATCCTTGAGTTGTGTCGTTCATAACAGGACGAACTTGCCAAGTTATGGATCCCGCGGAGGTCGACGCCCTCCGATCTGCTCTCGCCCAGCAGGGCTCATGGTTGGGTCAACACTCGGCCCGTCTCACCACCACGACACAGGAGGTCGAGGATTTATCCACACGCATGTCCGACCTTTCCTCTCGCCTTGACCAAGTGCGGCAGAACACCTCGCAACCTAGTCAGCAGCATGAGACGGAGCCCCATGCCTCAGCCCCACCACCATATGATGGCGATCCTGCATCTTGTCGAGCGTTTCTGTCACAATGTTCTTTAGTCTTTGCCCTCCAGCCACGCCGTTATGCTTCTGAGCGCACCCGGGTTGCTTTTGTCATTACTCTGCTGACTGGCAAGGCTCGTGAGTGGGCTACAGCTGTGTGGGATGCCGGCGATCCTTGCTGCCGATCCTTTGATGAATTTCGCGAGGAGATGGAGAAACTTTTTGATCGCTCCGTTCGCGGGGATGCCGCTGCGGCTCGGTTGGCACATTTGGTCCAAGGAAAGCTCTCTGTCACCGAGTACGCCATCAAATTCAAGACCTTAGCGGCTGCCTGCCACTGGAATGAAGCTGCTCTTCGAGCGCAGTTTGTCGAGGGGTTGACAGACGGACTTCAAGATGAGATCGCTATTCACGATCGTCCCCCCACTCTGGATGCCATCATGGATCTTGCTCTTCGGATCGAAGCTCGGAGGATGCTTCGCAGTCAGCGCCGTTCTCTGCGACAACGTGTGTTTGTGGATGAGACTTCCATTACTTCCTCGGCCCCTGTGTCACCTCCAGCCGAGTCGGAACCCATGCAATTGGGGCGCATGCGCCTGTCACAGAGAGAGAGAGAGAGGCGGTTACAGAATGCCCTCTGTCTCTATTGTGGAAAGCCCGGACATTTCGCCAAGACTTGCCCGTTAAAAGCCGCCGCCCATCAGTGAATACGGGAGTCCTGGTGGGCGCCACTTCTTCAAAACTCTCTCCTGTTTCCAGTACCCAACTCCCCGTCATTGTGTCCTTCGCTGGGCGTGATCATCCGTCCACTGCTCTTCTCGATTCTGGCGCGGAGGGCAACTTCATTGATGAAGCGCTGGTTCGCGCCTGGGGTATCCCGGTTGTCCCTCTCCAATCCCCTTTGGATGTCTGGTCCCTTAAGGGGCAGCAGATGGCGCGGATTACACACTGCACTTCTCCTGTGAGTCTCTCTGTGTCTGGTAATCATCGTGAGGAGATTGTGTTGCATATCCTTCATGCATCTCTATCTCCTATTGTTTTAGGGCATGGATGGTTAGTGCAACACAACCCTCACGTTGATTGGCAGCATAGTGTTATCTTGTCTTGGTCTCAGTCTTGTCATGTGTCATGTCTTGGTTCTGCTGTTTCTGGTTCTGTTCTTTCTCTTCCTCAGGTTCCGGCAGTCGATTTGACCGGGGTCCCGGCGGAGTATGCGGATATCGCTCAGGTGTTTAGTAAAGCCCGGGCCACCTCCCTTCCTCCTCACCGGCCATATGATTGCGCTATTGATCTCCTCCCCGGCACTTCTCCGCCTAAAGGTAGACTTTATTCGTTGTCGAGTCCTGAGAGAGAGGCTATGGACCAGTATATTAATGATGCTCTGCGTGCCGGTCTCATCCGTCCCTCCACCTCGCCCGCAGGGGCAGGGTTTTTCTTTGTTGAAAAGAAGGACGGCTCCCTGCGTCCTTGTATTGACTATAGGGGATTAAATGACATTACTGTTAAGAATAGGTACCCCCTTCCTTTAATGTCTACTGCGTTTGAGCTTTTGCAGGGAGCGCAGGTCTTTACTAAACTAGATCTACGCAATGCCTATCATCTGGTGCGTATAAGAGAGGGAGATGAGTGGAAGACAGCATTTAATACCCCTACTGGACACTTTGAGTACTGCGTTCTGCCTTTCGGGCTTTGTAACGCTCCCTCAGTCTTCCAAACTCTGGTGAATGATGTGCTGAGAGACATGATTAACAAATTTGTCTTTGTGTACATAGATGATATTCTCATCTTTTCCCCCTCTATGCAGGAACACACTCAGCATGTCCGCCGAGTCTTACGCCGGTTGTTAGAGAATAAGTTGTTTGTTAAGGCGGAGAAGTGCGAATTCCATCGTAAGTCAGTTTCGTTCTTGGGTTTTGTTGTTGCCCCAGGTGAGATCCGTCCCGACCCAGCCAAGATCAAAGCGGTTGCCGAATGGCCAGTCCCCGAGTCCCGTAAGGATTTATTAAGATTTCTGGGCTTCGCCAATTTTTACCGGCGATTTATCAGAAATTATGGTCAGGTTGCTCAGCCTCTTACTGCTCTCACTTCCACTAAAGAGAGGTTTGTCTGGAATTCTAGTGCACAGGAGGCCTTTGATAATTTAAAGTCCCGGTTTATCTCTGCTCCTGTTCTCTCTATTCCAGATCCGGCTGCTCAATTTATTGTGGAGGTGGATGCTTCGGATGTCGGGGTAGGCGCCGTTTTGTCTCAGCGGTCTGCTAAGGATGGCAAGGTGCATCCCTGTGCCTTTTTCTCCCATCGGTTGAACCCAGCAGAGCGAAATTATGACATAGGTAATCGGGAGCTGCTGGCGGTCAGACTAGCTTTGGGTGAGTGGCGTCACTGGTTGGAGGGGACCTCGGAGCCCTTCCTGGTCTGGACGGATCATAAAAATCTCGAATACATCCGTTCAGCCAGGAGGTTATCTTCTCGTCAGGCTCGTTGGGCACTCTTCTTTGACAGATTTAACTTCACCCTCTCGTACCGGCCCGGTTCTAAGAATACCAAGCCCGACGCTCTCTCTCGTTTGTTCGAAAATCCCGGTTCTGATGGGGACGAAACCATCCTCCCTGAGGGGCGGGTGGTGGGTGCCCTGCGCTGGGGAATAGAACAACGGGTGAGACGGGCCGGCCGGGAGGGGGAAGTGCCAGAGGGGTGTCCAGCGGGTCGATTGTGGGTACCGAATGCGCCTCTCTCCGAGGTCATCCGGTGGGGTCACGAGTCCAAGTTTGTTTGCCATCCGGGGGTTCGGAGAACGTTGGCTACCGTACGTCAGCGTTTTTGGTGGCCCTCTATGGGTCCCGATGTCAGACAGTTTGTGTTAGCCTGTCAGGTTTGTGCCCGCAATAAGGCCTCTCATCAAGCCCCTATTGGTCTGCTTAAACCGTTACCCATCCCCTCTCGTCCTTGGTCACATATCGCCATTGATTTTGTAACCAATTTGCCTAGTTCTAAGGGAAACACTGTTGTTTTGACCATTGTGGACCGCTTCTCCAAGGCGGTTCATTTTGTCCCTTTGCCCAAATTACCCACTGCCAAGGAAACTGCCCAGGTAATGATCGAACACGTCTTTCGCTTACATGGTCTGCCCACAGACGTTGTTTCAGATAGGGGTCCTCAGTTTATTTCTCGTTTCTGGCAGGAATTTTGTAGACAAATAGGCTCCACAGCTAGCTTGTCTTCAGGGTATCATCCTCAGACCAACGGGCAATGTGAACGGGCTAACCAAGATTTAGGTAGAGCTCTCCGCTGTCTGACATCGCAATATCCGACCTCCTGGTGCCAACAGTTACCCTGGGTTGAATACGCCCATAATTCTCTCCCTGTTTCTTCCCTTAACATGTCACCTTTTGAGGCGTCCATGGGGTTTCAGCCCCCTTTATTCCCGTCACAAGAACCTGATGCGGTGGTTCCGTCTGCTCTTGCTTTTGTCCGTCGTTGCAAACGCACCTGGAGAAAAGCTAGATTTACTTTACGTCAGGTTTCCAGACGAACCAAGGCCGCGGCCGATCGTCACCGTAGAACCGCGCCCCGCTTTATCTGTGGGCAGAAAGTATGGCTTTCGTCCAAGGATTTACCTCTCCGTGAGCCCTCTCGCAAGCTGGCTCCACGATTCCTTGGGCCATACAGCATTGTTAAGGTTATCAATCCCGTGACGGTCAGGCTCAGATTGCCCCCAGCACTCGGTCGGGTTCACCCAGTTTTTCATGTGTCTAAACTGAAGCCTGTGTATTTTTCCCACCTTAATCCTGTTCCCTCTGCCCCCACCCCTCCCACCCCTCAGCTTATAGATGGTGCCCCTGTGTATTCAGTTAAATCTTTACTGGATGTGCGTCGCCAGGGTAGGGGATTTCAATATCTCGTAGACTGGGAAGGATATGGTCCGGAGGAGAGGTGTTGGGTACCGGCCCGGGACATTCTGGACCCTGGGCTGATAGAGGATCTCCGTCGGCGACGGGGTGAGCCTCCTCATGGACCGCCCGGTGGCGGTCGTGGGGGGGGAGTCCTGTTATGATTTCGGTCTTATTGGCTGCTTTGTCTTTGTTTCACTATGTGTTGTGTTTTTGTTTTGACAGCTCCACACGTGCGCGTCTTCCACCTGGTGATCTCATTACCTCTGACTTCTCTCACCTGCGACCCGCACCTGATTCTCATTATTGTCCAATCCGGTTTGATTTAAATTCCCCTCGTTTCCTTTGTTCATTGCAAGTTCGTCTTTGTATGTACCTGCCCGCTAGCTTGTCTAGTTCTAGTCCTGTGTAGTCTGTTATCTGTTTCCCGTTTGATTTATTCACCGAGCTCTCTGCTGCCTTGTCTCCAGATTTCCCCGTCCTGCCGTCAGTCTCTCCCGTTTGGTGTGTCTCTATCATCCAGCTGAGAACTCTCTGTCTGTGGTCTCTTCGAGCGCTGCTTCACACCGTGCGCTGTCCAGTCGCAGTGCGCTTTCGGGCGCGTAATTCTGCGCATCTCTCGGACCTCTGCAGTGCGCTGTCCAGCACGGATTCTGCTGATGTATTGACCGCCTCTCTCTCTCTCCCACCAGGATTCCCTCTCTGTGCCCTGTGAGGATTTCAGCAAGTTTTAAGTGGATGTCCTACAGTGTTTCCCACTTTGTGACTTTTGCATTTTTCACATACACACACACAATTATACATGAAGACATTGATTATTTTATTATACATACCCACTGATTCATTTCATTAAAAACCCTCTGCATTGGGATCCTTGAGTTGTGTCGTTCATAACATTTGTAGGGTTATATATATCAGTTTTTCCTTTGAACTTGTTAATAACTTTGCCTGGATACCAGGGATCATAAACTAAAGGGTATCTACGAGAGACCCACTGATACCACACAACTCTACGTGGTTTAGTTGGTGGGTTTGAAGTGTATGAGTAAGAGCACGGTATAACCAGACAGGAACCTCTGAGACCATGAATTTCTGATGGCATTCTCACTTCCCATGCCAAAGTCTCATAAAGCAGAATACCTGTGAGAAAAACATTAGATAATATTAATTGACATTAAGTTTCTTCGCTGTATAGCTCAATCAGAAGAGATTGACACTATCAACAAGTTAATTGGATTGATTTTCAGAGAAGGCACTGTAGAGACTTTGGAAGATATTTTGTCACATGCATACAAATAAAACAAATGAAGAGTATTTAACTAAGTTCGGGAGGAGCACGATCATGTAATCCAACCAATCAGCACAAAGAGTTTTATGCAGCATCCCATCTATCTCAGTTAAAGACAGGGAAGAACTCTGGGTTTGGGCTAAAATTCAGAGCTCTGAGCCCTCGGACAGCATGCCAAATATGCTTTATTATGAAATGTCCCTACTGATTTAATGTTAATGCAAACTTGTGAATGTGAAATGTAATATAATTTTTTTTAATAAACAGAGATGGACAGTACCAGTATGTGTTTGTGCACAAAACATTATGAAATAATTTAAATGTTTACTGAAAAAGATGAATCTGTAGCCTAACCTGAAAAAAGTTAATTACTAGTTTATAGTGGTTTAGTAATATGAATACATGTACTGTATATAAGGTGTCTTCTGACAGAATCTCTTGCCGTATAAAATGCAAAAGTGAAGTAAAATGCAAAAGTAAAGTAACAAGGTACCTTGATACAGAAGATATATCAGTCCTTTCATCTCTGGATCACAATGCTTCCTCTAATATAGAAAAATACCACTCATAAACTGCAAAAAAGCTCAAATGTTAAAAACATCTTAGAATATCCCAAACAAGTGGACTGCATGAGAACCAACTGAAACAAAATAAAAAGAAGAAAGTAATAAGAGATTAATAAATGCTTCTCTTGTTCAGCAGAAGAAAGAATGATGTGTTTTTCATAAGTTTCAATGTAGTGCTCTGATTTCCACACCCACCTTCTAAAGGATTTCCCTTTTCTTTGTTCTGGTTTACTGCAGCAATTCTAGGATTTTCATTTTAGGGAGGCACAGCCTTCCAATGAGGTTAAAAATAAAACGTTTTATAAAAAAATGGTTTGAATACAATGTAAGTTTAGGCCTATACGGGGGGGGGGGGGGGGGGTTCATACACTTTACCTCCTTGAACAAATGAATTGGATGAAAACTAATACGTAATACAAAATAAACAAAAAATAAACTAAGAAATGCTTTAATGGATAGATAAAGGAAGTTTTTATAAGGCGTGTTGAGATTCACAGTCCCGCTAAATAACCCTAGAATGTATTGAAGTTGGAAAAGTAAATGAAGTAACAAATGTATAGCTTCAGGTCATTATGATGCTCTTGTTTATAAAGAAAAACAGTTAATGTTAATAACACTGAAAAAAATGAAAATACAGTGTACAAGCCACTCAAGCCAGCATAATAATTCTCAATTTTGCACTTTTTGACCATCTTCTCTTTTGTTGTGTTATTAGAAACTGTACTGTAGACCAAAACTTTTATCAATATTTTATTTCATATCCTCTAGAGGGCACCACACTCTCAGAATTTTATTTTTATAAATGAGTCACTGGGGCAGTTCCCTTTCGGAAATTACTCCTTTGCAGGGACGGACTGGGGCTAAAAAACAGCCCTGGACTTTCTCCCAAATAGGCCCATCAACCGGCCATTCGCCCCTAGCCGTGCGCAACAGACACAAGGATGTCCTGATACTATGAACAATACTGTCAGAGGATCAGACAAGTTTATTTAATATTTTGTGAATGTCATATTACACTTTGATGTATAATAAGTTTGTGAAATAATGAAAATGGCGAGGCCCTATACATTTTGTATGTAAAGCTTTCACAAACAACCACCAGGTCTTTGCCAATTTCACAATACTAAACACAAATTTGAAAGACAAGGACAAACTGGACTCTGATGGAAGACAGACAGAAAGTGTAAGCTAGGATTTTTTTGTTTAAACTAAAATTTGGTCATTTATTTAGCCCTCTTTCTTATTAGCATGTTTAGAGTGGTAGCAATGCATGCCTGATATTTTCCCATTTAATTCAATAGTCTTCATTGTAACAGAAAATGTGAGCTCACTACAACCCCTCATATACAAGAAAGTCAATGAAAGAAATGAAAACCAATGCAATACGATAAATGTCCATCCATTTTAAATGGGGTTGGATAAATATTTTTTGCTTTGGTGTGTGTGATTTTGGTTAGATGACAGTTGTATAATACAGTTTGACAAGAGTTTACAGTTTGACAAAAGCACAATGTTTTGTTTTATTTCGACTGTATACAAATGAATGATGTCCCATATGAACAAAATGAAGGAGTATGTATTGTTTTTAAGTTTCTACTGTTCAAACGCGCCCGCGCCTCACTCTCTCTAACACATACACACGTGCGCGGGCACACTCTCATTACGTCTAACAGTAGTTGCGCATTACGTTAATTTTCACGCGAGTTTTATTTATTTTTATATCGTGTTTATTATATTATAATGTCACGTGTCCTGCTATACTGGCACTTACTCTTGCTGATGTGAAGTTAACTCTGTCAGTCCCTCATCATGACCAGGCTGTGGATGCTCAGGCTCGCGAATTCAGGCTCGCGAATTCTGGGAATCCGTGGACCAATCACGGCTAGCTAGTAGGCCGACTTTCTTCCTCGTTTTTTTACACGTAGCATCATATAAGTGATCGTATTACTGCCACTGACTTTTTGGTTGAATTATCCCTTTAACTGAAAAGCTTGCTTAAAAAACTTGCTCATTATAGCTGAAAAGCCAGAGAGAGATCCAGCTGCCACACAAATCAGACAAAGTTACAGTTTATTAAAATATTGATGCTATTATTACATGACATATACATGACAAAGTTGTATTTTTTAATATCCACTAAAATATATGTTTGACTTTTTCTGTTTTAAACACTGTATTAAATACATTTTGGAGGTGATGTGGAGCATTTTCATTAGACGTTTTCATAAATGCTGAGATCTTCCATGTTGGCGTAATAATCTTCAAAATCCTCAATCTTAAAGTATAAATTTAGAGACACAGAAGTAAAATCAATCAATAACTTTTTAGACGATTTGAGGTCAGACACGGTGTGTTAATTCACTAAAAATAGTGTAATGATAGTAATGATAATGATCAATTATATACTTACAGAGCAGGGATTTCTCTGACTAAATTGCACAGGAGACAACAAACAATTAAAAATAATAAATTATTTAGGTACAGTTTTCCAGACATAGTTATATTGAGACATTTAAGTAGTTTTTACAAACAAATCTTACAAAAAGCATTAGCCTACTGGTGTGCATCTTGAGACAAAACAATGACATTGATATATTATATAAAGATAATTTTAAATTAAAGCAGCTTAGACATGCATTTTAGTCTGGGACGGATGAGCCCTTTCTGGGAAATTAATTATGAATTAATTTAAGGTAAATTTATTTAATCATGTTACATCTGATTAGCATTCAGTTTGAATATTTTTATTTGCCAAATGACAAAGAAACATATTAAACTTTTGTAATAAACATACTATAACATATTCATAAATATCTAACTGCCATTTAATAAAGGTGCTATTAAGGTTACAGCGATGCCATAGAAGAACCATTACTGGTTCCACAAAGAACCATTCAGTCAAAAAAATTAAACAATTATAATACTTTGACTATAAACATGGCCATACCTACCATTGAGGTCCCCAAGCTCCAGACCTTAGTAATTTTCTGACGCTCGTCATATTTGACTCAACGCTCAGCGCTTGTTTGGCTTCTTGTGGCGCCACTCTGACCGATTGGCATGTGACGTCTTAGCTCTTAGCACCACGAGAGCAATTCGAGAGTAATTGGCCTAGTATGCTCTCAAATTGATCTCGCAGTAGTGATGTCACACGCCAAAAGGTCTGTGCTGTGCCGAATTAAGTCAGATAAGGTCAAAATGATTCTGAGATGACCAATCAAATCAAACTAGACAGGCAAAGGTGTAACTCAAAGGTGGACAGGTGTGCGGTCCCTCATGTAGAGGAAGTGTGAGGAAGATGCAAGTAATCTGTAAGTAAACTGCGTTACTAATGTTGTATTTCAGTATTTTATGTGTATAATGAGTATGTGCATATTGTGAATGAATTTAATAAACGTATTATTGATAGCCTTCTGTTAATTCACAAAAATGATCCTATATTCAGTTAACCTTACTTTACTGACACAGCCCAGTGTGCCCAAGATGGTGAAATAATTATTACAATGTAATCCTTATAACCAACACATGTCTTCTGCATACTGACATGGTTTAAAATAGTTATTTGATTTAGTTTTTCTGATGTATTTAAATACGTATATTTAGAGCAGGGAAATTTTTTCTACTGTGATTTTTCATGTGATTTGCTCTCACATGATGTTTCTCTTTGGTTCATATTAAAAGGGCTGAAAAGACGACGTTGATGTTCTTGTTTTTTTAATGGCATGCTTGTGTCAAGACCACATATCACCACCTACTGTCTGTGTGCATTCATAACTCTTATTTTGAAAACTTGTTTACCCTGTTTACCCCGGGGAGTGTAACACAAATCAGGTTAAGAAGCTTCAGCTGGTTCAAAACGCCACTGCAAGAGTGCTTACTCGATCTAAGAAGTATGATCTAAGAAGCCCAATTTTGGCATCTTTACACTGGTTACCAGTTAACTATCGGGTAAGACTTTACTTGAAGGGGTGTTCATAAGCCTGACATAACACCTTTATAACCATGACATGACACATGCCATGAATATGAAGGAGATTTTATGCACGTTTATCTGTCATTAAGTGTCATTCATTCATTTTTAATGCAGAGATGTCTTTGTTATGACAACTTGACATTAACCACTACATCATAACTTGTCATTACAACTTGACATTACCAAAACAAGACAAGATTTTACCAGTAATAGAGTTTAAACAGTGTCATGAATATTCTTCAGTCCGAAATGTTTCCTCCATGTGTTTAAAGCGATAGTTCACCCAAAAATTGAAAATCTGTCATCATTTACTTGCTCTCATGTTGTTACAAATCCGCATAAATTTCTTTCTTCTGATGAACACAAAGAACGATATTTTGAGAAATGTTTGTAATCAAACTGTTCGTGAACCCCATTCATATCCATAGTAGGAACAAAGAATACTATGAAAGTAAATGGGGAAAGTAAATAAAATCAATCATCCAATAATAATAATACAATTATAAATGTATATTTTATTGCATTTGGAGACAGATTCACCTATAATTAAATGAAAACAGTACAATAATGGGTAAGGCCATGCAGTGTTGGGTCCATATCGCTGGAAAAACAGTTTAAAATTAATTAATGAAATGTTTTGTTATTTTTTTCTTCTATGTCAGATAATTTCAGAACCGTCTGTGTGAGGAAGAACAAGTTCTGTTAGTTGTGCACATACATAAAATTAAGCATAATATTTTGACGTGTCTGTTGCATTTTGTCAAGGTATTTAAAATTATTTGATATAGTATCAACATTTAGTGACATTTAAATGACAGTTTAATGTAATGTTAACCCATAAATCTAGGATGTTTCTTAAGTTATTTAAGAGTATAATTATTCTGCTATGTCATGTTTATGACAGATTTATGACAAGTTATGATGTATTGGTTTATGTCAAGTTGTCATAACAAAGACAATTTAAACAATGTCATCTTTGCATTAAAAATGACATAATTTAACAGTTGTCATAAAATCTCCTTCATTTTCATGACACGTGTCATGTCATGATTATAAACGTGTCGTGTCAGCCTTATGAAAAGCCCTTCAAGTAAAGTGTTACCAAATATCGCATACATTTTAAAATATCACCTATAAAGCCTTAAATGGCATAGCACCTTCATATTTCCATCACGGACACTGTTGTCACGAAATTCTGGTCACCTAATTATCCCTAAAGACGTGAAACTCACAGAGTGATCAGGGCTGTTTACTGATATGCTCACACAAAAATCGCTGCAAAAGATGCTTTTCAACAGGTGTTTTAGCATTCGTTGTAAACTTGTGGACCTATTTTTCCAAACGCCTCACACTTATATATTCTCCTGTTAAAAGCATGAATAATAGACACTCCAGCCCAGTTGGTGGCGATAATCCACCTTTGCCAATTGCAAGAATGCAAACAACGTTCCCGGTGCAAAGTAATACCGTACCTCACAGCACATCTAATTCAAGTCAACGAAGTTGGACAAAAACTACGATAAAACCTGTTGGAAAGCATCTTTTGCAGCGATTTTTGTGTGAGCATATCAGTGAACACCCCTGACCACTCGGTGAGTTTCACGTCTTTGTAAACAAAAGTTTAATGCATTTTAGGAAGGATTGTTCCAGTGCACCTATGCAGCCATTGTAGAGGTGGAGGCTGATACAACAAAGACCGAAAATTCTCCGGCCAGCATCATATGTCCAAATTTAAGTCAAAACCGTTCTATTTCATTATAATCAATCTGAAAACAGGGCTTTAAGTGTAAAATACCGAACTTGTCCTTAAACACCAAAACATTATAGATGAGAATAAAGGTCTACATCAGTGCCCAGTTAAGGAAAATGAGATGAGAAACATGTAAAGGATTCAAATATGTATATTGCCCTGCCACTAATCTCATTACAATATATCTGGATATAACTAATTGTATATGTATGTATCTTATGCCTGGAATGAGTTTTATAATTCTTTGGTTCATAACTTCCTATTCTGAAAGTTTCATCAATTGTGCATAATGACATGTGCAGGCTGCAACAACTGCATAAAGTTAAGTCTATTTAGTATTTTTCAGGAATGCAGTTATTTTGAGGGAAAATGTGAATAATTGCATTGCAGGCTGATTCAAGGTGTGCCCTAAATTTTCTGCTGGTGCTTCTAAAGTCTTCAGTCATGGGCTACAGTGCTCCTAACAAAAGTAAGTCTGGAGTCTTGAATGACTAGAAAATGATCTTAAATGATCATTTGAAATAAAATGACAAACTATGCTTACTATGCGTGAGTGACACAGCTGCTATTTAAAAGGGA
Organism: Misgurnus anguillicaudatus; assembly: GCF_027580225.2. Classification (NCBI taxonomy): domain Eukaryota; kingdom Metazoa; phylum Chordata; class Actinopteri; order Cypriniformes; family Cobitidae; genus Misgurnus; species Misgurnus anguillicaudatus. The sequence continues at coordinate 32,750,935 of NC_073360.2, read as the reverse complement.
AATGCATGGGGTCATTGTTTATTAACTTAACGGTAAGTTGCTAACTAGTTTGTGAAATACGTATCTTACTGGACTCTGTGTCATGAAAAGCCCATAAAATCAGCAACACAACAAATTGGTCATGCTTAAATCTAAAGAACCTTTTTCCATAGCAAAAAAAAACAGAAAGATTCTTCAGATGTTAAAGGTTCTTTATGGAACCACACTGTACAGACACAAATGGTTCTTCTATGCCAATATGATGCACCTTTATTTTTAAGATACTTCAATCTACTATAATACTGCACAAAAATATTTGAACAAATTTAAAATGTACAGCTTTATAGACTGAATGGGTTTAAATGCACAGTACCTTTTTGGTGATGGTATATGTGCCGCAACTGCATTTGACCTGTGAACAGATTAACACATAGACAATATCACACTTCACCTTTCTTGTTGTGATATAAATGTGTTTAAACAGACTTATGTATATTTACTTTAACCATAGCTTGATTATTTTACACTAATACAGATGCACTAATACAGACAATGTAAATATCAAAAACCATGGGGTTTCAAAGAAATTACTAAGAAATCAGTCACAGAAGCAGGATGAAGCCTTATATGCCAGATGTCACCCTTTGAACATAGAATACATTTTTTTTTCTTAATTGTTTTTAAAGTCATCATATAGAAAATAAAGCGCATTCATTAAAAATTATGTTACAATTAAAATTTTGTATTAGTAAATGTTTAAATTAACATGAACTAAGATTAATAAATGCTTAACAAGTATTGTTTATTTATAGTTCATGTTAGGTGATGCATAAATAAAACAACTTTATAGCAAAGTGTTAAGAATATGTTTTGATATCTGCAAAGTTCATGCTGTTATCACAGTTGCCTAAAGCACAAAGGGTTGCTTGCACAAAAGGTGTGAGATTGTCAGCATGAGCTTGTATACTTCTCTGTATTTTAATACTTCAAAGACACCAGGTGCAACATATTTTAGAAAATAACACCCACACACAAATATTTACTTAAATGAACAGCTTATATGCATAAAGCCACTAAACCACTGACAAAATGGTTAAAAAAAATTAACTGAATGGTCTCTGCACATATTATAAATTAATAAAATACTTTGTATATTTATTTGAATGGATTTGAAGTAAAAGTATTTGATGAATGTATACAAACGTGCAGAGAGCTTTCTGTTAAAATAAAATATGAATTATTTTATAAAACTATATAATAAAATATGCATACTGTACCTTCGTTCAGGCTGTGATTCTTGTGGATTAGCGGGTGAAGACCTATAAATAATATTGACTGTTATATGACCGTATGAAAAGGTATACGTGCTCATCGAAAGTACACCATGTCAATATATGAATACTTCATTCAGACTTTTCCTAAGTATAAACCTACTATAACACACATGTACCTGTTACACTTCTTGTATATAATGACTCCAACAAATATGCAAATGAGAAGAAAGGCAAATGAAGGTGCTAGAATGTAAAGTCCAATTGTCTTCATGTCAAAGGTCATCACATCAGGTTTATTCCTGGAAACAACTAAAAGAAGTAAAAGAGGGAAGTCATTTATTGGTCATTATGATGTATATGTGACCCGTCACGGAAACTAGTGACACAAGTCGGCAGCACAACTTTGGAGATAATGAGAAATAATGTCATTAATGACTCACTCTTATGTGGTTCTAAACTCGGAAGACCTCCGTTCATCTTCGGAACACAGTTTAAGATGTTTTAACATTAGATTTAGTCTGAGAGCTTTCTGTCCCTCCATTGAAAATCTATGTACAGTTTCCATGTCCAGAACGGTATTAAAAACATAATCAAAGTAGGCCATGTGACATCAGTGGGTCAGTTAGAATGTGTTGAAGCATCAAAAATACCTTTTGGTCCAAAAATAGCAAGAATTACGACTTAATTCAGCATTGTCTTCTCTTCCGGTTCTGTTGTGAAGTCACGTGACTGTAGTGACGCGGCTGACCTGTTCCTCAGACATGTTTGCAACTTTTTTTTTTTACTTACAGCATGCGTCTCCCCAGACCTTAGAAACTGCACTTTCAGAATCTATGAATAACTCAATATGCCCCAGATCCGACTTGTGCCCCTACTCTCCGTGACTGGTCACATATATCATGGGATGGTGATGGCACAGTGGATAAGACACACGCCTTTGGTGTGAGAGACCCAGGTTCGAATCCACTGTGAGCAAGACACTTAACCCTTAGTTGCTCCAAAGGCGGCGACCTCTGACATATATAGCAATTGTAAGTCGCTTTGGATAAAAGCGTCAGCTAAATGAATAGGTAAGTAAGTAACAGCTACAGGACAAATGTGAACCACATACATCTGTTCTGGACTGGAGTCACTGGTTTTGGAGACTCTCCAAATTAAATGTCAAAATCTATAAATGGTAAAGACACAGAGGAATATCACACATCATGTATGATGTCTTGAAATCACTCACGTTGTACATGTAAGTCGACAGATGCTGTGATTTTCTGTCCAGAAATATTTGTAGTGCAGATTAATTTCTTCCCATCGTCTTTCTTTGTCCCAAAATAGGTTATGGTGGAAAAGGTGGCCCATTCAAACCCTGTAAGTTGTTTCTTTCCATTTTTGACCGGCATGTTCTCATAGTTCCAGGAGAGGATCGGAGGATTATTCTGACAGGAATGATGGACGGTACAAGTCAAGTTCATATCAACACCCTCTATGATATCTGCTGCCAGTTTAGGCTCAATGGTTATACTAGAATAGACACCTGAAATTAAATTATAAGCAGTTGACACAAACACCAAACATGATTTAAAGCTATGTTTGAATTGATTTAACTTTCATCAATTTATAGTTACATTTTCAATGTCTTTAATTTCATTGTGAAACTAACTTTAACACACAGATAAAATGTGATGCATGCTTTTCTTACATTTTGCACTTTGTGATTTTGTAGCTCTTGCTGTTTTGCCTCCATGATGTGTTACAGTACACTCAATATCTGAACGTTCAGCCTTCACAACACCAGTGCGTGTCCGAGTGGTTTTCCATCGACCATTTTCCATACAGACATCATCTATTTTATCTGATCCTTCAATACCCTTCAGAATGATGTTTGGTTTGTTGTATGGACAGGTGTGTAAGGTGTAACACGCTACTGTAATGCTGTCACCTGTCTTTAAACCTCCATAAATATTAATGATGGGCTGCTGTGGATTTGCTACAGTAGGGAAAAATGTTACCATTAGCCAACCAATGATACAGCTGTAATGACACTTTTAAACAAAAAATATTACATTAAAAGAACATGAAGTATTCACATACTGTCAACAATAATCCTGGAGGTGACATCATAAAATCTGTAGGTGCTTTTTCCAATATTTTCTGGGTCAATCCATGTATATATTTTTTCTCCATTGTGAGACGGATCCACGCTTTTGATCAGCAGACTACAATCCCGATCTAAGTTTGTATGCCTGTATATATCAGTTTTTCCTCTGAACTCGTCAATGACACTGTCTGGATACCTGGGATCATAAACTAAAGGGAAGCCTTTCGACACCCACTGATACCACACAACTCTACGTGGGTTAGTAGGTGGGTATGAAGTGTAAGAGTAAGAGCACGGTATAACCAGACAGGAACCTCTGAGGCCATGAATTTCTGTTGGCATTCTCACTTCCCATGCCAAAGTCTCATACAGCAGAACCCCTGTGGAAAAAAGAGGGAATAAGAGTGCCTATATAAGTCTCACCTTTAGTATTCAGTTCCTAAAGCTCAATTACTGGCGGCATTCGGCAACAAGATCATATTGATTTTCAGGGAAGGGACATTTGTAAGTTTTTTGAGAGGTGCACCTTCCTAAATGATTAACCTACTACAAAGATGCGGGTCCATTCACATGCGAGTCTGACATCATATGCACAGAATAGTTCAAAAACATCTGTTTTGGCCCTTAGTTCAAATTAAACAATAAAGTAATTAAAAACATTTAATTCAGAAGTTTTGGTTGTTATTTTTATGTTAATTGCAAGTTATGTCATAGTAATCTTCAGTTTAAATTTTGTTTTTAAAATGTTAGATTTTCATATTTTTATCTTATTTATTTTATATTCACCTAGATTAGGGGTGTCCAATGACTCCAATCCTGCTCCTGGAGGGCCGGTGTCTCTGCAGGTATGTTGAGGGAAGTTGTAGCTAAACTCTGCAGGACACCGGCCCTCCAGGACCGACTTTGGACCCCCCTGACCTAGATTGACAATAAAGCTTGCTTCAACTTGATGTAATTAAAAGATCATCTCTTACTAAAGTCTGTATTTATTAACAAATGTTTTATTATCAGAGTGCACCATTTTATCAAGCTTTTCTGGTCTTGTGTAATTAAATAAAATGGAAAAAAAGGGTATTTTTTTAAAATTTGGGTTAAAAGTAGTTTAATATTAGCAGCATTATAATTTAGCGCTGTTCCAGCAAACACGTGATTGTGTCTGGCCGAATATTTTTACTGTTATTCAGATGAATTCCTTATTTGTTTTAAAGCCATTATCCGTGCCCTTCCTAATAACGTATTCCGCTTCGGGCACATCCCTAGGCACTATGAAAAAGATGTCATATTCAGAAAACATAAAGCAATGTGAAATTTAATGCAACTTTTGCTTTTTGCTAGCATACTGCAACATATCAAATGTGAAAATTAGTTTTATATATATATATATACATTTTCTGTGACAGTATAAAATGCATGAATAGAAGTAAAGTGGCACAGTACCTTGAAACTAGGGATGCACCGAATCCAGATTTTTTAGGTTCGGCCGAATCCCGAATCCACCGTTTAAGATTCGGCCGAATCCGAAACCGAATACCGAATCCTACTCGCATCCTTATTCCAACACAGTAATACACATTAATGAAGTAAACAACGTCCACAGCAGTGTATTTTTCATTTTATTTCATTCTAACTGTACATTATGCCAGGATGACAAGTTGGAAAAACTATTTTGACAATTACCATAAGCCTATGCATAATGAAAGCGATGCGTTGCGACACGCTCGTTTTTCCAATAAGCAAGCAGCTCCGCGCTGAAAACTATATTTAACTTTGAGTGAGAAGCTCCGCTCGTCAATGTCAGTCTTCACACGGCCGTCCAATTACAGTGGAGGAGGGGCGGGACATTACCACAGCAACCAACCGGCTCACAGCTGAAGCATCACAGCTACCAAGCGCTCGGCTGAAAAACAGCTGGCATTTGGGGTCCTCAAGGCGTTTTCAGCGGTGTTTAAAAGTTTTGGTGTGTCCAGCTGACCGAAAGAAAAAGATCATCTCCACGTCAGCACCCGATGTGTGTAATCAACGGCTGCGTGACGTCGACCAGCGTAGCGCAAGCCTAGGGTTCGGTTCGGTGGAAAAAAAATCTAGGATTCGGCCGAACCCGAACCCCGCCAAAAAGCCCAGTATTCGGCCGAATCCGAAACCGAATCCTGGATTCGGTGCATCCCTACTTGAAACAGAAGATATATCAGTCCTTTCATTCCTGGATCACAATGCTTTCTCTTGTATAGAAAAATCCCACTTATAACCTGCAAACAAGCTCAAATGTTAAAAAGATGCACACCTCAAAAACAGTGCACATCTCATGCCTATTTACAACATAAAGTGTTTTTTTTTTTTTACAAATTTTCCCATTATGGGTTTATTGGGTGATGCCCTTTACCATCAGAAAACAAGAAGTAAAAGGGATAATATTCGCTTCCAAGTTTCATCCTTACCTTCTCAGCCCCCTGCTCAATCAAGTGGACTGGATGAGAACCGACAAAATAAAAGAAAGTAAGTAAAGAGATGTAATAAATGCCTTCAACTGAAGAAAGAATGATTTGTTATTTCATATAAGGGTCAATATGTGTTGTGCTCTGATGTCTACGCCTACCAGGATCTAAAGCATTTCCTTTGTCGTCATGGTTTTGTGGTTTAACAAATATTTTACCCGATGCTCGAATCGAGTCTTATAAGGATCCCCACCATGAAAATGCTGCAAAATCACCATATGGCAACACATTACTACCTTAAAGTCTCCCTGTAGTCAAGAATTTGATTATTTAAAACTCATCTTTGAACATCATAATAGCATATAAAAGTGTCACCTGTCACAGTAATTTCTTCATGCTTTAAAACAGCTTGAATGTAACTCTACACTTTTGCCTCATTAAGTGTACGTGGATCTATGAATAGACTATGAATAAATATAGTCCTCACCTCTACTCATTCGCACAGCTTAAACCATAGATATGAATATGCAAATTAGTCCTGCCTCTACTCTTTCGCACCACCTCTGACCAAGGAAATAGATGCTACATTCGACTGTTTCAGACACATAACTGCTAAGTTTAGCTTTACACATGAACTGTGTGATTGAAGCACTAATATTTAAGTGTTGATGGTAATACCGCACATTCGGGAGAGAGCATCAGCAATTATGTTATCCTTGCCACATATGGGTTTAATCTGTAAATAAGAAAGTCAACGGATTATGGTCAGTATATACAGTAACGGGACCACAGACCAAGCTCATAGACCTCGAAATGTTAAATGGTGAAGATGAGTTGTAATGCCTTTTTTCCACTGTAGGGGACGATAAGTGACTGGATGTTCAATTCCATTACAATCTTCTTGCAAAAGAACAGTGCTATCCCCATAAGCAGTAGCATCAACTGCAAGTAGTAAAAACTCTTCTCAAAATAGAGGTTACCATCATGGGAGCATTTGCCAATAAAGATTTTGCATTCTCAAAGGAACACTGGTTTTCTCAGACCATTGAAAGGGTCTCTTTGGGCTTAACAGATCGTCAGAGGGGCAACTACATTTGCAAAATTATGACAAAAACCTCTATAGTAACTCACCATCCTAAGAAATCGTTGTAACTCACGATGGGTAGTTGGTTTGGGGAAACCTCAGATCGCATTTACTTTAGCCAACCACCTTACCTAAATATGTCACAGTAACTTTCCAAATTCACACTTGGCAAGGTTTATAGTGTACGATTAAAATTGTAGAAATGTATTACTCTGTCACAACTTGTCACAACCCCCATTTCCATTCTGTACCATGTGCATTCCTGTGCTCACTGATAGTGATTAAAGACTATTCAATTCAATTCAATTTTATTTATATAGCGCTTTTCACAATACTCAATTGTTTCAAAGCAGCTTTACATTAATAGAAGCAGTAAAAGCACAGAAAAATGACAAATAGTACAACATAATACACAATAGCATAAGCAGACAAATTTGCTGCGGCTATGACTCGACATTATGAGTGAGCGTATTACTAATGTAACGTCTAGGAGAAGAAGCTAAATTAAGCCCAAGCAGGCTACCTCCCCGGGCTAAAAAACCCCTAGGAGAAAAAAAACAAAAACCCCGGGTTGTTTAGCCGAGGAAATAAAAAAGTCCTAGGAGGAAAAAACCCTTGGGAGATATATATGTATATACACACATATAAACGGATAAGGAGATTAAGCAGAGATTAAGCGGAGATTAAGCGGAGATTAAGCGGGTTCTGCCGGTGGTCGTTGGTCAGGCATCAGCTGGGCATCACATTGATGGACGACCAGTAGATCAGAGGTGTGCCGACTTTCACATCTACCGGAACTGGGTCTGTTTGTCCCATTGTCCTCAGGGTCGAGGACAAGACAGGGAGAGAAAAACAAAATCATATTAGCGTAGGGGCCGTTCACATGTAATGCAAGTGTCACACAGTGATGTGGTTTAATCAGCTTAGTTTCAGACAGACTAACTATTGCGGCATAATTATATTATCCACAGTTGAGGATTTTGCAAATTGGGGGCCCATTGCGACGGTATATATGGTAACTAAGGGTCACCTTCCGATTTTTAAGAGAAAATGAAACCTGTCGACCCGTTTGACTAAGGCCGGAAGCCCCACTGTCGTCGTTAATGCAGGTTCAGTGGCAAACGGGTCTGTATGGCAAACTATTCGCAATATAAAGAACGCGCCAAAATCACAACCCAACCATACGTGCCAACCCGTTTGACTAAGGCTAGAAGCCCCACTGTCGTCGTTAATGCAGGTTCAGTGGCAAACGGGTCTGTATGGCATACTATTCACAAGACACACGAAAGCGCCAAAATCGCAACCCGGCCATACGTGCCAACCCATTTGACTAAGGCTGGAGGCCCCACTGTCGTCGTTAATGCAGGTTCAGTGGCAAACGGGTTTGTATGGCATACTATTCACAAGAACACGAAAGTTCCAAAATCGCAATCCGACTATAGGTTAAGATAAGGTTTTTATTTATTTGGTTGGTCTGTGTTATGACCGCGAGTGTTTTGTTCGTTACAAATAACTATTTCGAGTTAAGGACTTTTACTAGACAAATTATGCGAATGCTTTGTTGAAGAGAAAAGTTTTAAGCCTAGATTTAAAATTATCGACTGTGTCTGATTCTCGGACATCGGTTGGTAAATCATTTCAGAGCTTAGGGGCTAAGTAGGAAAATGACCTTCCACTTTTAGACACTTTTGATAGTCTAGGGATAATCAAGAGACCAGAATTTTGTGACCGTAGTGTGCGTGATGGATTGTATTCTGATAGTAGTTCTCTAAGATATGAGGGTGCTAGGCCATTTAAAGCTTTGTAGGTGATTAGTGATATTTTAAATTGTATGCGATATTTAACTGGTAGCCAGTGTAAAGATGCCAGAATTGGGCTTATGTGGTCGTACTTTTTAGATCGAGTAAGTACCCTTGCGGAAGCGTTTTGAACTAGCTGAAGCTTGTTTACTTGATTTGCATGGCATCCCCCGAGTAGAGAGTTACAATAGTCTATTCTAGAGGTCATAAAAGCATGGATAAGCTTCTCTGCGTCAGATGTAGACAGTATATGGCGTATTTTCGAGATATTTCTAAGGTGGAAGAATGCTGTGCGGCAGACGTTGGCGATATGACTATTGAAGCATAAGTTGCTGTCGAACATCACACCTAAGTTCCTTACCGTGGAAGATGGCACCACAGTGCAGCCATCTATGTGCAATTTGTAATCTGACATATTATGTTTGTAGCGATTCGGTTCAATAATAAGTATCTCTGTCTTATTGGAGTTCAGCTTAAGAAAGTTATGTGCCATCCAGTCACTAACATCGCTAAGGCAGTCTGTTAGCTTAGAAAACGTGTGGGTTTCGCTGGGATGTGAGGAGATGTAAAGCTGGGTATCATCCGCATAGCAGTGAAAACTTATGTTATGTTTCCTGATAATGTCTCCTAGAGGTAACATGTATAACGAGAACAGGATAGGACCTAAAACCGATCCCTGCGGTACACCGTATTTAACCAGGGAGTGATATGACTCTTCCTCGTTTACATAAACAAAGTGATAGCGATTGGTTAGATACGACCTAAACCAGGCTAGCGCCTGACCACTGATACCAACATAGTTTTCTAGTCTATTGAGTAAGATTGTATGATCTATTGTGTCAAAGGCTGCACTAAGGTCTAATAATATAAGAATTGAGATTTCACCACGATCGGATGTTAATAGGAGGTCATTTGTAACTCTAAGCAACGCTGTCTCTGTGCTATGGTGGGGCCTGAATCCTGATTGGAACTTTTCATATGTACTATTTTTTGTCAAAAATGTGCGTAACTGGCTTGCCACTACCTTTTCTAATATTTTCGAAAGAAATGGGAGATTTGAGATTGGTCTAAAGTTATTAAGCTCTCCCTGATCAAGCTGTGGTTTTTTAATCAGCGGTTTAATAACTGCTAGTTTGAAAGCTGTTGGAACGTATCCTATTTCTAGCGATGAGTTAAAGATATTTAGAACCGGGGTTGACACTACAGGGAATACCTCTTTAAGTAGTTTTGTGGGAACGGGGTCTAATATACAGGACGATGATTTAGATGACGTTACTAGTTTAGAGAGCTCTTCTATTGTAGTAGGTTTAAATGAATCAAGATGTTCGTGTGGTAGTCTAGTGTTAAGTGAACTAACGGGTAGAGTGGTGGCTGCCTGTGTAGCTACGATGTTTTCCCTTATAGACGTAATTTTGTTAGAAAAGAAGTTCATGAAGTCGTTACTATTGTGTTGGAGTTTACTATTGGTTTCTGTTTGTTCTTTGTTTCTAGTCAGTTTTGCAACGGTGCTAAAGAGGAAACGAGGGTTATTATGATTCTCATTTATAAGCTTGCTAAGATAGGTAGATCTGGCGGTTTTAATAGCCTGTCTGTAGTGTTTAACACTATCTTTCCATGCTGCACGCCATACCTCTAACTTTGTGCTTCTATAATTTCTTTCCATTTTCCTAGTTGCCTTTTTAAGAGCTGCGGTGTGATGATCATACCATGGAGCTGGCGGTTTTTCTTTGATTCTCTTTTTTCGAATGGGAGCAACGGCATCCAATGTGTTAGAACAGACATTGTTTAGGTTTTCTATTACAATATCTAGATCATCACAGTTATCTGCATGTTTAATTTGGGACAGGTCTGGAAGAGTGCTAATAAAGCTATCTTTAGTGGTGGAAATTATTGTTCTGGCTAATCTGTAGCATGTTGTGGATTGAGTGATCCTATCTAGAAGTACAGTGTATGACACAAGGTAATGGTCAGAAACTGCATCACTCTGAGGTGATATTTTGATGTCATTAATATTGAGCCCGAGTGACAGAATTAAGTCTAATGTGTGCTTACGAGTATGCGTTGGCCCTGTCACGTTTTGTCTAATATTGAGAGAATTTAGAACATCCATAAACGCACGTCCTAATGCATCTTTTGGGTTATCCACATGAATATTAAAATCACCAACGATAAGAGCTTTACCTACAGTGACTACAAGCTCAGACAGAAAATCTGCTATTTCTTTAAGGAAATCTGCATGGTGGCCCGGAGGTCTATAGATTGTAGCTAAGGCAAAAGAAAGCTGTTTGTTGTTACGATCAGTTATTTCCATATTTAACAACATTAGTTCAAATTATTTAAATTTTAGCTCAGATTTTTGGTTTACTTTAAAAATGTTGTTGTATATTGTAGCTACACCACCCCCTCTCCCCTTTAACCGGGGTTCGTGTTTATAATAATAGTCTTGTGGGGTGGATTCGTTTAAACTAATGTAGTCGTCTGCTTTAAGCCAGGTTTCTGTTAAACAGAGTGCATCTAAGTTTTGGTCATTAATTATTTCATTAACAATAGGTTCTTTATTGGTAAGCGATCTAATGTTAAGAAGGCCGAATTTTAACATTCGAGGTTCATCTAGTAATATATTGTTTTCTAATTTTATGTTGATCAAATTTGTGCGTGATGTGGCAAGCGGTGCTCTGTATTTACTTGTTCGGGGAACAGATACAGTTGAAATGTGTTGATATTCTGGTAAGATCGACTCGAAGTGCTGGGATATATGTGATCTTGACATATCATGCCAGCTAACAAACGGACAGTTAAGCTGATCCGTCTGTTTCCTGACCTGGGCCCTGGATAGTCATACTATATCAGAATTAAGACTATTAATCAGATTTCTGGTGAGTATAGCACTTCCTTCTGATGTCGGATGAAGGCCATCTCGGGTTAGGAGAAATGGTCTACCCCAGAAATGCTTCCAATTGTCTATAAACCCTACATTATGCTGAGGGCACCACTTTGACATCCAGCCATTGAGACACACTAATCTACTATGTGTTTCATCTCCCCGGTAGGCGGGGAGGGGACCAGAGCATATTACATTGTCTGACATTGTTTTTGCAATTTCACACATCTCTTTAATAGTATCTTTGGTGATTTCCGACTGTCGGAGTCTGGTGTCATTTGTTCCGGCGTGAATAACAATCTTAGAAAACTTCCGTTTAGCATTAGCCAGCACTTTAAGTTTGGATCTAATGTCAGACGTTCTGGCTCCCGGTATACAGTCGACTATGGTGTTTGGTGCCACAATGTTAGTTTTCCTGAGTATAGAATCTCCAATGACCAGGGCACTTTTAACAGGTGTTTCAGCTAGTGTATTCCTTAGGGCAGGGGTCTTCAACGTTTTTTGGGTTGGGGACCCCTTAGATGAGAGAGGCATGGAGCAGGGACCCCCTGATACTAAATGTGTAAAACTAATATTTATGTAATCAGAGGCTGCCTTTTCGTATTAGGCACAACGCAAAGTGGAGTAAAGTACAACTATTGACCAATCAGAATCAAGGACTGGAACTGTTTTATAAATAGAAACAAACCATATTGTCACACAGCCATACTATATTAAGACAGTACATTGGCACAATTATGCTGTTTTTGTACATGCATAATTTTTTTGTTAAAGTAGATTTAGTTTTTATATGAATATAATAATAATAATATGAATATAATAATAATAATAATAATAATAATAATAATAATAATAATAATAATAATAATAATAATAATAATATAATATTATTTTAAGGTATTTGCAGTGTAATAGATTTTCAGTTTACTGTGAATTGGACAAGGGCTTTCAGTTTATAAAGATGACTGATCATGGTGAATGGCACAAAGACTCTCTATTCTGGTGGGGTTAGAGGTTATGCTACTTTATAATTCAGAGGTTTGTTGCCTTTCTCGTGTATCGTCATTGTCACGAGTTTGAGTAACGCAGGTTTATTTTCTGCATAGCTTCATATCACTCAGGAGACAACATGCAACGAGTCCGCGCGCATCTCTTTGGGGCAACTTTTTGAGAGGCGGATTTCAACCTGACTATGAATCTTGCACAAAGCACAATCACGGTGCGCGTTTCATACATTTTTAAATGCGAGCGATAGTTTTGTCAAAGTTTATAATGCAGACGCGGTATGGTGTCATTTGCCTGTTGAGTTAGCGCTTTAAATCTGAACCGCGTAAAACAGCTGTCCAAGTTCAGAAATATAACTTGATGAGACAATGTCGCACTGATTCTAAAATAACTTTCTGAAAGAAAGACACAAATGCCTAGAAGAGTTCCCTGTTTTATGATGCCTTTTCTCTCCCTACTGCTGCTTCCTGAGTGGACATTTATAATCTTCAGATATTTTATTTTGGTCCGCTTGCTAAACTGAACGCGTGCCTTCGCGGGCACGCACGTGCATAACTTAAAGGGGACATGTAACGTTTTTTGTACATATATTTTACGTTTTTAGCAAAAAAAGCTTGTGGTCAAACATCATTTAGCGGACCCCCTGCAGTTCCGTCGCGGACCCCCTGGGGGCCGCGGACCCCCGGTTGAAGACCCATGCCTTAGGGGATCGAATCTGTTAGAAAGTACCGTAACGTTATGGGTCTTAGAGGGACGCCGTATATGACTATGCCGCCTGACAGTCACCCAGACAGACCGCCGACTTGACTCTGATTTCGGAACCGAGCCATGTGTATTATGATAAACACTATGCGCGCTCGATACAGTATTTGTAATGTTTACATTAGCATCTGATGTCGGAACACTATGCGCGCTCGATACAGTATTTGGGTAACACTTTAGAATACTGTATCGTACTTGCTCGTTAGTTCTTCATTAACACTCAAGTCACTACTATTAACTACTAAGGAATATGTGTTAATTAATCAGGATGTCATAGCGTTTTTTAATTATGTTAAGTAACTATTACGTAATCAGCAACTAATCAATTCAGTCATGCCTCCTGAAGAACTACGATTAAGTAACTACTAATTCCGCTTCAGGAGGAATAACTATTTAGTAACTATTAATGAACTGTGATGCTCAGTATCAGGTTATGGCCTGTCTTCTTTACTACTAATGTTAGTTGATTTACTTAGATGGAGCCATGACCTGCCAATACCTCAGGTACGTTAATGGCCTTATATATTTTGTGTCTGATATTTCACATCACTATTATAAAGTGATGACAAAGAATTCTGTATTTAAGGCAATGATCAAATAATTACTTTGAACCCATTGATAATTAATGTAGAATTACCACCTCATTATCAAGGAATTACTAAGAACCTGGAACAGTATTCTAAAGTGAAAACAATGGGAACCCATTGACAATTAAGAATTACCACATAATTCTCAAAGAATTACTTCAAACCCACTATTAATTAATAAAGTAATTATTTGAGAATTATGTGGTAATTCTACAATAATTATCAATGGGTTCCCATTGTTTTCACTTTGGAGTGCTGTTGCGGGTTCTTTGTGGTTCCTTGATAGTGATGTGGTAATTCTTTATTAATTATTAATGGGTTCAAAGTAATTATTTGAGAATAATGTGGTAATTCTTTGTTCATTGCCTTGAATGCAGAATTCATTTGTCGTCACTTAATAGTGGTGATGTGGAGTGTCTTGATTGAAAACACACACACAATATATATATATATATATATATATATATATATATATATATATATATATATATATATATATATATATATATGGCCATAAATATAGGCTACCTGAGGTATTGGCAGGTCATGGCTCCATCCTGATTTTCTGGTTGCAATGCAGAAAACACTTGAATAAAAAAAACGAACACTCAAGCGCCATCCACGTAAATTGTCCAGCACAAGGAAAAACAAGAGAAATTCTCAATTTTTTTAAAAAACATAATGTTAAATGAATAAACATTTATTGCAGCTTTGAGATGCAACTTTCTTGTACTTTTACAGTTCATTAATGTGGTATCTACCAGAGGCGCGGGAAGATATTTTCGGTAGGGGGTGCTGGGGTGCGGATGCAGCGGGTGGGTGTATGTAGAGTTGTATAATTCATTCTGCAGACCACTCTACCTATGTCTTCTTTTAAAAACTCACTCGCTCCTCCCATCCATAAAGTACATCTGAGCTGACGGTGGATACAAGCTATATAGCCTATTGCAACAGAGTAGAGTTTAGATTCTCTGCCAGAGCCGTTATTTTCTGCTATTAATCATCGGCCCGGGCATGGCCGTTGATTATGCATTTTTTTATCATTACTTTATTAGTCTCTTGGGTGGGGAGAAAGCTATGCCTTATAATCAGAAATATTATATAGACTATATAGACTTTATTTAGGCCAAAGTTACAAATGTGTCCAAAACGTTACACAAATTACAAAATGAAACGCGAGTCATGTGCGGAGTCTCCTCTGGCACGCATCACACACCGGGTCTGCTGATCTGTATGGTGTAGCATAGGTGCAACATGGAGTTTAAAGATGTAAAGAAAAAAGAAAAACAGGAGAATTAACTTTGAACAAGTTTGGAGGAAAGTCGGAGGTATGGAACCAGTTTACGTAAACATATGCATTCTCACTCGTGCCAGTAGCCTAGTAGCCTACGCCTTCTTTGTTGTCCTTTTCTTAAGTTTTTAATATTTCTAAATTCTAACATGGAAACTTTATTGACGTCACTCGAGTTAAGGTGATTAGTGGACCTTTCAATTCATGAGTTTCATTTATTTTATTTTTTTACACGTAAATGTAATATTTGTGTCTTAAGTTTTGTTTCAGTTTGCAATGCCTTCTGCACCGAGGTGTAAAAATAAGACATTCCTAAATTGTCGGAATATATTCCATATGGATTCATAGATGTTTAACATTCAAATCGATGCATGGGAATAATTTATATTAATTTTTGAAATACCCACCACTCTTAAATGCGCATGTTCCTTATTGTACATTGAGGCTTTAAAATTTTGTTCATGTCGTTTTAATAATTTAATTCAATCGTTTTTACTTTCATTCAATAAAGCACATGTTCTGTAACATTTACAGGTGCGTTAAACACAGCGAAACAATTTGGCTATATTTTTAAATCGTTTTTGAAAAGATTACCTTTTTCTGATATGCAGGATGAGGAGTCAGTTGGAGAAATAACGCTAATCTTCGGGACTTTTGGATTATGTGGTTGAAAAAAAAAAATTCTCTTCTGAGACATTGCGAAGCTGATAGATACAGGTAGCCTAGTACACTCATTAGTCGTTCTATTTGGCTGGCTGTGTGCTTGTCTGTTATGCTTATATGTATATGCAGCGAATCGGCTGAATCGCAATCACGTCGTCAAGACAAATCTGATTGGCTAATACCAGGGCCGGATTATCCAATAGGCATTATGGGCACGTGCCCAGGGGCCCACGCGCAGTCAGGGCCCAAGCGACGGGAGAAAATAAAATGTAAAATCTAACTGTTAATTATTTAGATTAACTATTTAAGCGCAAATAATCCCGCGCTGAATCGAGCGGACTGTGGGTGGCAGTAGTCTTCATAGTTTAAGTTCAGAAGGAGTGAGAAAAGCAGCAGTGCACAGTTGATTTATCAGACAATCCATTACTTTTCTTCATTAATCCTGAATATGTGAATGTCCTGTAAATGACGCGAATCAGTGCTGCTCTGACAGTCTGGTAAAGTAATCATTTGTATAAGAAATCATTTGTACTGTGTATGTGTCGAACGGAGCCGTCCGCGCTTGTCCGTGGTTTGGAAGCTGCGCGGGAACGCGCGCGCGACAAAGACAGACGGAGAAAGTTTGTCGTATTTGCCCAGATTGCCCTTCCTCCTCTGCATCTGTGCGCAACAGTGAAACACACATCGCCAACAGACAGACAGGTAGGCAGGAGCTCTTCACACAGGTCGTATTCCAGCTGTGTTTTTCTTGACTTGTGGGGAAGTCAGTGGAGATCAAATGACATAACTACACTCTTAAAACGAATGTGTTAAATTAACACATCTTGTGTCTAGTTAAGGACAACACACCTAGTGTGTTGTCCTTAATTTAACACATCTCTGTGTTATTTTTAGAACAACACACTTTGTGTTGTTTTAAAACATCTTGTGTTGTCCCTTTTATTTATATGAACTCTAAATCAGCACGAAATGACACACAATGTGTCAAAACAACACACAATGTGTTAAATAGTTTAACACAAAACAATGTGTTAAAATTAACACATCCCTACCCGTCTAGTGTAGATAAGCCAATAGTAACAGGTTTTAGTTCAATACTTTTTGAAACAGTTTCAGTTGCTTTATTTTTATTTTGTCAATCTATCTGTAGTTTTTTCCCCCACTTTTTTGCAGCATTTTTCCTGTGAAATTAGCAATATAGCAGCAACCCTCCTTTTTTAATTTAGTGTAAATATGTGTTATTTTAACACCAAAAGAATTAAAAAGATTGACTACCACGTGCAAAATAAACAAACACATTGTACTGTACTGTACCCTCTCCTTGGCGCAGTCATTTATTCTAAATATATTTGAAACTAGTAGAACAGAAAACATGCACATTGTTGGCAGTATCATTTGCTGTCTTCTGTTCTTGTGATAAACACTTTGTGTGAACTGATTATTTTGTATTTTGTAGAAATCTGTAGAGTATGAAAAAGTTGGGTGTGTGTGAAGGAATTAAAATAAGGAAGTTGTGTCAATATATTTAATTTTTTGTTTAAAAAAGAATTAGGCCTAAGAGAAGTGCCCTTTTTTCACTTGAGCATCTGCCCCCTGTGCAGGTCTCTGTGCAGGTCCCTGCTCGCAACAAAAATATCTACATGTATTGAATATTGTCCTACAGGTAGTGATCACCGGCTGTAATGTGTCAGTGTAAATCCTGTAAAAGTAGAGGTGTTTCTAACAAAAAGAACCATATAATATATATATATATATATATATATATATATATATATATATATATATATATATATATATATATATATATATATATATAGTTTGATTGTGTGCGTGGGGGGGGCCTACAAGAAATTGTGCCCAGGGGCCTCCGAATTCTTAATCCGGGCCTGGCTAATACACACTGAAATAAATTAAATCATTTTAAAAGTACTAAAATTATCCCTCTCTTCATCACACACCCCAAACATGACTTACAAAATGTCTTGGAACAGAAACAAACAACAATTAGAGATCAGTTTATCATCACAGTTTTAAATCTTTGCCACCAGGGGGTGCTGCATTGTTAAAATGCGAGAGCGATGCACCTCTCCGCCTACAGTTGGTAACCCCCAGTCCCATCTCTCTTACAAAGCCGGAGATATTACAAAACTCACAGATATTACATGTGTGCGCTCAAACTTTAACCTGAATGTGATCAGTATAATAGGCATAAATCTAAGTAAATCAACTAACATTAGAAGTAAATAAGAAGACAGGCCATAACCTGATACTGAGCATCACAGTTCATTAATAGTTACTTAATAGGTTATTCCTCCTGAAGTGGAATTAGTAGTTACTTAATCGTAGTTCTTCAGGAGGCATGACTGAATTGATTAGTTACTGATTACGTAATAGTTACTTAACATAATTAAAAAACGCTATGACATACTGATTAGTTAACACATATTCCTTAGTAGTTAATAGTAGTGACTTGAGTGTTAATGAAGAACTAACGATTAATTCTGCAGTAATTCCTTATTAGTTATACAGTAAGTAAGATACAGTATTCTAAAGTGTTACCCAGTATTTGTAATGTTTACATTAGCATCTGATGTCGGAACCGAGCCATTAGTCTTTTCGCTCGATACAGTATTTACAACAGTAACATTAGCGGTTTTGCTATCCTCAACTAGCGTTCGGATGCGCGATTCTAGTTCAGCAACCTTCTCAGTTAATCTTAATATTTCAATACACTTAGTGCATGTAAACCCATCTATGCTAACGGCAGAAGCTAAACTATACATGTAGCAAGTAGTACATGTTACAATAACAAGCGGAGTCTTACCGCTTTCATGCTGGGCGATGGCGTCTGTGTTTACCCGAACGCGCTCCGCGGAGCTGCATCGCGTGGGGTGTTCGGGTGTGGTACGCCTCAGTCGCCTGCGAACGTCTGGGTCCAGGGTGATGTGGGGCATGCTGAATCTGCGAAGGCCGGGCAGCGGCTCCTCCACAGCTTCCCGATCGCTTTCATGTTGGGCAATGGCGTATCCGTTCACTCGTTAACGGTCCGTGAAGCTGCATCGCGTGGAGCGCTCGTTTGTTGCATGCCTCGGTCGCTTGTGGACGTCCGGAGACATGGTGAAGTGGGCGCTGTAGCTCGCGTTGAATCTGCTCAAACCGATCAACTCCTCCGCAGCTTCCCGCTCAGGCGAGGACAGGTCAGAAAAGCATATATCAGATGAATCCGCCATTAGATCGGAAAATGCTAGCTTCAGTCGGCCATTGGGAGAGCTGTTATCCAGTACAGACGGGGTTAAAGGTGGTCTTCTAATTGGTCAGTTTAAATGTACGATGTTGGGTTTAGTCACATTGTCTAGCCACGGAACAGGGAGTGGGATGGAGGACCAAGTCCCTGAAGTGGCAGAGGGCTAGTGGGACAAGGCGAAACCGGCAATGCTAGAAGGAAAGGGCGGAGCCGGCAAAGCAGGAAGCTAGGGCGGGGCTGCAGGCGGAACTGAAAACCAGGGTGGATCCGGAAACCATGGTGGCGTTGGTGGTTTCAGGAACCCAGATGAAACTGGAGACCAGGGTGGTGCTGCAGGCGGAGTCAGAGACCAGGGGGAACTGGAGTCCATGGTGGTGCTCTGGACCTGGAAACAAGGATAGGGAAGAGAGAGGCTGGGTTGGCCAGGTTAGCAAGAGACTAGTGTTGTCACAGTACCAAAATTATTGTTTTGGTACTGATACAAAGTCAAGAATTGCGAATCCGATACTTTTTCGGTACTTTTCCTGAAAAGGCAGAAACACTCTCAAATCTCATTGCTGTGCTTTTAAAACCAGGGCAGCATTCTAATAATATAACACACTAATAAATTAACATATGAACAGCAGATATATTAAACATTTGAACAAAATATCGTAGCTGCCCGATGAAACTCATGTATGTCCAAAACGGTTACTTTTCAGGAAGTGAAAAAAACCCCACCGTATTTCAAAAGCAGTTGAATGTAGTGTTGTCATACTTGGTACAGCATCTTTACATGTAACCATATTCTTGCCAGTGTAATGATATAATCCACATTTGACCAAAATTGAGTTTAAATGGACATACACTGTAAAAAAATCCGTAGAAATTACAGTGTTATTGCAGATGGGTTGCCGGTAACTTACTGTAGATTTAAATTTATGTTACTTACTGGGAAGAGTTTGTTCAAAGTTAAATACATTTTAAATATTAACAAGTCTTTATCTTTACAGAATAAAACTATACAATAATAGCCTCATGCAAAGCATTCTGGGAACCAGAAATCATCATCAACCTTTTTCAGTTTTTTGCTTCAGATTTGTTTCCCAGAATGTTTTGCTTGATGCTGTTTTTTAAGTTTTACTCTTTAAAGACAAAGACTTGTAAATGTTTAATGTTCATTTAACTTTGAACAAAATGTTGCCAGTAAATAACATAATTTTTTTTTTACAGTGTATGTGCATATTTTACAGTAACGGTGGTCGATATGCATTCTTCCGATCATTAATTAGAATGGCCAAGTCGCGTTTCATATTGACAGATGAATACTCTTAGTTTATTAAATAGCCTACGTCTTAGTTTATTAAATACGCTTACTTTATTTAATATTAATTATAAATTTATTATGTCTCTTGCAAACCATGAAGGGACAATTTATCAATACACTGACATGTTAATGCTGGACAGATACTTTGTTTGCACAGTCCTACCGTAATTTTGTCACTCCTAGGCGTATGTCTGGCGTCAGGGGGGAAACGTTTACCTCGATGAAGGAAAGTCATTGTCTCACCAGGCTATGTTTATTCGGCTATCCTGTGCTGAGCTTCGATGAAACTTTACAAGACCGGCGGGATGCTTCCACCGGGCGGGAGATACGCGGCGTGATTGACAGCTTTGACACCAAATGGATATACGTGAAAATCAGATGACATGATTTAACAACTTTTCATTGGCCATTTAATTATGTGAAGCATACTGTATACGGAAATGAAACTGGACATTTTATCTGTCGAAAAATTTCAAAATCGGCAAAATGGACATACGTGGATTTCATCAGACAGCGACGATATGAAAAACATCTCTATATCCAGTGGTTATAGTGATAACTGCTCACAGTACATTCACTTAATCATAACATTGCCATAATTAATAGGAAATAATGAGCCTAAATAATAATGTTATTTAAGCTGTGATATATGGATTAATATAGGCTAATGCTTCCTGTACTTCAATGTCTGATTTATTTGTGGTTAACTTTATATTTGAGTCCATAATTTCTTTCAAGGCATTTCACAAATGAAATACACCTCCTTTGCGTAGGTCTGTGCTCTTCAAATGCTGTTATATACCCATGGCATCTGCCCCTATTTGTGTGTTTATTGTAGCACTTCTATCCGTGAAACAAGGGAGGAACCTTTTTGGGGTTATAATGTTCCAGCCGCACTGAAAATGTGTTCTGATGGTTTACTGGTAGCGCAGATTGTTACTTTTTCGCAACTTTGAGTGACCAATTAGAACGGCCATTTCTCAATCCGAAGGCTGCAGCTTCCGGAGGTAACATACAGTGGATATAAAAAGTCTACACACCCCTGTTGGAGTTGCAGGTTTTTGTGATTTGGAGGATGAAGACAAGATGAATCATTTTGGAGCCTGTTCCGGCTTGGTTCAGTACTTCCAACCTATATATTAAAGTTAATAACAATAAGAAAACTTTTGTAGTGAAAAAATGGCAAGTAAAGTTGTACAACAACCAGGTTGCATAAGTGTGCACACCCTTAAACTAAAACTTAGTTTAACCACCTTTAGATTTTATCACAGCATTCAGTCTTAATGGGTATGTGTCAATCAATTTCACACTTTTTGAATTTGCAATATTTTGCCATTTCTCCTTGCAAAAGCATTTTAAATCTGTCAAATTGGTTGGGTGTCTCCTGTGCACAGCCCTCTTCAGATCACCCCATAGATTTTGGATGGGACTTAGATCCGGACTCTTGCTGGGCCATTCCAAAACCTTGATCTTGTTTTGGTAAAGTAATTCCTTTGTTGATTAAATGTGTGCTTTCTGTCATTGTCATGCTGTAAGGTGAAATTTCTCTTCATTTTAAGTGTTTTGGCAGAAGCCTTTAGGTTTTGGGCCAAAATTGACCGGTATTTGGAGCTATTCATTATTCTATCCACCCTGATTAAACCCCAGTTCCAGCTGAAGAAAAGCAGCCACAAAGTATGATGCTGTCACCTGCATGCTTTACTGTGGGCATGGTGTTCATTTGGTGATGTGATGTGGGTTTTATTGCACCAAATATATATTTTGGTATAACGGCCCAAGTTCAACTTTGGTCTCAATTGACTATAATACATTATTTCATGCGGATTTGGGATATAGAGATATTTGTTTTTACAAACTTTAGATGGACTTGATGATATTTTTGGTTAAAAAATGCTAATAACCCAAACATGAAGAATTCAGGAGATTTTTGTCACATGTAGGGAGCAAAAAGTACTTGCCAGATATTGTTACAATTCTTTTAATGTTGCTGTAGGCCTCTCGGCAGCCTTCCTTACCATTTTTTCCTGGTTTTCTCATAAATTTTAGGTGGATGCCTGGTCTTAGTAATGTCAATGTAATGCCATATTTTCTCCACTTGTGGGTTATTGTTTTTACACTACTCCATGGTATATTTAGAGTCTTGGAATATTATAATATAATATAGTGATATTTTTCAACAATGGGATCATGTACCTGCTGAGTAAGCTTAATATAGCCAATGGCTTTTTCAGTGGGATGATACTCAGAAAAAATCCTTTAGGACCAGGCACACTTCATTAATAGTTAAAAATGTATTTTAATTGATGTCAGGTATGTACTACTTCATATTTAACTTAAGTCTAAATGTGATTGGTTTCTTCTGAACACTGCCACAATCACTATTGTAAAAGGGTGTGCACACTTATGCAACCTGGTTATTGTACAACCTTACTGGTTGCACTTTATTTTACAGTATGTGTACTTACCTTGTACATATATGGTAAATAAGTTGTACTTACCGACAAATGTATGGTACTTACTTTTAGGTATCTACATGGTAATTAACTGGTATCATTACGATACTTACCAGTAGTACATACTTGGTAGTTATTATGTAACTCTAGATAAGCACTGGGTAATAATAATAAGTGTAGGTATACTGTAACTAACGAGAAACAGTACTGTACTTACAAATAAATGTACAATATAAGTATTTAGTATTTACAGACAAGTTAGGGTAAATGACAGGTATTTATAGTGTACATATATGATAACTAATATCAAACAATACTGTACTTACAAATTGTATATACACAATAAGTGTGTGGTACCTGTAGGCCAGTGTAAGTTAATGAAGGGCACATATGGTGTATGTATACTGTAACAAGAAACACTACTGTACTTACAAATTGTATATACACAATAAGTGTGTGGTACCTGTAGGCCAGTGTAAGTTAATGACCGGCACAAATGGTGTATGTATGTAACTAACGAGAAACACTACTGTACTTACAAATTGTATATAAACAATAAGTGTGTGGTACCTGCAGGCAAGTGTAAGTTATACTTATAACATACCTATATGATAACTAAGAACAAACATTACTGATGTGCCATTTTGGTACTCAGACTCAGTATCTTTGTCCTTTAAACCAAGCATTAAATAACTGTATGTATTAACTACTGGGTACATTCACTAGTACGTCCATGGTAACTGCATGGAAACAAGACTGTAAAATAAAGTGATGTTTTTTGCACAGTTATTACATAGGACCTACCACCTAAGATATAGCATCATATACATGTCACTGTGAGGCAAACCCAATCATTGACTCTCATACGCATTAACTACTGGGTACATTCACTATACAATTTGTAAGTACAGAAGTGTTTGATATTAGTTATCATATATGTACACTATAAATACCTGTCATTAACCCTACCTTGCCTGTAAATACTAAATACTTAAATTGTACATTTATTTGTAAGTAAAGTACTGTTTCTCGTTAGTTACAGTATACCTACATTAAGTATGTATCTGTTTTTACCCAGTACTTATCTAGAGTTACATAATAACTACCAAGTATGTACCACTGGTAAGTACTGTAATGATACCAGTTAATTACCATGTAGATACCTAAAAGTAAGTACCGCACATTTGTCGGTAAGTACAACTTATTTACCATATATGTACAAGGTTAGTACACGTACTGTTAAATAAAGTGCTACCCAATTTTTTATAGAAGAATTTACTAATTTTATTTAGTTAAATTTACGAAAGCACATAATAATTTTTACAGTGAATACAGTATGTGGAAAATAATGTGTTTTTAACCATAAACCACGCAAACACAGTATATTATACCAAATCCACAAAATAACCTTGTTTTTTAGCAGTGAAATAGGTACACAGAAGATATTATGATAAATGATGGTAACCACACACTTGACTGCCATAGTAGGAAAATCAAGGGTAAATGGGTACCATGATCACCAGTGGCGGCTCCAGAGATTTTCTGATGCAGGTGCTATGGGGATGCTCAACACTTAAGAGAAGGTGCTTTACATTTTGGGGCATTTCATTAAGGAGGTCGCATCGGACCACCCTTTATACACGCGTACACGCCCGCATTAACTAGCCTATACTCGTTCCACGACTATGTAAAAGTATTCAACACAAGGGCTATAGATACAACATACATAAGCCTTCCAACGTAAACCTCTGAAAATAATATTTCACAGTTCTGTCACAGTCTAGCCCTGAATACAACGGAGCAGCAAACGCAGCAACAGACACTGTGCACGCTTCGGCTCAGATCACGAAATCACACAGCCAGTTACCAACACTAGTGATGAATCAGCATTGTTTCTATTGTTGGAGCATCATAGGGTGACCATACGTGCCATTCTTACCGGACCCGGACGCGTCCTGTGCAGGATTTCGGGTGCATCTTCTGGAAGTCGTATTTGTCGACCGCATACGTCATAGAGGATTATTATTATTATTACAGAAAAGCAACCATTACATTTTAAGGTAAGAATGAAACTACGATTGTATATCTTATGTTTTTAACTGAATGGCGTATGCGGTCAACAAATACGACTTCCGGAAGACGCACCGAAATCCTGGATAGGACGACGCGTCCGGGAAGAATGACACGTATGGGCACCCTATAGATGTAACAATGCAGAGCCAAGATTTGTTCTTTAAACAACAAATTAATTCAATTTGTAATAGCCAACAGAGGGGAAAATCAAGCACTTATCATAGACGTCTTCACATCAAAACAGCATCATCACTGATGTTGACGCAGTCAAGGGTCCTCATTCTCTCCGTATTTATAGCCAAAAGTGTCAGATTACTGGTCCTAGTGTGTCCACCGCTGTTCCTCGGGTACTTTTTGGTGTATCCATTTTGGTGTATTTCACTTGGCTAAATTTCTAAACTCGCTATCAAAACAAACTGCCGTGCGTTAAGGTCAAAAGTTCACCGGGCGCTGCACCCATTGGCCAAAGAAGATCACATGTTTTGGCGTCATGTTATTTTAGCTAAATATATATTTTTTTAATTATTATTTAACTCCCTTTTTTAACAACACGAGAACACTATTCAAACATGACATTAAAATTTAAATATAAAATGACAGACATTTCTTGGGGGTGCTGGGCGGGTGCTATTGATATTATAGCCGGAGCTACAGCACCACCTAGCTCCTCCCTGGCGCCGCCACTGATGATCACCATCATTTATCAAAATATCTTCAACAGAATAAACAAACTCATACAGGTTTGAAAGAACATGATATAATTTTAGTTTTTGGTTGAATTATCCCTTTATCTGAAAAGTTTGCCTAGCCAACTTGCTCATTAGAGCTGAAAAAGCCAGAGAGAGATCCAGATGCCACACAAATCAGACAAAGTTACAGTTTATTAAAGGGGACAGAGAATGAAAAAAACATTTTTATCTTGTCTTTGT
Source organism: Misgurnus anguillicaudatus (assembly GCF_027580225.2). NCBI lineage: Eukaryota > Metazoa > Chordata > Actinopteri > Cypriniformes > Cobitidae > Misgurnus > Misgurnus anguillicaudatus. Next base: position 32,725,081 of record NC_073360.2, on the reverse strand, counting down.
TGAATAATGGTAGTCTACCCGCATTCACAAACATACAAAAAGTTCTAGACATTCTAAACATCTCAGTCTCATAGAAATTCCTCTTTTAGAAATGTCAGCCAGAAAACTGCCCAATCTGAAAAACTGATGCTTATGAAATCACAGGCATCTAACTGCCCCTCCACTTTAAAATAATTGGCTACATTTTTAGAGTGGCAGCAAAGTCAGACAATCAGTAATGAGATTGCAAGTTAAGCCAGTAGGGGGAGCCAAATAGGTGCAAAAACACTTGTTTAAATTACCCCACCCCAATAGAGCTATTTGAGAGAGGTTTTTAGGAAGCTTCTAAGGCATTACAGACCCAAACAAAAAAAAATTTGTCTACATGTCACATCACAGAACAAGGATAAACACCCCGTTCAATCATTCTATTTCACCTTTAAATATTGATGCTATTTTTCCATGAGATATACATGACAAAGTTGTATTTTTTAATATTGACTAAAATATATGTTTGACCTTTGTCTTTATCTGTTTTAAACACTGTATTAAACACATTTTGGAAGTGATGTGCAGCATTTTCATTAGACTTTTCTATAAATGCTGAGATCTTCCATGATGGTGTAAATCTCTTCATAATCCTCAATCTTAAAATATAAATTCAGAGACACAGAGGTAAAATCAATCAATAACATTTCAGACATGATTTAAGGTCAGAAACTGTGTGTTAATTCATTAAAATTGTGTAAAGTAATGATAATGATCAATTATCTACTTACAGGGCAGGAATTTCTCTGACTAAATTGCACAGGAGACAACAAACAATTAAAAATTAAGTTAATAAATGATTTAGGGCAGTTTACCAGGCCTTGGTTAGATTGAGACATTTAATTTAACCTTACAGCATTAGGGGTGTGCATCTTGAGACAAAACATTGGCACTGATATATGTTAATGTCAGTGCAAGATGTTTTTAAATTAAGGCAGCTCAAACATGTGTTTTAATCTGGGACTAGGATAAACCATGTCTAGGAAACTGTGCTTTTAAGGTTAGTTTACTTAAACATGTTACATCTAGCATTCATTTTTAATATTTTTATTTGCCAAATGACAAAGAGACATATTTAACTTTTCAAATTCAAACATACTTTAACATATTCATAAATATCTAACTGCCACATAATAAAGGTGCTATAAAGGTTACAGCGATGCTGTAGAAGAACCAATACTAGTTCCACAAAGAACAATTCAGTAAAAGGTTCTTAAAAAATGGTGGCCGTACCGACCATTGAGGTCCCTGAGATCCTGACCTCTGTAATTTTCCGACGCTCGTCTTATTTGACTCAACACTCAGCGCTCGTTTGGCTTTTTGCAGCCCCACGCAGTCCGGTCGGTGTTTGACGTCTTAGCAGCGCAAGTGTAATTCGAGACCTACTGTCTGTGTGCATTCATAACTCTCATTTTGAAGACTTGTTTACCCTGTTTACCTGGGGGGTGTCACGCAAATCAAGTAAACAAGTTTCAGCTGGTTCGAAACACAGCTGGAAGAGTGCTTACTCAATCTAAGAAGTACGATCACATAAGCCTAATTTTGTCATCTTTACACCGGTACCAGGCACCAGTTAAATATGGCATACATTTTAAAATATTGCTAATCATGCACCTATAAAGCCTTAAATGGCCTAGCACTTTCGTATTTTTTAGATTTATTATTAGAATACAATTCATCACGCACACTGCAGGCGTAAAATTCCGGTCACTTTACTATCACTAGAATATCAAAAATGTCTAAAGTTGGTTGATCCTTTTCCTACTTAGCCCCTAAGCTCTGGAATGATTGCCAAACAATGTTTGAGAATCAGACTCAGTCGATCACTTTAACTCCAAACTAAAGACCTCCATCTCTTTAAAGCATTCACTTAACTCGTCTGCGTAATATACTTATGCCGCAATAGTAAGCCTGTCTGGAACCGAGTGGATATTAAGCCACAATACTGTGTGACACTTGCAATACATGCAAACAGCCCCTACGCTAATAGGATTTTGTTTCTTTTTCCCTGTTTTGTCCTCGATCCCGGTTTTCTTCATTTTATAAATCACAAAAACCTGCAATTTTAACAGGGGTGTTTAGACTTTTTATATCCACTGTATATGTTTATAAGCAACCCGATCGGGTTCGGCTCTAAAAGTTTCACATGTGCCTCGGACACGGGTCGGGTACAATAATAGCGGCATCTGGTCTCGGGTAATTTAAAATTAATGTGTTTTTGGCTTTTCAAACCTTTCATCTGTTTGCCAAGAGCGCTTGCGACATTGTGTGGCTGGTCGTTGAGACAGACATGTCAGTCAATTTTAAATGTACATTTTAGTGGTTACCTTGGTGTCGTCGTCAGATAACAAAGTAAAACAAATGGAGTAGCTCGCCAAATTGGTTGCGAGGCTATCGGAGTTTCTTTCTGTCGGGCTGCTGCGTGTGAGTCTGCAGAATGCACACACGTCAGTGCCGTTTACATTCGGGTCGGACTCTGGTCTAATTTTCTCTGGTTTGTCTCGGGTCGGGTCTTTCTTTTAAAAAACTATTTATGCATGTCAGGCTCGGGTCATTTCGGGTAAGGGAACATTTCTTTGGACCCAAGAAGACCTCTAGCCTACAGTGCTCCCAACAAAAAGATAGTCTGGAGTTGTGAATGACTAGAGTATTAAAATTATATATATATATATATGAAGAGTTTGGTTCCAAAACGCAATAAATCCATTCTGACAAATTTTGTTAAAAACGTGTTTTCTATACCAAGAAAGTGACAAGATGAAAACAACTATTTTCTGTTACAAACTTTCACACAGCATCTTTAGGTTATAAAAACATAAAAAATTCAAATCCATAAGTTGATTTTCAAAGATTTATTATAAAAACGGATTATTTTTTCCAAAAAATGCAATAAATCCATGACAAGTTTTTATTCAAAATGCTATAAATCTATTGAATCAATAGCCTATATAAATGTGCATTCATCTTTGCCATGTTATATTCATTTAGTTGACTAGTTGTACACACTAATTAAAAATATAAACATTAATGTTATTAATCAAAACACTTACTTTGTCATAAGAACCCTGTCATTGCAGTTACTTGACGTCTTCGCTTAACGTCTTTCACAGCGATCAGCTGTAAAATGTTTTTGGTCCTGCTTGATTTTGGTTGACTTTGAGTAAAATTATGGAAAGTTTTTAAGATCCTCTAGGGTCAATGTGTTAGCATGAGAAGCTTGATGCTGTCGGGAGAACAAGCACCCGTCTCCCGAGTGCCTCTCAGGGAAATTGTTAGATGCTGATGGCTTACGTTTCTTTCTCATCACAGAAAACCATCACAGGTTTATCAATGCAATTAAAGTATTATTTTGTTTTGTTTGTTGATCACAAAGTACAAAGTAGATGAGGAAAACTAGGACTCCGTGTACTCCGCGCGCCGCCATGTTTGTTTACATTGCGTGAAAGGTGCGCTGTGGGATTTATTGCGTTCTGTAAAAAAGGGGGAGTGGCGTTTATCGCATTTTGGGAAAAAAGGGAGAAAAGATGACAGAATAACACAGCGGATATTGGATTTTGCGTAAAATTAAGAATTTACATTTAACTACCGACCTGATATAATGCTGATTTTGGCTGTAACTCATTTTTTTTCAAATATATATATATTGGTGGGGGGCACTTCACTACACTGTGTTAATCTACTATAATACTGCACAAATAAATTTGAAAAAAATATATTTTATAAAACAAATTAAAAATTTACAGCTTTATAGACTGATTCGGTTTGTGCACAGTACCTCTTTGGTGATGATATACGGGCTTTAGAGAAATTCTTGACAGTTGCATACAGATCCTTTGACCTGTGAACAGATTAACACATAGACAATATCACACTTTACCTTTCTTGTTGTGAGAAGAGGGTGACATACAAGGGGTCATCCAACATCTATTGTGTTGATGCAACCTAACATTTTTAGAGTCTGATAAGGTTGCTAAGGCTGAGAGTGGTTTCTAGGCATGTTTACATATACGAACTTGGCTATAATTCACACATACTATATAAACATAGCTAACCAGAACCGAAGTGATGCTGCCTCGCTCTCTCACATAAGACATGTTCAGTCATTAGCACAATATAATCTGATTAAATTTTCATACTTACATTTTCTTAAATGTTTTTAAAAGACATCATAAATAAAATGCATTCATTAAAAATTTTAATTTTAAATTTTGTATTAGTAAATTAACTATAGTAAATGAAAAATAATTTAAATTAACATAAACTAAGATTAATAAATGATAAACAAGTATTGTTTATTTATAGTTCATGTTAGGCAAGGCATTAAATAAAACAACTTTATTGTAAAGTGTTAAGAATATGTTTTGATATCTGCAAACATTATCCTGTTATCACAGTTGCCTAAAGCGTAAAGGGTTGCTTGCTTGCACAAAAGGTGTGAGATTGTCAGCATGAGCTTGTATACTTCTCTGTATTTTAATACTTCAAAGACATCAGGTGCAACACATTTTAGAAATTAACACCCACACACAAATATTTACTTAAATGAACAGCTCATATGCATAAAGCCACTAAACCGCTGACAAAATGAGAGGATGATATTAACTGAATGTTCTCTGCACATTTTATATGTTAATAAAATACTTTGTATTTTATTTGAATGGATTTGAAGTGAAAGTATTTGATGAATGTATACAAACGTGCAGAGAGCATTCTGTTAAAATTAAATAAAATTATATGAGTGTATATATATAAACATGACATTTTTTTAAATATGCATACTGTACCTTCGTTCAGGCTGTGATTCTTGTGGATTACCAGGTGAAGACCTATAAATATATTATTGACAGTGTTATATGACCAAAAAGCTATACGTACCCAACAATACTACTGTACACCACGTCAATATATCACGGAAACTTAATTCAGACTTTTCCTAAGTATAACCCTGATGTAACACACATGTACCTGTTACAAATCTTGTATATGATGACTCCAGCAAATATGCAAATAAGAAGAAAGACAAATGAAAGGGCTAGAATGTAAAGGCCAATTGTCTTCAAGTCAAAGGTCATCACATCGGGTTCATTCTGGGAAACAGCTAAAGGAAGTAAAAGAAGGAAGTCATTTATTGATCATTATGATGTATATATCATTTAACAGCTAGAGGACAAAAGTTAAACAGATTTATTCTGGAGTGGAGTCACTTGTTTTGGAGACTCTGTAAATGAAATGTAAAACTCTGTAAATGAAAAGACACAGAGAAATCGCACACATCGTGTATGATGTCTTGAAATCACTCACGTTGTACATGTAAGTCGACATATGCTGTGATTTTCGGTCCAGAAATATTTGTAGTGCAGATTAATTTCTTCCCATCGTCTTTCTTTGCCCCCCAAAATGTTATGGTGGAAAAGGTGGCCAATTCAAATCCTGCAAGTTGTTTCTTTCCATCTTTGACCGGCATATTCTCATAGTTCCAGGAGAGGATCGGAGGATTCTTCGGGCAGGAATGATAGACGGTACAAGTGAAGTTCATATCAACACCCTCTATTATATCTGCTGCCAGTTTAGGCTCAATGGTTATATTATAATAGACACCTGAAATAAAATTATAAGCAGTTGATACAAACATCAAACATGATTTATAGCTTTTTGAATTGATTTAACTTTAACTTTCATTAATTTTTACAAATAGTTAAATGTTCAATGTCTTTAAATTCATTGTGAAACTGACTGTAACACAAATAAAACAGAGGCAAGTAGATGTATGCTTTTGAATATGATATTGTACTCACATTTTGCACTTTGTGATTTTGTAGCTGTTGTTGTTATGCCTCCATGATGTGTTACAGTACACTCAATATCTGAGCGTTCAGCCTTCACAACACCGGTGCGTGTCTGAGTGGTTTTCCATTGGCCATTTTTTATATGAACATCATCTATTTTATCAGATCCTTCAATACCCTTCAGAACGATGTTTGGTTTGCTGTATGGACAGGTGTGGTAGGTGTAACACGCTACTGTAATGCTGTCACCTGTCTTTAAACCTCCATAAATATTAATGATGGGCCGCTGTGGATTTGCTTCAGTAGGGAAAAATGTTACAGTTAGGTAACAGATGATACAGCTGTAATGACACTTAAAACCTAAAATATTAAATTAAAAGAACATGTGAAGTATTCACATACCGTCAACAATAATCGTGGAGGTGACATCATAAAACTTATAGGTGCGCCATCCAATATTTTCTGGGTCAATCCATGCATATAATTTTTCTCCATTGTGGGAAAGATCCAGGCTTTTGATCAGCAGACTACAATCCCGATCTGAGTTTGTAGGGTTATATATATCAGTTTTTTCTCTGAATTTGCTTATGACTTGTTTTATTTTCTGTGGATGACAAACTAAAGGTTAGCCAATCGACACCCACTGATACCACACAACTCTATGTGGGTTAGTTGGTGGGTTTGAAGTGTAAGAGTAAGAGCACGGTATAACCAGACAAGAACCTTTGAGGCCATGAATTTCCTTTGGTAGTTTCACTTCCCATGCCAAAGTCTCATACAGCAGAACACCTGTGAAAGAAAGAGGGAATGTAAGAGTGTCATTAAGAGTCTCAACTTGAGTATTCAGTTCCTAAAGCTCAATTACTATTGGCATTCAGCAATAAAAACGTAAGTTTGATTTTCAGTTGGCAGTAGGGGTGTGGAGCGGAGTCAGTATTTGTATCTGTAACAATCTCAAAATTATCTGTATTTGTATTCGGATGGAACCAGAAGTGGGTGGGTCTTAAACTGGAAGTTTGTCATATTCCATGAAAATGGCATTTTAAATGCATTTTTACTTTTTATTATAATTATAACATAAATAACTGTAAATATATATTTATATATAAAATATATTTTAAAAACAATAATACAAAATGTTAATCAAAAAGACAAATAACTTGATTCTCGTTACTAATACACATGAAAAACAAAATTATCATTTTCAAAGCCCCATACAGCTTGTGCCTATGTGCTATGAATTACTGTATTGTAGCATTAAAATAACAAACTTGAGAGCGCATTGACAATACTGTACATCACCTTTAAGTGTTTTTTTGTCTCTGTCAGCACAGATCCATATGTGACACATGCTGTCTAAATGACTGGGAGGTTTTCATAAAGAAATAAGTAGCCCACATTAATCCCTTGTCTAGCGATCCCAATGCTTTTATAATTAAACATCTAAAATGATCGTTATTTGTACGTTTTTCTTGAGGTGCACCGTCACAAATTATTAACCTAATACTACAAAGATGCATCTCCATCCACAAGCGAGTATGACATTTTGCACACTGCAAACCCTAATAAGTTGACTGAACTAATTTAATGAGTAAACTCATTGCCTCAATTAAATTAAGTCATGGGTCTCCAATATATATATATATATATATATTTAAGTTCACTTAACTTGGTGGCCACATAGACTGAACTTAAAATTGTAAGTTTACCAAACTTGGAGCACTGAAAACTCTAATAAGTTGACTGAACTAATTTTAATGAGTAAACTCGTTGCCTCAATTAAATTAAGTAATGGGTCTCCCAAAAAACGTATATAAAGTATTTAAATTCACTTTACTTGGTAGACACATAGACTGAACTTAAAAATTTTAAGTTCACCAAACTTGGAGTCTGTACAGTGCACCTAAACAATTAAGTTCACTTAGTGTTCTTAAAGACTGAACTTAAATTGTTAATTAACTTTATATAACAATGTGTAATGAAAGGTATTCAGGACTGACTCTATGTCAATCAATCAATGAACCTAATTCTCAATAGAAGCGCACAACAAACTGCACTTTCACATGAATCTTCATTATAGTGGAGTTAAATGTGATGCATGGATACCAAAGGAAACACTGATCCCCTGAACGGTGACTTCACAAAAAAACTAATTTACAAAAAAAAAAGAAAAAACATTAATAATGTTACAAAGTGTGTAAAATTCTAAGAAATTTTATTATCAACTGGTTCATACAGTATGTCCCATCAGTTTTTATTCTTGGACTAAAGATAAATAATTCAAAATGTTCATGCGCAAGGGCTTATGGTTATTCTTCAAAGCATTTTGAACTGATAATCTTAAGTTAAACTTGATTTTTTAAGTTTATGATCTATGTAAATTAAATGAACAAAGATAGTTAAGTTATGGATCCATAATGCAAAGAGTACAAACAGCATTAGGTCTTTCAGTGCAGGAATTTGAAAATAAAATGCAGCACTTGCTTGATGTTTAAAAAGTTATTAAGGGAGATAAAGTTCGGGAACTGATTTATGTTAAAAAGTTATTAAGATCGACAAGACTCTGACTGACAGATCCGAAACACACAGACGCAAGAGCCCACACTGATACACAGAATAGTTGAAAACATCTGTCTTGACAAGAATTCACAAAAGCATTATAAGCATTACAACAAACTTACTGAGCTCATTATTATCTATGTCCATACAGTGTTTGCACAAACATAACAAATTGTTTTAAAAAAAACTTTTTTATTAATCTTTATCTGAATAAATAAATAATCAGATATTCAATTAAAATTTCAAATAACAGTATGCTTTATTATTTAAAAATCAGTTGTGACCATTAGTTCATAGTAATCTTCAGTTTAAATTTTGCTATTAAAATGTTACATTTTCATATTTTTATTTATTTACTTATTTATTTTATATTCACCTATTGACAATAAAGCTTGCTTCAACTTGAAGTAATTAAAAGATCATCTCTTACCAAAGTCTGTAATTATTAACAAATATTTTATTATCAGAGTGCAGATTTGTATCAAGCTTTTCTGATCTTGTGTAATTAAATAAAGCGAAGAAAGAAAAAAAGGATACATTTTATATAGTTGGGGTAAAAGTAGTTTGATATTAGCAGCGTTTTTAAGATTTTTAAATAAATGTCAAAAAGCTCGGATTTCTTATGAGACGCGCAGAAAATGTCATTCATGTCATGTCATATATTACACATTATAAAAAATACTTTGCTGCATTAATTTTTTTGTTGAATCTACTCGGATTTACAAGTAATTTCAACTTACTATTGTTTATCTTGACTAGGGATGAGTTGTTATACCTACATGTGAGTTGTTATAACTTAAAAAAAGAAGTTGACATTTCTCAACTATATTTTATAAGTTGTGACAACTCATCTCTGTTGAAATGACTTGTAAATCTGAGTTGATTTAACAAAAAAATTTAATGCAGCACAGTTTTTATACAGTGCACTCATTCACTTTACACACATATTATTCGTGCTTTAAGGGTTTTTAATTTAGCGTTGTTTCAGCAAGCTGTTTTAAAGCCATTATCAATGTCCCTCCGAATAACGTATTACGCTTCGGAAAAAGATGTCATATTCAGAAAACATCAAGCAATGTGAAATTTAATGCAACATTTGCTTTTTGTTAGCAAACTGCAACATATCAAATGTAAAAAAAGTGACACAGTACCTTGAAACAGAAGATATATCAGTCCCTTCATCTCTGGATCACAGTGCTTCCTCTTATATAAACAAATCCAACTTATAAACTGCAAACAAGCTTAAAAGATTTCAGAATATAACAAACACAATATTGTTTGCAAGAACTATGTAACAGTGCACATCTCATGCCTGTTTATAGTGTTTTATGGGTTTATTGGGTCAAGCCCTTTACCATTAGAAAAAAAAGAAGTAAAAGGTGACAATAATACGTTTATTTAATACTCTTAATGCAATATTCACTTCCAAGTTTCATCCTTACCTTATCAGCTCCCTGCTCAAACAAGTGGACTGGATAAGAACCGACAAAATAGAAGAAAGTAAGTAAAGAGACGTAATAAATGTCTCTCTTGTTCAACTGAAGAAAGGATGATTTGTTATTTCATATAAGGCTCAATATGTGTTGTGCTCTGATGTCTGTGCCCATCAAGATCTAAAGGATTTCCTTTGTCGTCACAGTTTTGTGGTTAAACAAATATTTTACCCGGTGCTCGAATCTTATAAGTGTCCCCACCATGACAATGCATCAAAACACCAAAACATTATTACTATCTTAAAGTCTCCATGTAGTCAGGAATTTTATTAGTTAAAACTAATCTTTGAACATCGTAATATCATATATATGCGTGTCACCTGTCACAGCAATTTCTTCATGCTTTAAAACAGCTTGAATGTAATTCTACACTCATTTAGTGTATGTGGATATATAGACTATGAATAAATATAGTCCCTGCCTCTACTCAATCGCACAGCTCAAACCATAGATATGAATATGCAAATTAGTTCTGCCTCCACTCTTTCGCACCACCTCAGACCAAGGAAATAGATGCTACATTTCACTGTTTCAGACACATAACTGCTAAGATTAGCTTCACACATTGCATAAGTGAACTGCGTGTTTGAAGCACTAATTTTTAAGTGTTAATACAGCACATTGTTACGACCAGCTGGTTTCCCCAGATAGTTGTTGTTAGATTCTTCAATGGAAATGAAGACGGACAAACATTAAGAACCTTTACTAAACATCAGCAGTCACTGTACACATATTTTCACAACGTAACATGAACAAAAGAACACTTCCCGACTCAGTGACAACACCCTTTTTTTTCTTTTCAGCCCCACCCCTTAAAGGGATATCAAATTATGAAAGTTACTCAATACATTACACCCCCTTTCCACAGTCCGTAAAATCTGAAAACCTTTTTGGTTTTGTGTTTCAGTGTTTCAGTTCTGCAATATTCTTGGGATGTCTGGTGTGAATCGCTCTCTTGAGGTCATGCCACAGCATCTCAATAGGGTTGAGGTCAGGACTCTGACTGGGCCACTCCAGAAGGCGTATTTTCTTCTGTTGAAGCCATTCTGTTGTTGATTTACTTCTATGCTTTGGGTCGTTGTCCTGTTGCATCGTCCATCCTCTGTTAAGCTTTAGTTGGAGGACAGATGGTCTTAAGTTTTCCTGCAAAATGTCTTGATAAACTTTGGAATTAATTTTTCTATCGATGACAGTAATCCGTCCAGGGCCTGAGGCAGCAAAGGAGCCCCAAACCATGATGCCCCCTCCACCATATTTCACAGTTGGGATGAGGTTTTGATGTTGGTGTGCTGTGTCTTTTGTTCTCCACCCATAGCGTTGTGTGTTCTTTCCAAACAACTCAATTTTGGTTTCATCTGTCCACAGAATGTTTTGCCAGTAGTGCTGTGGAACATCCAGGTGCTCTTTTGCAAACTTCAAACGTGCTGCAATGTTTTTTTGGACAGCAGTGTCCTCCCATGAAGTCCATTCTTGTTTAATGTTGCTTAATGTTTTCCTTATTGTAGATTTGTCAACAAAAATGTTAGCATGTGCCAGAGATTTCTTTAAGTCTTCAGCTGACACTCTAGGATTCTTCTTCACCTCAATGAGCATTCTGCGCTGTGCTCTTGCAATCATCTTTACAGGACGACCACGCCTAGGGAGTGTAGCAACAGTGCTGAAGTTTCTCCATTTGTAGACAATCTGTCTTACCGTGGACACATGGACATCAAGGCTTTTAGATATACTTTTGTAGCCCTTTCTAGCTTTATGTAAGTCAACAATTCTTGTTTGTAGGTCTTCTGAGAGCTCTTTTGTGCGAGGCATGATTCACATCACACATTGTTTCTTCAGAACAGCAAACTCAAAACTGGTGTGTGTTTTTTATTGGACAGGGCAGCTTTAATCAACACATCCAATCTCATCACATTGATTGGACCCCAGGTTGGCTGACTCCTGGCTCCAATTAGCTCTTGGAGAAGTCATTAGCCTAGGGTTTCACATACTTTTTCCACCCTGCACTATGAATGTTTACATGTTGTGTTCAATAAAAACATGAAAACGTATACTGTAATGTTTGTGCGGTATTAGTTTAAGCAGACTGTGTTTCTTTATTGTTGTGACTTAGATGAAGATCAGAACACATTGTATGACGAATTTATGAAGAAATCCAAGTAAGCCCAAAGGGTTCACATACTTTTTCTTTCAACTGTAATCCGTTGGTAAGTAATGGTAAGTAATGGGACCACAGAATAAGCTAAATAGACCTCGAAATGTTGAACGGCTAAGATGAGGGCTAATGCCTCTTTTTCCACTGTTGAATAGACATGCTGGTGACGATTGAATTTTTTGAAAAATAACTGGATGTTCAATTCCATTACAATCTTCTTGCAAAAGAATAGTGCCAGCCCCATAAGCACTAGCATCAACTGCAAGTAGAAAACACTTCTCAAAATTAGGGGTAGCCAACATGGGAGCATTTGCCAATAAAGATTTTGCATTCTCAAAGGAACTCTGGAATTTTTCATTGAAATGGTTTCTTTGAGCATAACAGATCGGTCAGAGGGGCAACTACATTTGCAAAATTATGACAAAAACCTCTATAGTAATACACCATCCCAAGAAATTGTACTCGCACAACAAGTTCCCGTCCTATACCATCTGCATTCCTGTGCTGATAGTGATCAAAGACTATTGTCTCAGCTGTTTATCCAGTACAGTGGGGGTTAAAGGTGATCTTCTGATTGGTCAGTTTGAATGTATGATGTTGGGTTTAGTCACATGGTCAAGGAAAGGGGATAAAAGAATATGTTTGGGGGTCCTCAGTCTCTTCTTGTTCTTGCACTCTTCCTTCCATGGGTTGATCTCTATGGGCTCTGGTCTTGGATTCTCCATGCTTTTCTTCTATACCTGAGCTCTGGCGTTCAGGCCATTAGGCCTAGATTCCAGTTCTCAATAGTGACTCTCTTTCTTCTAAACTTTCTTTCTTTCTCTGTTCTCTATAGACGTTTCAGCAGTAACAACATAAACAAGCGGCTTTCGTGAAAAACATGTAACTTCCGGTAAACCCCGCTATAAATACATAACAACAAAGTCCTTTTAAAGTAGTTAATTTATACATCAAGCAAAATAAACAACACATAGATTACCTAGAAAACCAAAACATTTGTTATTTTCGACGAGGTGTTTGTTTAAAAATTCAGTTTCAGCAGCTAGTCACGCGATTAAACAAACAGAAACCGAAAGTGAAATTCCAACCAGACGCGTGATCATGTCACCGCACATGGGACGATGAAACGGTCTTCTATACTATCAGGTAATATCTTACATACATTGGAAACAGTTAACTGTACATGTATTATTTACCATTTCATGCATTTATACTGTAACCATTTCAATTGTAATTTTGAGTAAGTACTGTTATTAAACCTTTTCATTTACAAATCTATTGTTTAGTTTTGATTTGAGGCTAATACTTAAACGCTACATATTGCAATACAATATATATCTATATTCTAGTAATGCTCTACCACATATTTTGCTATAATAACTGCACTTATTTCCGTCATTGGTATACATTGCAGAAGTGTGATAATTGACAAGTAATTCACAGTTTCACACCATCTTGCTGTTAATATTTCTCAGTCATTTGGGCTAAAATTCTGAGGTTTGAGTCCTCCCCTTGGACAGCACGCCATATATGCTTTATCATATGTCCCTATCGAATACATGTTAATGCAAAATTGTAAATGTCGCTGTGCGTAGGGCACCAAGTGCTGAGGGGGCACCAAAATAACCTAATGAAAAAAATTATAATGCCGATATTATTTCATTAGCCTATAAAAATATTATTAGGCACTTTTTAGATATGTAGCAAACAACATCCAATTTAAAATGAACAAATGACCAATCACAATTGGGAAACATCAAGTCACATGATAAATAGATCATTCAGAATAGTCACATGATACAAGCTCAATCAGATAGACACATTATATCATTTTGCATATGTGATACAATAATCATACAAGAATAATCGCACTTTCAAAGCATCACATTAAAAAGTGCTTCATCATTTAGCCCTAAGGGGGATAATGTTTGAAGAGTATAAATCCAATAAAGTTCACGTCTCTGTGATAGTAGATCAATATCTCCGCCTCTAGGTGGCATTTTTACCTTTTCAATTCCACAAAAGCGTAAAGAGGAAACGTCATGATTGAATGCATTAAAATGAATAGCTACAGGGTAATTCATATCCTTTCTTCTAATTGAACTCTTGTGTTCACTTATTCTTTGCTTAAGTTGACGTGTCGTTTTTCCCACATATCCCAAACCACAAGGACAGCGAATCAAATAAATCACATGAGTAGAAACACAGGTGATAACTGACTTATGGCGCTTTTCCATTGCATAGTACCCCACGGTTTGGTTTAGTTTGGGTCGGGTCAGCCCACTTTTGGGAGCTTTTCCATTGGGATCACTTCGTAGTACCCGATACTTTTTTTCGTACCACCTCGGTTGGGGTTCCAAGCGACCCGAGCTGATACCAAACGTGACGCGTAAACACTGTAGTTCACTGATTGGTCTGAGAGAATCGTCATCGGCGCCGTCATCCTATTATGTAAAATATTAGCTTTAGCTTGCTGCTAGCTTGCGCTGTCTCGAGCAAACATGTTGTCATCTGTGCTCTGTTTTAAGTTTCCAAACACCCTTTTAGCGATTAAAAACATCCACAGGTTGTGAATCAGGAACACATAAAAGTTTTTTCCAGACTTGCAGTTTGTGGCGGCACATTCGCGACGTGCACGTCAGTATTATTTATGCTTTAATGCAACTTCATTGAGGCTCAGCGGAGCGCCGTCGACAGACGCCACGGGTGTTTGAACAGAAACTGTTATGTGAGACAGAGGTGGTTATAAACGCGTTGTGCAAAGTAAACTTCTATTTGTGGTGGCCAATTTTAATTTTGTGGCGGCACATTCGCGACGTGCACGTCAGTATTATTTATGCTTTAATGCAACTTCATTGAGGCTCAGCGGAGCCGTCGACTGACGCCACGGGTGTTTGAACAGAAACTGTCATGTGAGACATAGGTAATTATAAACGCGATGTGCAAAGTAAACATCTATTTGTGGTGGCCAATTTTAATTTTGTGGCAGACTGATAAATAAATAAATGTATGGGAATGTACAAGGACGCTCTCTCTTGTATGATGTCACAGTTGTATGCAGCGCAAATATAACGACACGCCTATAATTCCTCCCACTGCGAAGTGATACTAAACTCAATGGAAAAGCTAACCACGCCAAAGTGAGGTGAGCTGACCCGACCCAAACTAAACTAAACCGTGGGGTACTATGCAATGGAAAATCGCCATTAATGTCAAACTTTTTTCCGTTTCTGGGATGACAGAAATAAGAAGTTTTAGAGGTGTTGTTACATTGTGCACAATTTCCACAACGATAATTTCATTATGTAAAGGACTAATTATTCTCTGTGTGGGACTCGGAGTCTTCTGAAAACACGCGTTTACAAGACAATCTTTTAGGTTCTTCGCCCTTCTAAATACAATCAATGGAGGATCTTGAAAAGTGACACTTAATTCTGAATTGGATGACAACAGGTGCCAATGTTTTTTGAAGATGGATCTCATTAGGTGAGACTGAGAAGAATGAGTGGTAATGAAAGTGAAAGAATGTTTTTTAGCTACTCTTTTTTAACAATTCTGCACGTGTCTTATGGAGAGTTACATTAAAAGCTTCATCAATCCATTTGGCGGGATATCCTCGATCTACAAATTTCTTTTTCATAATTGAAGCCTTCTCAATGAAATCCGTGTCAGAATGGCATATTCTTCTTAGTCTGAAGAATTGACTTTTGGGAAGACCCTTTTTCAAAGAAATAGGATGAAAACTGTTAGCTAATAATAATGTATTACGATCAGTTTCTTTTGTGAATAAAGTCGTAATCAATTTCCCATCATTTTTCAAGATCCACATATCAAGAAAATGCACTTTAGTGTCATTGATCTCACAAGTGAATTCCAAATCCTCAATAAAGTTGTTCAAGATAGACACAAATTTTAGAACATCATTGTGATCGCCCAAAAAAATACAAAACACATCATCAATGTATCTGTACCATTTCAAGATCTGTGAACAATATGGATTTTTTTTCAGGATTAGACACAAAACAATGTTCAAAATGACCAACAAACAAATTAGCATAATTAGGGGCAAAAATCGAACCCATAGCTGTCCCACTAATCTGAAGATAATAGTCTTTATCAAAGCTGAAATAGTTATATTTTAGAACATATTTCGCCATGTCAATCAGAAAATCAGTCGGAGGTGTAACATCACTCCGTGTGGACAGATAATACTTAAGGGCATCTAATCCCCTCTCATGTGAGATGTTGGTATATAGACTAGTAATGTCCAAAGTCAGTAACAGAGCATTCTCAGGTAAATCATGTAACTCAGAAATCTTGTTAATGAAGTCAGTAGAGTCCCTAATGTAGGCAGGTAAGGCATGTACATAAGGTTTAATGAAATAGTCCACATATTGAGATAAAGGAGACAGCAGGGAATTGGTCTGTGCTACAATAGGACGACCTGGGGGGTCTATTAACCTCTTATGTATTTTAGGCAGGGTATAAAACACAGATCTCACAGGATGTAAACAATACAAAAATTGAAACTCAGATTGAGATATCCAACCTAATGCTTTAGCATTTTCCAAAAGCTTTAGAACTTCAATTTGGAACCCATGTGTAGGGTCATTCGGTAGTTTTTTGTAAAATTTTAAGCTTTGTAATTGTGAGAGACACTCGTGCTGATACTTCATCAAATCTTGGACTACAATAGCCCCTCCTTTGTCTGCTGGTTTAATAATAATCGTAGGGTCATTGATCAAATCAGACAAGGCTTTTTTCTCAGGGAGAGAAATATTATGAGACAGTTTTTTAGTAGATGAGCAGGATTTCATTATATCTTGTTCAACAACCCGACAAAATGTGTGAATCGTATGATTATTAACATGTGGGCAAAAAGTGCTCTTAGGTTTGAAAGGGGTCTTCGCAGAGACCGTGCTAGTGGACTGAGAAAAGAAGTGGCGCAATTTTATCTGTCTGAAACATTTAAATAAATCAACTTTCAGGCCAAATGCATTAACACCACTAGTAGGGACAAAAGACAAACCTTTAGACAGAATAGAGATTTGATCATCCGAAAGTTCTTTGCCCGAAATGTTGATTACCGTCTCTTTACGAAGTTGCGGGTCCACGGACGTGAGTGTCTTTGAAGCTCTGCGGCCTCGTCGGCATTTTTTCTTCTGTGTGGTCTGTGTCCCGGAGTACGTTTGTCCAAAAAAACAGAAGAGGCACCCTGGGCGCTAGAATCACTGTCCATAGTGAAGTCACTGCTCGTTGCATCATCAGATCCGTGATCGATACGTCCTGCGATACCTCTCCTCTGTGTATGCGAACGCGATGCTCCTCTCACGGCTCCTCGGGCTACTGAAGTAACAGAGCGTTGGAGGGTGTTAGTCGGCTCAGATGGACTGACGTCCCACAGATAAACTTCATTACGGAGATAATCCTCAGTGTCACGTTTATATTTCCTAAGTTTAATCTCCTTCAAGTTCTCCCTGTATTTTTCCGTAGAAGTCTCTATAGACGTCCGAAGTGAATCAAAGTCTACGTGCGGTGTGGTTTTGATCTGTTCCTCTAAACTGACAATATTCGCATGGGTCTCTTTGACATCAGCAGTAACTTGCTCAATGATTAAAAGCATAAGATCCAAAGAACATTTGTTAAGGATCTCACTCCACTTCCTTAGAAACTCCTGATTATGTTTGCATGGAGTGGGGGGTTTTGGAATTCTCAAACCGCGTGGAATCCTCCTGTTCCTCCAGTATTCACTGAGTGTAGACCCATGCATTTTAAGACGTGTTTCCTTGTGGTAAAGTCTCTCCAACCGCACTCTGTGTTCGTTCTGTGTGAAATTCAATTCCATGTCCTGTGTTGGGAATAGAATCTTTTCCGCCTCTTCATGTGCGAATGCAAAAGAATTGGCGCGATTCTCGGTCAATAAGTTAATATCTTGAAATATCTGACCAGTGCGAATCAATACTCAAACAAATTAGCGTCGCACACCTGAAGTAGATAGGTGCGTAGGATAAGAAGACAAAAAGTCTCGTAACATACACAAAAGGCAATTCCCGCACACTATCTGCTTGCTGAAAATGTTTTTAATAATCGTTGCGTTGCAACGTTTCGATCTTACGCTCTTTCTCAGGCAACTGCAATTGTTACAAACAACATCCAATTTAAAATGAACAAATAACCAATCACAATTGGGAAACATCAAGTCACATGATAAATAGATCATTCAGAATAGTCACATGATACAAGCTCAATCAGATAGACACATTATATCATTTTGCATATGTTGGCATAAAGCATTAGGTTGGATATCTCAATCTGAGTTTCAATTTTTGTATTGTTTACATCCTGTGAGATCTGTGTTTTATACCCTGCCTAAAATACATAAGAGGTTAATAGACCCCCCAGGTCGTCCTATTGTAGCACAGACCAATTCCCTGCTGTCTCCTTTATCTCAATATGTGGACTATTTCATTAAACCTTATGTACATGCCTTACCTGCCTACATTAGGGACTCTACTGACTTCATTAACAAGATTTCTGAGTTACATGATTTACCTGAGAATGCTCTGTTACTGACTTTGGACATTACTAGTCTATATACCAACATCTCACATGAGAGGAGATGCCCTTAAGTATTATCTGTCCACACGGAGTGATGTTACACCTCCGACTGATTTTCTGATTGACATGGTGAAATATGTTCTAAAATATTACTATTTCAGCTTTGATAAAGACTATTATTTTCAGATTAGTGGGACAGCTATGGGTTCGATTTTTGCCCCTAATTATGCTAATTTGTTTGTTGGTCATTTTGAACATTGTTTTGTGTCTAATCCTGAAAAAAATCCATATTGTTCACAGATCTTGAAATGGTACAGATACATTGATGATGTGTTTTGTATTTTTTTGGGCGATCAGAATGATGTTCTAAAATTCGTGTCTATCTTGAACAACTTTATTGAGGATTTGGAATTCACTTGTGAGATCAATGACACTAAAGTGCATTTTCTAGATAAGTGGATCTTGAAAAATGATGGGAAATTGATTACGACTTTATTCACAAAAGAAACTGATCGTAATACATTATTATTAGCTAACAGTTTTCATCCTATTTCTTTGAAAAAGGGTCTCCCCAAAAGTCAATTCTTCAGACTAAGGAGAATATGCCATTCTGACACGGATTTCTCATATAGAAATTCACGCGAGTGACACGAAAAAGACATTCGTGATCAAGGCATGAAAAAGCAGAATTTCGTGCCATGGACACAAATAAATAAATAAAATTTTTCGTGACTATAACATGACTTTTTATGAGATCAGTCTGGTTTAGCTGTGTTATAAGCAGTGTTGGTCAAGTTACTTGGAAAAAGCAATTAGTTACTGATTACTGATTACTTCCCTAAGAAAGTAATCCTGTTACTTTACTGATTACTTATTTTCAAAAGTAATTAGTTACTTTACTAGTTACTTTACTAATTACTTTTTAAAAACATCCCAGACAGCACGTTCAGTCTTACCGACGTCGGCAATTGGAGGGCACCAGCGGCAAAGTGTCGGTTGGGGTTTTTCCCCTGCACACAGAATAAAAGTAGGTGGGTAAACGATCGGCGCGATGAGTCTGCAGCCGGAGATCGGCAGAGGAACCGCGAGCAACCTTTATGCCGACCGCGCCTCTTTTTTTCTTCACTAGATCTACGCAGTTGTTGGTCCACATCAAGCCGGCAGTGTAAGCGCGAAGGTATGTTGATTAAATATGATTGTGGAAATGTTTTCGATAAACGGATGACAGAAATTGGCGTCGGAGGCAACGTTACATGTTTTTAGACTTGGTTTGTTGTTATAACTGTTGACTTGGGGTGCGTTTCCCAAAACCATAGTTGCTAACCTGTTGTGTTAGCAACTAGTTGGTTGGCAATGGAAAATAAGCAACATGGTTTTGGGAAACGCACCCCTGGTTAGTTATTATTAATATGTTCGCGTATTAAATATTTTTCAGTGAGTTGTTTTAGACAGTATTTTTGACGTGAGGGGATCGTTCGGTAAACAGTTAGGTAATAAATTGACGGACTGTCTTTTGTCTACACAAAAATGACATCTGTCATTTTATAATATGGACCCCTTACACTCTAAATGCATTTTTAATGATTTTGTCTAAGTGACATGCTTAAAATTAAAGGCAGCTCTTGTTGTGCGTTTTTATGGTAACGTTAAAAGTAGACCTGTCAATCAAAGAGCTAGTTTAGTACAAGTGCACAGCCACTGTAGACAGTCAGACAAAGTGGTTATTAAGTAATAAAGTGATAGGAAGTAAGTGTTTTTGGACACAAACCTATTCATAAAATAGAGCCTTTATTTAACCTTTGTAATTTAGGCAAAATAAAATGTCTTTTCTGTTTTTTTCACTCAGGTAAATACGATGAAGGCATGGCTTGGTGGCCTCCAGAACCTTTTACAGCCCACGTGATCAAATAGCTTGCACGCGCATTTCGGCCACGGAAGTGTTGTTGTTCCCCAGTGGTTCTCTAACCTGTTAGCAACTCAGAAAGTTTATTAAAACGGTTTCCCAGCATCAAAATGTCTGGTTGTTGCGTTTGGTTGCACTAATATAATATACTAATATATGTATCTGGCCACTTTATATTTGGCCATCTGCTAATGTCTTCTATCCACTCCACTATAGTACACGGATCTGGTAGATGTGTTGAAAAAGTTGATAAGTCAACTTTTTAAAATAACTTTGTCTGTGTTACTTCACTGCTGATTCTTACCATACTTCCGTTGCCAAACTGCGTGCACCTACGTTGCCACATCATCATTGTGTACAAAGAGTAAAAGGGTCTATAAAGACTCATACAAAATACTCCAAAGTTTTTTCAAGAGGACATCACCCAACCCATCTAAAGGATGAAAACAATACTCTTGTTGAATACTACATGAGACAAGTGAGAGTGGGGGGCTATGTTGTTCTGATGTTACTCATTGTACTTTCTATGTTCGATGTGATCAATATGAAAACTAATCTTTGTAAAAACTTTTCATTTACAGACCATCCTGACTTAGATCACCATCACCACCATCATCCCCTGCATCGTGCCCTTCATCAGACACCCAAAATGCACCACAAACATCACAGGCGAAAAAGAAGAAAACGCACAACAAACCTTCCAAAAAACCCTCCTCCCCCTTCCCTCCTACCTATGGCTGGAAACAACATAACAGTTGGCAAGTTGAATTAACTATTTTGACCTTAAAGGCTTATTTTTTTATCTTATTCACTGTATCCCCATAGCTAGATAAGTGCATACATACTCCTTTCATCTCTGTGCGTGCCGTAACTCTGTCTGATGCACCCACCGCTAGCTTAGCTTTGCACAATGACCCGAAGCAAATGGCTCCAGCCAGCACGCCGCTCCCAACAAGCGACAAAACAATGCCAACCCCCTCCCATTTATATGCTGTGACCCGCACAGTCACAACATGCACAAACAACAAGGTCATGTGAGACACGGCCATCTATTAATCGTATACGTGCAGGGAGCTGTATTCTCAGAAGGCGAAGCTGGCTACTTGGGTGCAGTGATTTGCTAGCAGCACCTGAGAAACCCCCGGTGAGGAGCAGAGAGTTCGGTCAGAGTTGTGCAGTTACTCCCCCCAAGTAGCAAGTGCTTCGCCTTCTGAGAATGTGGTTCCCAGTGTGTATGCTGTTAAAGGATGGCTGTGTCGTGACCTTGTTGTTTGTACACGGTGTGACTGGGCAAATCACAACACGTAAATAGGAAAATGTTGCTGTTATTTTGTCACTTACTGGGAGCAGCATGCTAGCTGGAGCCATTTACTTCAAGTCTTTATGCTCAGATAGGCTAGCGGTGGGTGCGTCGGACGGAGTTGCGGCGCGCGCAGAGATGAAGGGGTATGTGTGCACTTGTCTAATTCTGGGGGTTACTGTGAATGAGCTAAAATCCCAAAAAGCGTGTTCCTTTAAGTTTCCATATGTCCATTAGAAAATTAAAGGGATAGTTCACCCAAAAATGAAAAATAGTGTCATTAAGGACTCACCCTCATGTCGTTCCAAACTTGTAAGACCTCCGATGTTTTATGTTTAGTCCGAGAGCTTTCTGACCCTACATTGAAGATCTATGCACGGTGTACTGTCCATGCCCAGAAAGATGATGAAGAGCATAGTCAGGGTTGCCATTTGACATCGGTGGGTCAGTTGGAATGTGTTGAGGCATCCAGAAGACATCTTGGTCCAAAAATGACAAATTTATTCAGCATTCTCTTCCAGTGGCGGCTGGTGACTTCTTTTTCTGAGGGCGCACGATGCGAAGTTCGTCACAACATGTATGTAGCCCGTCATGTGTGTGGTGCGTAATTTCAAAATATGTGTTCTGCGCTTTGAGAGATCGTGTGTGCATCACGTGTCATGCCAAAATAAGTGCCTGCTGCAGACGCGTCAAAGGGTTTATGATAAAAGAGACGATCATGTTAGCCAGATACTCGCATAATCTCATGCCTAATCAGAGTTTAATGTTAAGGGAGTGCCTTTTGGAACACAAGCGTCTCTTTTGTCATAGACGGTTTTGGCGCTGGTGCAGCGGGCACTTGTTTTGGCGGAGCACGTGGTGCACACATGATCTCTTCACACCCATGACACATATTTTGGAAAAGGGAACCACACACATGATACTCCGAACACTTATTTTGAATTCGCGCCCCTCGGATGAGAAGTCACGAGCCGCCACTGTTCTCTTCCATGTCTATTGTGTAGCGCATGTGTCTGACTAAAGTCTTGTGACGCAGATGGCGTGTTATCCTCAGATATGTTTGTGAATTTTTTTCACATTTACAGCATTCGTCTCCCTCAGACTGTAAACGAAGCTCGGGCGCACAAAAAAAAAGCGGGGACGCACCTAATAACACATCAGCCACGTTGTACGTCAGCTGCGTCACTGCAGTCATGTGACTTTAGTCTCGTGCGCGTTCAAAACAGAACCGGAAGAGAAGACAATGCTGAATGATGTCGTAATTTTGTTATTTTTGGACCAGGATGTGTTTTCGATGCTTCAACACATTTTGACTGACCCACTGATGTCAAATGGCTACTTTGATGGTGTTTTTTTTATTGCCTCTCTGTTCCTGGACAGTGTGCTGTGCATGGATTTTCAATGGAGGGTCGGAAAGCTCTCAGACTAAATCTAAAATATCTTAAACTGTGTTTCGAAGATGAACGGAGGTCTTACCCTCATGTCGTTCCAAACTCGTGAGTCATTAATTACATTATTTTCATTTTTGGGTGAACTCTCCCTTCAATTACATGCTCATACTTTAATTATGCCTGATAAGAATTTGTAATCTTTGTGTTTAAACATTTTTCGAATTTTAATCCTTGTTTTTAAATGGCCATGACAGTGACAAAAAGGAAGCAGCCTTCTCTAGCCCACCCAAGTTTCCATCAAAGGAGCAAGCCTAGTAAGACATTTTATGTGTATAATGCTGCACTTCTCATACAGCGAATATCAGATGTAGATATCTAAGGTGCAAATCTTATGGTTGATGTGCCTTTTTGATCATCTTTCTGTTGTAACCTTTTTTAATCTTCTTGAAGTGTCAGTAAGAAGAAAGCTGGCTAACCCTCCCACCCCTTGTTTAACTCCTCCAGCCCATACCACATCATTGTAGAGTGAAGGTAAGTGTACCCTATATAGTAAAATGCATCAGGTCCCTAAATTCAAGCAGACACAATGTACTCCACAGGTCCACAGCACATACCATAGTTTGATGTTCCAGAGATATGATTTTTGAGTTTATATTAGTAGTGTGATCAGTAAACCAAGTTTTTCTGTCTTTCCAAGAGACTGCGGTTAATATTCAGAAAGAGGCGCAGAGAACTGAAGGCTTTCCTGACTGTAAGCCATTTAAAACGCAGACCATGAAAACATGAAAACATGAAGTGTGTTTAGAAATGTGTAGCAATTACTCAGCCCACTGACATTAGTTTATCTAATTGTGATAAACTTGACTTACTGTTCACTCCAATAATTTCGTTTTTCTGTATTTTCTAGTGACACCGAATAATAACGAAGGCCTGTGTGCTTTGCAGCAGCCTCCACGTCACCCTCTTCCAGTGCTCCGTCAGAGGACTAACGATAGTAAGATATTTTACATGTAATGTATGAATCTGCACTTTTTACTCAGAACATCATACTGAGGTAGTAAAACAATACATTTCAGAATAATTCAATAGCAAATGAATTAGGGCCAGATTTTAAAATCAAGCTGGATCTGGGCCATTTGTGTTTTTTCCATTTAAGTGATTACATCAGTGAATGAGGACCTTCTTCGTACTGAATGTAAGTTTCCGTTAAATATGTGATGCATACACCCTTCAAATAGTGATCAAATAGTTTGTGCGCGCATTTCGGCAACAGAAGTGTTGTTGTTCTCCAGTTGTTCTAACGTGTTAGCAACTCAGAAAGTTTATTAAAACGGTTAACCAGCATCAAAATGTCTGGTTGTTGCGTTTGGTTGTACTAATATAATATACTAATATACGTATATATAAAGAGTTTGGTCCCAAATAAACGCCATTTTTGAAAAAAATGAGTTGCTGCCAGAATCATTATTATATCAGGTCAATATTAAAAAGTAAATTCTTAATTTTAAGCAAAATCCAATATACGCCGTTTTATTCTGTCATCTTTTCTCCCTTTTTTCCCAAAATGCAATAAACGCCACTCCTCCTTTTCTACAGAATGCCATAAATCCGCTCCACAGTTTGCAGCGCACCATTGCAATGTAAACAAACAATGGCGGCGCGTTGAGTACACGGAATACTAGTTTTCCTCATCTACTTTGTACTTCGTGATCAACAAACAAACAAAAACAAAATAATACTTTAATAGCATTGATAAACCTGTGATGGTTTTCTGTGACGGGAAAGAAACGTAAGCCATCAACATCTAATAATTTACGCAAGAGACACTCGGGAGACGGGTGCTTGTTTGCCCGGGCCGACAACATCAAGTTTCTGTCATGCAAACACATTGACCCCAGGGGATCTTATGAAAAACTTTCCATAATTTTACTCAGTCAACGAAAATCGAGCAGGACCAAAACATTTTACAGCTGATCGCTGTGAAACACGTTAAGCGACGACGTCAAGTATAACCGCATCAATGACAGTGTTCTTAATATCACAAAGTAAGTGTTTTGATTAATGCCATTAATGTTTATATTTTTAATTGGTGTATACCACTAGTCAACTAAATGAATAACATGGCAAAGATGAATGCACATTTATAAAGGCTATTGATTCAATAGATTTATAGCATTTTGAATAAAAACTTGTCATGAATTTATTGCATTTTGTTGAAAAAATAATCTGTTTTTATAATAAATCTTTGAAAATCAAGTTATGGATTTGAAATTTTTTTATGTTTTTATAACCTAAAGATGCTATGTGAAAGTTTGTAACAGAAAATAGTAATTTTCATCATGTCACTTTCTTGGTATAGAAAACACGTTTTTAACAAAATTTGTCAAAATGGATTTATTGGGTTTTGGAACCAAACTCTTCATATGTATCTGGCCACTTTATATTTGGCCATCTGCTAACGTCTTCTATCCACTCCACTATAGTACACAGATCTGGTAGATGTGTTGAAAAAGTTGATAAGTCAACTTTTTAAAATAACTTTCTCTGTCTGTGTTACTTCACTGCTGATTCTTGCCATACTTCCGTTGCCAAACTGCTCGTGCATACGTTGCCACGTCACCATTGTGTACAAACAGTAAAAGGGTCCATTGGGTCTTTAAACTTGTGGCTGTAAGCGCACTTGAAAAGTTTGAGAGCAAAAAGCCTACATATTGTTTAGCAGTTTCACAATCTAATTTTATCATTTCATAGTGACAACCGTTAATTGGCAGCAGGAAGATGAATATGAAGGGCTGGGCTCTCCTGAACATAAGCTGTTTAGCATGCAGATCAAGAACACACTGAGACAGGCACACAAACACAATACACAGCGCACACACAGCACAGTCCTACATAAAATGGGGAATGACAAAAATGACAGAAAAAGTTTTAGAACCACTGCTGTGGGGTCACTTGTTTAGCTCTGTTAGTTGGACCTGGGTGATGCTGTTCTTTGTGTAACGGGACTTTTTCTGTATTTCCTAGTGCCACAAGATGATTGGCAGCAAGACACACCCAGTGATGAAGGGATGTGCTCTCCTTAAATCACAGCCTATTCATCAGGTACTCCTGAGTAAGTCCTACAATGTGTTGAAACAACATGATTTTATTTTTTGCAAAATGCTCTGACTTTTCTGAATTGTCTTTTTAGAAACCATCCACGAAGATATATAGACTTTTGTGCTGTCTTATTTTTTTAGGTGCTGTGTTAAGAAATCCTGCCTACAAAGTTCCACTGAGGCTGATATAAAGATGACTGTGAGAAACTGGCTGCGGCTGTCTGAGCAGAGACAGGAATGGGGGCGGCAAAGGCGGGACAAGCAAGCATCTTAAGTGAAATAATTGATTGGACTGATTCTGGAGTATGACTTATTCTGGAGGGAATTTCTTATTTTTGTTGCAGTTTGCTATGGGACGGTTTCAAGGACAGGGATTAGGCTAGTTCTAGACTAAAATAAATGTAAGAGCTGTCCAAACTGAAAACAACTTGCACTGACATATCATAAAATACATCAGTGTCTTTTGTGATGCTTCAAAATGCACACAAGTAATGTTTTTATTAAGACATGTTATTAAAACTAGTTATATTTCAGAATTAAACTAAGGCCTAGTCCCGGTTTAAGATAATCCCTGTCCGGGAAACCACCCCAAAGTGTAATTTGTGGAGTGTTAAAATAAATGAAACAAATTTTTCCAGATGTTTTGTTATTTCTCCTGGAAAACTCACTGATCCATTTTTTTCTGTTAGACTGACATTTACCAGGTTGTCATATTGTGTATGAAATACACCCTACACATAACAATCACTTACTTTCAATTTAAACTTTTTTTGTCATAAAACCTGGCAACTCAAAAGGAAGCGGCTGCAGACTGCGCAGCCACGGACGGAGTCTTGCATGCAAGTGGGCTAGTTGCCTACTTCTCCACTAGCTCTTGTCAAATTGTTAGGGAAGAAATTTTATGATTAACACAACATAAACTGTTATTGAGGGTTGATTGTTGTTGATACACAATATGAAATGAGTTAGCCTGCAGGGGTCTCCAACATTGTGAGCAAGGGCTACAACAATATGTATAAAACAATCTGGAGGGCTACTTTTTTATTTATTCTACTCAAAACTTTTTTGTTTTACTTACTGATTTTATTTTATTTTACTTTTTGATATGTTTTAGTATTGTTTAATATGTTAACATACGTAAACCAAGCCAAGTTAATATAAAACATATGTATGTAATAAATAAATATTACAATTGAGACTAATAGAATGTGCTGGCACCATGGAGACCCCTGGCCTAAACAAATCAATTATATAACGGTGGGATCCTGATGCCTCGCTCCCTTTAACACTGGAACAGCTGCTTTATAAGCATGCCTTGACGTTTACAGCGATGCAGCCGAAAATCAGCTGTGTTCAATGGGAGAGCGAAGCGGATCGCGCCGCATATAGGTCATAATAATTAGGGCGGGTTTACGTTGGCTCACGGTCGGCGATCATTCTAAGGCCACCATCTTCCCGATGTCTTGCCTATTAGCTACCGATCTCCATAAGACATCTCACCGAGGCACTTTATGTCGGGCAAGTACATGCGCCCCAACGTCGGTAAGAGCTAAATTGCTGTCTGGGATGATGCACGACCTGAATATGCTACACAGTATAAAGCAACAGGGCCCGGTTGCATAAAGCACAGTGGTGTAGTCTAGATTTTTGTAGTGAGTATACTGTGATTTTTCCCTCTCACCCTTATGCCACTCGTCCCAGCGTGACACCCCATAAGCACCACCACACTTACAGATGCATACAGTATGGATCTTCATGTAATCGAGAGAGCATTTTGAAAGTGTACTCATAAACACATAAACTGAATGTGTTATCAACATGTCAGTTTATTATAAGAAAATAAAAGAGTTTAACAGCCAATGGGTTTACAGCTGGGGAAACTGGACTGATTTTTAGACTGGTTTAGTGTTAATCAACATCTAACTCGGGGCCAAAAGTTACTCAACTGTTAATTAAAATTAAATAAACTGTTTCCAATCTTCAATCCATGGCTAACACATGCATTAAAGGAGAAAAAAATATCCACTCTTTCAATAGCTATTATCTGACAACTATTGATAACATTACCATGTGTAATTTAATGGTGTAAATGTTTTTAATTAATACACATTTAAGATGACCATGAATTAACTCTAATTTGCATAGTCATTGAAATAAAAGCTTATTGTATGCATATAATACAAGCAGTGTCTAAAAATGAAAATAGGCTTTTACTTAATTATTATTACAAGACCATCATGTAGCCTAATATTAGACACCCAAACCAAAGTGAAGAAAATGATCTTTAATTTGCAAGTCTGAACTGAACATCAACGCAGACATGATTTTCCTCACAAAAGTTTAAGATCATATACATCTTGAACGTAGATATATAAATTAACACAGAGAAGGATAGTTTAACACTATGAAGCACAAGCAAACATGCTGAAAGCTAAAAACCATCAGGATATAATTACGGGCTTATTTTATTGCATTTGGAGCCTTACCTCCAGATAAAGTATTAAACTGGACTGATGTTTTAAATGTTGTTTACTCACATGTGCGTTGTTAACTCTCCGGATTTTATATTGTAGCAGCTCGTTCACTTCACATGGTTTGTTTACAGTGTCGCGTGAGCAGCTACACTGCAGGTTCGACTTCATTTGGCGCTAGGCAGACCCTTTGGTGATGTCAAAGTACCGCGAGAGCGATTCAAAGCAGATTTCTCCATGTGATAAATGCAATCGCTCTCGCGGTACTTTGCTGTCACTCGCTTGTGGGTTCTTCTGGTGCCACACCAGTCTGCTCCCCAGTCACTTTCACGCCGCTATGGTAATTTGATTTCATACGCGAATCGGATCGCGCAGTTCGGCAGGAATTCAAACACACCAAATATATAGCCTAATATATATGCAGTTCAACCCGCTAAAATAGCAAGTGTAGCATGCTACTGGTCAGTGCTTTACATCTGAATTATGACTAAAAGTTTGAAATGTCAGAAAACCATGCTGTTACGCATCCTCAAGCTATTTTTAGTGGGTATACGGAAATCCTTGACAATTTCTAGTGGGTATACGGCGTATACCTGCGTATCACGTAGACTACACCACTGATAAAGCACCTTAAGTGTAATGTTCCCCTTAAATTCACCATTATGTTTCATTTAAACTTAAGGGTGTTGCAAAAAAAAAACTTAAGCTTTTTTTCCTCCGCTTGGACTCACAGCCTGAAAGTTAACTTCTGTCAGCATTGCATTGTGACCGAATCTTTCAAACATGTTAAGGAGCTTTCTGGCTGACTTCAGAGGTATTCAAGCCAATCAAAACATACAGGGCCGGGTTTCCCAAAAGCATCGTAAGGCTAAGTAGATCGTAAAAACAGTCGTACGAATCATCTTAGAATTACGGGCTGTTTCCCAAAAGCTTCGTAACTTAAGTTGCACTTGAAAATCATCGTAGATCTACGAGTGCTCTGGAGTAATCGTTCATTCATAAGTGCATCGTAAGACAACAGAGTTACAAGGTCACCTGCAGGACAACCAGCAAATTGCATTCCTGCAATGACGATAATGTAATGTTTTAAATGTTTATTTATTTATTGGGTTCTTCTTTGTTTATTTTATATTAAATATATAATATAATATATTTAAAATTCAAATGAGAAATCAAATTTAAATGACTAAACATAAATTAATAAATTAATAAAACGTTTTTTGTACAAGTTGGTAAAAATTTTTTGTATTTTGGTAAAAGTTGGTATAGCAAATTGATAAATGGTTCATACCGATTGCTGCTATAATTCATCTAAACATTGTTTTGAAGGGAAATGGCATCTAATTAAATAAACCAAATAAATATTTACGGTACAATGCAATAATCCATAATAATAAATAAACATAGATAATAAACAACAAATAATAATAATAATAGAAACTATAATAGAAACGCAGAAGGCATTTCGCAGTGGGACGAGTTCTAACTAAATACGGAAAAGAATATTTAATAAATTATTAAAATATTTAAAAAGTCATTGAACAATAATGAAAATATATTATTAAAAATATTAGTGCACATCGGCTGAAGATCATTAGCCTAAACAAGCTTTTGCTATAAATTCGAGTCATTCTATTGGTGACATTTCAGCACTTGACAAATGTATAGCTACTCGTAAGTAGCACTTGAAACCCAGCTGCGAATGATCGTTTTACATGCATCTTTGGGAAACGCACGTAAATGAACAACGAATGTTCGTTAACTCTTTCCCCGCCATTGACGAGATATCTCGTCAATCAAGAGAAAACGCTTCCCCGCCAATGACGAGTATTTCTGTCTTTCCGCAATACCGCTATTATCCACTAGGTGGCGCCCTTCTGCAACTTTTTAAACCCTCTGGCAAGCTGCTACATGTCCGTGTCTGTTTTAAAGATCGCTCTGAATGGGATCTCTATGAAAAGTCTGTCACAAAAATGGAATTATCTCTGCTTTTTGCTCAAAATTTGGTGTTTTTGCAGAAACCTACCCATATTCAAAAGCTGATTACAAAATAACTACTGAAGGTAGGATGAAACGTTTTTGTTTTGTTTGAAAGCAGAGGGTCTGTTCTTTCATTTGGTATATGGTATGTTTATATATTTGAAGAAGAACATTTTCTGGAAGGCATTAAACTTTTGTGAAAATCATGAAAAACGCTGGCGCTGGCTGGCAACTTTTTTAAAAAACGCTGGCGGTGAAAGAGTTAAGTAGCTTGTAGAAAGCGCTCTTAAGTGCTAAGTTCAATCGTTATCGGGAAACCCAGCCCAGATTAGCTGGTTAATTTACACCACAAAAATATGTGATTTTTATTTAAAAATATTATGTATAATGTATTGTGTATGTATATTATGTATAATATTTTTACCAAAACATTTTTAAGTAAATGGTAAATGGACTGCATTTATATAACGCTTTTTAACAGACCTATGGCCATCCAAAGCGCTTTACAAGTTTTGCCTCACATTCACCTATTCACACACACATTCATACACCGACGGCGGTGTCAGTCATGCAAGGCGCCATCCAGCCCATCGGGAGCAGCTGGGGTTAGGTGTCTTGCTCAAGGACACCTCGACACTCGGTCCGGTGGAGCCGGGGATTGAACCACCAACCTTCCGATTTGTAGACAACCTACATGAACCACTGCAGGGCCGTGCAGAGACCATTGGAGGGGCAGGGGCTCAAAGAATAAAAAGGGCACTTTGCTCGCTGACACGCAAGCACACAACTGAAACAAATAATAAAATAATACAGAATATAGAAAGATGATTTTATGTCTGTAGCAAATGGCTCGGAGTCAGATTGAGGCCATTTGGCGTCTGGATCGTAAACAGCCCTAAAATTGTGACTTTAGATAACCCTGTGTCCTGATAACACAATCACCCAGATATCTACCACCTATCAAGGCTGTAAAGTGGGCGACAATTAAAACAAATGCAGTCTTCAAAGGAGCTTCAAAGGAAACCCACCAGAGAAACCTGAGAGCCGTTCGTTCGACGATCACCAGAGACACAGCTGGGGTCACAGACTATACGTCTGTGATGAAACCACATTCAAAGATCACAATGAGCTGTTTAAATGTATATATATGTTATATCCCTTTACTGCATGATCATGTATGTGTGATGTAACTGTGTGTTAACACTTTAGTTAGATTTTATTCACTGTAGCATGGTTCATATCTTAGGTATGAAATTATTATTCAACGTGATCTTAAACCCATGTCTTGTCTAGTATCAAATTAATCTACTCTTTATTTCCCAATCATTTCTATGTATCATATTACCATAAGCCGCATCAATGTCATTTAATATCGATTTGAAGAGTTATGGGAACAAACTTGTATCATTATGCAATTACGCAAATGTGTTGTCTGAAAGAACAAAGGCTTGTTTCCCCGCACAATCGAACACTTCACACATTGGCCGTACACCCAAAATGGGCTGGGCGTGTGAAAGGTCAAAACGGCCTATCGCCCAAGCCATCATAGCTCAATTGCTCAGTTCGCTCAATCTCTCAATCGCTGATTCGCTCAGTATCGCAGTCAGTGGCTTAGTTCACTCATGAGCGCCCAGTCGCCCGGTTACCCAGGTAACCCGTCAGCGCAGTTCGGAAACTCGCTGAGACTCACCCAGAGTCCCTCGGATTCATCATCTTTTCTCTGAGCCCTGTCTCTTCAGGACAGTCTTTCCTTGCTTTGCGCTATAGTTCGGAAAACCCCGTGGACCAATCCGCCCTACGAAACAACTTAACGGACTTCCATCTTAAACGAACACACCTGGATTCTCTCTCTCTCTCTCCTTGCTCGCACCGCGAGCATAAGAAACTTCGCACCGCAACACAAAGAGCCAAACGCAAGTATAAACTCGTTTAACTCGCTGATGTTCAAGCTTTACCCCTTATGAAAATTAAGGCGATCCTTAGAGATTATCCGATGGTTTGTGCAGATGTTAAGCAATAGTGCTATTGCCAATCTTTCACTCTCTCTAGTTATTTTCAATCTTTTCTTTCTCATCTATGTTTTATGTTATTGTATGTGTGTATGTTTAGTTAGTCGTTATGTGTACTCCATTTTATAGTTAATAAACCGGTTTGCATTTTCACAATTGAATTGTTTCTGTGTTCAATGCTCATGAAATTAAAGTCACTATTTCTGCCTTTGATCCAGCTACACGCTGCGAGTAGCACTGTATATCAGTGAGAAGGTTAATTTTAAAGGCCATGAAATTAACATTTCTTAGACGTTAATATACGATTATGGATATATGTCTTCGGTGGACGAACATATTAATTAATTGTTAATATTAATTCTGCTACGCCAGGTAAAACCTGATAAACTTGTATAATTAATTACAGTTAATTATACATAATATTCCCTTTTGAGCTAAAATCTAAGATTCCCTTGGGAATCCCCGTAGTGTTTCGGTCGGAGGTTCATAGTGTTTCAAATAACGTTATTTCCCTCCTCCCGCATAAATTCGCTACATATAATGGTGGAGAACGCGCGGGCAGATTTAAACATTATTTTCTGAGCAAACCAGTTACAAATCAAATGTGTTTTTGCATTGTGTGAATGAAAAAGAACTATCAGCTATAACTGATTTCGTTCTTTATTTGTATGAATGAAAATGTATTTTCCTGTATCATTTTCAGGACGTAACAGACTCGCGCCCCTGTTATGTATATTTAACTGCAGTCTTTAAGGTAACCGTATTAAAAAACCCTTTGATACGCTGCATTACCGTCTGATTCCGCCTAATAAAGAGTAGAATTCCTTTATTTAGAGCGAAGCGGTGGTCGAGTGAATACTCCCATCTGATAAGGCCTTTTTGTTAAATCTCCAGGAAATGATTTACAATTAGAGAAGCTGTCTATTGTATTTTTCCATTTTATTCACATACGTGGATTTTTAAAATTGTAAGCACCGAGGGTAAGACTTTTCAATTTTAAAGGAGATGAAAACTTGATCAAGTATTTATAGTCACAACGTATGATAAAGCACGTTGGATTCTTGTTTATTTCGTGTCCCGGTAACGTAAGCCAAAAGAGGCACCGGCTGAACACGAGCGAATTACATCCGTCGTCTTAGCAACGCAGCGGCCGCCGATGTAATTACTGTATAGAAGCGAATCTTTGTCAGTTTAAAGCGTACTACCTAGTTCTAACACTAGATGTCA
Source organism: Misgurnus anguillicaudatus (assembly GCF_027580225.2). NCBI lineage: Eukaryota > Metazoa > Chordata > Actinopteri > Cypriniformes > Cobitidae > Misgurnus > Misgurnus anguillicaudatus. Next base: position 32,691,130 of record NC_073360.2, on the reverse strand, counting down.
GTCTTGAGTGTCTAACACTTCTTCTTCTCCATTACTCTACGTCTGACTTCCGCTTTCTTTGTTTGTTGGGCGAAATATCGCCATCTAGTGGGAAAAGCTCGTTTGGTCCTCTCATAAACTCTTTTGGGACTGTATGACAGGAATCAAACTTGGATTTTTGACCTTACTTCAATAACTAGGTTATTCTACTACTTTGTAGTTTTATTTCCTACATATTGAATGTTATGGTCTTAAATTATAAATAATAATTAATATTGCTGTGGCTTTATTAATTTATTATTTCTTTATTTAATTTTTATTTTATTTTGATTGATTTTATTTTTATTTTATTTCATTTTTGCTGGTCTCTCTCACTCCTTACTCTCCTGTTCTCTTTTCTATTGTAGAGATTGTATTTTAATTAAGTTTAAATTTAAATTCAATGCAGTTTGATTTATTTTAAATTTTAATTGAATCAATTCTTTACTGTGAATAGAATTCAGCCCCATAAGTCCCATTCTCAGTGAATTCATTTATGTTTTAACTGGTGCAATAGGATAAGCCCCTGTGCATCTCTTGAAAGCTAACACTTGATAGATGAATCAGAGGCTTCGCCAGAGGTGAGTTCTACAAGAGACCGGTCCCGCTGAACTGACTCGAGTGTGTACAGTCGGGGTGCTGCGGTGGCTCCCTCCTTTAGCACCTTAGGCAGCAAGACACAGTGCAACCTCTGCCACCGGGCACTCCAATCGCTAACCTTGCCAGCTGACACACAAAAGCCCTAGCGGCAGTGCCAGTTGGTGGGTGACACCTTTGAGTGCGGCCCGGCGGTGTGAAGAGTGTGACTGTTGAGCGGTCGAGGTGGGGAGGGCAGAAGGCCCGGCACTCTTGGCTGCGTGCTCAGGGAAGCGCCTTGTCTCTGTGTTCCACCCTGGGTTTCCTTAAATAGTCAACGAGTGTTGGTGTAAAAGAGATGCACTTTTCTCCCCTCTGTAGCCACTAGAGGCACCAGATCCCTATCAGGTTGGGTCTAACCCAGCCAATCTAGCTAAGCCACTCCCCTAACTCGCATGACTCCATAGTGCCCTCTCCCTGTAAGGCCCTGTCATCAAATTTAGGGTAGAGAACCTGCTAAGCTGAAACAGGAAACCCCTTTTTCACCCTCCTATCCTCTTCATTTTCCCAGCCTTAGGACTTCGTCTGTTGGCTGTCTCAATTCCCATTTTCAGTTTATTTTATTATTATTTTTTTTTTCTATTATTATTTTTTATTATTTATTTGTTTTTTTCTCTCTTTTCCCTTTCCTGTTTCATTTCATTTCCAGCAACCTTGCTTTATGTTTTATTTTATTTTTATCATTATAATTAATTAATTTTAATTATTTTGATTCACTTTATTTTGGGTTGAAAGAGCAAAACTGCACAAACCATTAGGAGAATTCATTAGTAATACGCTCGAATAACCAAATGTCCAAGGCGACCTATAGGTTTTAACAAAGCGACAAATTACTAAAATTTTTCCCTTATTTCCCCACACTGATTATCTGTGCCGCCGGAGAAAGGCCCTGATAATAAGCTCATAGCCCACGTATATATATTTTATTGCCGTAGCTCGCTGAACTGTGCGGACTCGCATTGGCTCTTTGTGTTTTCTCTTCCCATCAGTGTGTCAACATGTCCAGATCACCGAGCCCTGTCAACCACAGGGACCAGCTAGAGGCCTGGCTCAGCGCTGTGACATCTGAACTCCTGCCCAACCTCGCCAATGAACTGCAACACTTGGAAAGAGAGCAACTCGACGGCACCCTGGACAAGTTCATAGCCCACGACCCAACGAGGAGCTACAGTCACAAGGATATAGCCAAGATCACAGGTGCCATCGCTCACAACCTCATCATCCAGCTTAAACTGGGCGAAAGGAACATCGCCCAACTGGAAGAGGATGCAGCAGCTCTACAGCTCCAAGCAGCAGAGGCACGGAGGAATCAGGAGGACGCGCAGAATCGTCTAGATCAGCTGACACAGGGATCAGAAGATCAACACCCATCGACGGAGGAGGAACACTGGAGGCTAAAGGACACGATTGGACAACTCCAAGAGGCCTTGTCAAAACTCCGCACAGACACAGAGCACAAGGAGCAACAGGAAAAGACAGCCAGAGAAGAGCTGTCTGGAAAGCTCCAGCAGGCTGAACATCTTCTGGTGAGAGCAAAGGCAGAACTGAAGGAACGTGATGCCAAGCTGAAGGCCTGTGAGAATCACCTGCGAGCGGCTCGAGATGAAGGTCGAGCTCTGGCTCAGCAACGAGACCAGGCGAGGGACGACCTTGACTCCGCCCAAAGAGAACTCATTTATGCATATAAACTGCAAGCTGAACAAGTAAGGGAAATAGCAACCTTTCCCTTTCATTCAACCCGTGAGCCTGCACCCCCCCACCAAAGCTTTTCTGTTGAAAAGGGGGGCGGGAGCCCACTGTTAAAGACATCAGCCAGCATCCCAGAACCTCTCACTGCCATAGGGGGGTGGGGACAGACGAATTTCCTGAGGTCACCTGCAGACATGCCCGGCGTGGCACCCAAAGACCTCGACAAGCTGGCTAGAAATATCCCAACATTTACCCCAGAGCCTGCAGGTGGCCATGATATCCACTCTTACCTGCAGGACATTGACTTTTATTTGCAAACACTGCCAAATGTAACCACAAGAGACAAACTGTATCTGCTACGGGTTACTTCCAGTCGTGAAGTGAGGAGTTTCCTTGACCGGCAGCCAGAAAACGTCAAGATGGATTACGAGCAGCTGCAAAAGGCTTTAATAGAAGAGTTTTCGGACCCAGAGGCAGAACAAGGACTTGTTACAGCGATGGACCTCAAACAGAGCCGAAACGAAACTCCACAGGCCTATTACAACAGACTCAGGCGAGCTTACTTTGGCTCACGGAATGAGCCAGGAATGGAGGAGGACTTTAACTTCAGGACCCTCTTCCTGCGAAATCTTCACTTCACAGTAAGCCAACACTTAGGGGTTATGGCCTGCCCTCGCACAATGACAACCAGGCAGCTGCGGGACTTGGCCCAGAAAGCTTATGGTAAACAAAGAGCGGCCTCTGAAAAGACTGTTAAAAACCCTGTCATTCTCCCTGTCTCTGAACTGTACCCTGAACTACCACTGGAGGGCGCACGACAACGCCACAGTGAAAGACCTTTCAACAGAGGGCCAAGAGGGTCAAGAGACTTTACAGCCAGCCAGGAATGGTACGGCCATGAAGGGGCTCGTCCCAAGCACCAAATGGGACGCGCCGAGAGGTCATGGAGCCGGCCAAACTCATCAGACAACCAGAAGGGTGGCGGCTCGTGGGAACCGGGCCGACGACCTAGAGGTAACCGTCCTGCACCTGGCAGATCAAATACTGGTAACAGTCAACAGAGAGATCAGTCTCGATACACACAGAGCAAATCTAAGTCTGAGCTACCCCCGAAACAGTGTGACACAGACACGTCTGAGACAGCAGAGATTCTGAGAATATTGAAGGAGTTAATCCAAAAGAGGCCCCACAAGGAGGACCACGAAGACAAACCCGACTCCTTATTCAAAGACTTTGGCATACAAACAATATCTCAAACACCAACCAACCAAAGCCTGCAAGTACCAGAGAGTGCTGTGTTAAGTGTCTCTTTCCCTACAGAGTCACAGGAAACCAGCCTTGACTGCCTTCCCATTAATACAACAGCCCCAGTACCAAGCCTCCTGGGAAACCTGATCGAAAGAGGAGAAGCTAAAAAGCTATATCTATCCATCACCTTGGAAAATGAGGTTGAACTAGAAGCCCTCGTCGACACCGGAGCTGACCTAACGCTGATGTCATCCCAGCTTTTCACCAGACTCCAGAACAGAGCTAAGGCCCAAAATTTGACCCTTAAACCCCAAAGGTGTATGCTGAATGTGCAGTCTTACAGCCAGACTGAAGTTCAACTGCAACAGGTGATTTCCATCCACCTGACAGTCGGTCCTATGAGCATCATACACCCTGTGTACATCTCACCAATGGACTCATACCCTCTCCTCATTGGCAAAGACCTGCTAGACCGCTTTGAACCCTTAATGGACTTTAAACAGTTAAAAATTTGGGCTCAAGTGCGAGAACCTTTACCCTTTAAATCAGTCAGATCATCTGAGGTAAACTGCCAGGTCACACAGGTCATGGACGACTCCCCAGCCAGCCGCGGGAACTTCGTCTCAGACCTAAACTTCAAAAGTTCACTGCTCTGCAATCTGCATCCAGCCAAAGACTCAGAGCCATACCCAGGACTTGACACACAAGTTCAACAAAAGTTAAAAGATGCAGATGCCATGCAGGATGATGCAGATCATCAGAAACTACAAGCCTTTAACATCGCTACCCAAGCTATGTTAAACCACCTCTCAGACCCCTCCACCTACCCTATCACAAACTCTGACCTGTCTGCTGCTCCAACCCGCAAACGTCTCAACGATGTCAGGCACCTGCTGCGCATACAACACAACATCCTCGGGTATGTCCCTGATGACCGCACTACACCTGCGCTTGTGGTTCCTCAGGCCCATAGGGGGGTCATACTAATGTATGCGCATGACACAGCATGTGCCGCACACCACCGCACAAAAGCCACATATGAAAAACCGAAACAGGTGGCATACTGGCCTGGAATACAGCACGATGTAGCAGAACACATCAAGGAATGTCTGGTTTGCTGCCAGTTCCAACCGGCTAAGCCAAACCATGGAGCACCACTTCAAAAAAGAGGTGTCAACTTTTCAGTGTCAGACCTCCAGATAGACTGGGTTGGACCATTACCCAGGCCAACGAGGGGCAACAAACACCTTCTCACGGTCATCTGCCAATTCACAAAGTTGGCAGAATGCTTTCCAGCACCCAATGACACCACTCACCAGTATCTGGATGAACTTCATCCGGGAACGACCTTCGCTTTTCGAACAACCAAGATCTGGTCCTACAGTTTCGCCCCGCCAATTCAGACAGCTCACCGACTGCTGTCAAAGAAATTTCTGCCACACTGGACAGGACCTCCTGAGATTGTGGACAAACTCTCCCCCATTGCATACCAGATCAAGATGGGCAGGAGTCAGAAGGAACCAATTTCCAGATGGGTCCACCAGAACCAAGTCAAGAGACACTCAACATTATGGCATGATAGTAAAGGGGGGACGAACCAAACTTCTCCACACTGCCTCATCACTAGAACTCTGCCACCTAGGGAACAGCCGCCAATGAAAAGAAAGAGAACTGTCCTGACCAAACAAGGACCTGTAGTGCTCGCCTATTGTTCTTTCTCTCTCTCCCTCTCTGTCACCAGGATGCTGCTGTGGATCACTGTTCTGTACATCAGCCTTCAGGGGGGATGGTCGCAACCTGAAATCGTGTCGCCGGGTCCCGTCTCAGGCATCGTCCTTAAAGAGCAACCTGGACTCCTGATCACGAATTGCAGAACACATAGCCAAAAGGTCTATGTCCGACTCAACCCCCGTGATGTCTACAGAGCACACTACACAGCATCAGCACCAGAAACCAGTTGGGCAGGAGAACGATGGGCGCAGAACGCTATGATTCACGCAGAGGCTGACATCAAACGCATGCTGTACCAACTTCAGAAGGTGACTGTCACACAGGCAGGTCTTGGCGGACAAACCAAGCGTCCCAAGCGGTTCCTGGGAGCCCTACTCGGAGCTGCCGCAGCAGCCATTCCACCCTGCCTGGTACCCCTAAGCCTGGTACAGACCATTTTATCCTCTGCCACTGCAGGCCCAACAAACACCCTGCAGGCACATCTGGCCTACTCCCTAGGTAGCGCAATTCCACTAAGCATAGCCCCTGAACAAGGCGAACTTGCTTTTCTGGTAAACCTGCCAATCATCGAGTCACACAACATCTACAGACTCAAAGACATTGTCAATGTTGGCTTCTGGCAGGGAAACACCCACATCAGAATACGCACCCCCACTGTGGTGGCTTACCATGACAGCAATGAACAGCTGTACCTTGCACCAAACCTGCACATGTGCAGCCTCACTAAAGACATTAATTATCTCTGCCCCAGCAAACCTTTCCTTCAGGACAACACTGACGGCATCTGTGGGCTGCGGCCCATGAAGATTGACTCTCGTTGTCCTGCCTCAGCTAAACCACGAGCCGAGGTCACTAACACCCAAGCTGAGATCGTAGGTGACCGATGGCTGGTCAACACCCCAGCCAGCACGGCCACTTTGACCTACGACCAACACGACACAGCCACCCGCATCAGTCTACCAAACCAGACGATGTGGATCCAAGTTCCAAAAGGTGCGATTCTTCACATCGATGAACTCGCACTCTATCACCTTCCCAGTGAGGAGTACCACACCGAACTGGAATTTTCAACTTTCTTCAGGGACCACAACTTCACTTTAGACCCTGAACTGGAGATGAGGATTGCAGAAGGGGGGACCCAACTAATTGATGTCACGCCCATCGACACTGCCCTCCAGGCACTTGCTCGCATGCCAGCTATGCACAGCCTCCCTGTTTTCCGAGCCTGGACCGCCACTGACACGGTACTGTGCCTCTCCACAGGAGTAGGATACGCCCTTACTCTTGGCCTCACTTTCATCCTGTACCGAAGAGTCAGCGGGATGCAGGAAACAGCGAACAAGTGCACAGCTGCCGTCCCTCAAGCCTTCAAGCGGAACCGTGGGAAGCAAGAGCCTAACCTCATCGAAATCACCCCTCTGCAGGCACGCCGAAGCGCTGCAGAAAATTAAGATACACCTGCCATCCAGACCCAAATGACCTGTCCAACCATCGCCTATTGAACCATCGCCCACCAAAGTCTCTCAAGACCCTGGTGGCCATGAAGGGGGGATATGTAGCAAATGGCTCGGAGTCAGATTGAGGCCATTTGGCGTCTGGATCGTAAACAGCCCTAAAATTGTGACTTTAGATAACCCTGTGTCCTGATAACACAATCACCCAGATATCTACCACCTATCAAGGCTGTAAAGTGGGCGACAATTAAAACGAATGCAGTCTTCAAAGGAGCTTCAAAGGAAACCCACCAGAGAAACCTGAGAGCCGTTCGTTCGACGATCGCCAGAGACACAGCTGGGGTCACAGACTATACGTCTGTGATGAAACCACATTCAAAGATCACAATGAGCTGTTTAAATGTATATATATGTTATATCCCTTTACTGCATGATCATGTATGTGTGATGTAACTGTGTGTTAACACTTTAGTTAGATTTTATTCACTGTAGCATGGTTCATATCTTAGGTATGAACTTATTATTCAACGTGATCTTAAACCCATGTCTTGTCTAGTATCAAATTAATCTACTCTTTATTTCCCAATCATTTCTATGTATCATATTACCATAAGCCGCATCAATGTCATTTAATATCGATTTGAAGAGTTATGGGAACAAACTTGTATCATTATGCAATTACGCAAATGTGTTGTCTGAAAGAACAAAGGCTTGTTTCCCCGCACAATCGAACACTTCACACATTGGCCGTACACCCAAAATGGGCTGGGCGTGTGAAAGGTCAAAACGGCCTATCGCCCAAGCCATCATAGCTCAATTGCTCAGTTCGCTCAATACCTCAATCGCTCAATTCGCTCAGTATCTCAGTCAGTGGTTTAGTTCACTCATGAGCGCCCAGTCGCCCGGTTACTCAGGTAACCCGCCAGCGCAGTTTGGAAACTCGCTGAGACTCACCCAGAGTCCCTCGGATTCATCATCTTTTCTCTGAGCCCTGTCTCTTCAGGACAGTCTTTCCTGGCTTTGCGCTAGAGTTCGGAAAACCCCGCGGACCAATCCGCCCTACGAAACAACTTAACGGACTTCCATCTTAAACGAACACACCTGGATTCTCTCTCTCTCTCCTTGCTCGCACCGCGAGCATAAGAAACTTTGCACCGCATCACAAAGAGCCAAACGCAAGTATAAACTCGTTTAACTCGCTGATGTTCAAGCTTTACCCCTTATGAAAATTAAGGCGATCCTTAGAGATTATCCGATGGTTTGTGCAGATGTTAAGCAATAGTGCTATTGCCAATCTTTCACTCTCTCTAGTTATTTTCAATCTTTTCTTTCTCATCTATGTTTTATGTTATTGTATGTGTGTATGTTTAGTTAGTCGTTATGTGTACTTCATTTTATAGTTAATAAACCGGTTTGCATTTTCACAATTGAATTGTTTCTGTGTTCAATGCTCATGAAATTAAAGTCACTATTTCTGCCTTTGATCCAGCTACACGCTGCGAGTAGCACTGAATATCAGTGAGAAGGTTAATTTTAAAGGCCATGAAATTAACATTTCTTAGACGTTAATATACGATTATGGATATATGTCTTCGGTGGACGAACATATTAATTAATTGTTATTATTAATTCTGCTACGCCAGGTAAAACCTGATAAACTTGTATAATTAATTACAGTTAATTATACATATTCCCTTTTGAGCTAAAATCTAAGATTCCCTTGGGAATCCCCGTAGTGTTTCGGTCGGAGGTTCATAGTGTTTCAAATAACGTTATTTCCCTCCTCCCGCAGAAATTCGCTACATGTCTAACGTTTTTCTTTATTTTCCTTGCAAATAGAGTGAGGCAGAAAAATCTATAGACTGAGTTTTATATATATATTTATGCATTTGGCAGCCACTTTTATCCAAAATGACTTACAGTGCATTTCATTTTGTGTTTGTGTGTGTCAACAGTATATGCAGTTTTGAAATTATATGATATTATATATTGCATTGTGACATTAAGATATTATTACGTTTACAGGCTTGTGTTTTTGTTGTCATATTTAAAATATAATTCTATTCTAATCCTGTTCGAAATTTGTATACAAAGAGAGTAGCCTACATATTTTAGTTTTGAATCGTGTTTGTGTTTTGTTTTTGCACACTTTGATGCCTTGATGACAGGGCAATAAAATAATGACATTCATCTCCTTTCATTCATTTTTCTTTCATTCATTACCCAACATCAGCTCCCATTGTCTCTTATCAAAGGCGAGTCCAGGAATCATAAATTCCATATGATACAAAAATTAAACGAGTTTTTTTACCGTATTCATCGGATCTTGCTCTTCCAACAAACTCCGCGTGACAAGTGGATGACATTAGAACAGCGCGAGAGCGATTTGAAATCAAACTCCTCCGTACGATTTCCCGAATATTTCTCGCGGTACTTTGATGTCATGTGCGTTTCGGTTCTTGCATTGCTGCATGAAGTTGAGCACACCTAAAAACTCGAGACAGCTACCTGTATGAACTCTCGCCAGAGAACGTCCCTGCCTTTGCTTCATCCATTGTTTTTATATGGGAAGAATGTTTTCTTTTCAGCGTGAGAAATGCAAGGTGTGACGTGTGATGGCTGAAATGCGTGTCTCACGCCGAATGCGTGAGACTTGAGAGCCCTGTTTGCATCTAACGTTGTTAATACACACAGACAGCAATAAACAAAAGCTGTGCATGCTCTTCTCAAGTTGTTCTTGTAAAATAATAATAATATAACAAGCAAACCGCTTCGGTTCAATGCCGGCTCGAGGGGGATCCTCCCTGTACTGCGCACCGTGTCATGCACGTGTGGGCGCTGCTAGGGCTGTGAGCTAGTGATCGTCCCTAAAGAGATTGTCCAATGAAAGGTCAATACGTCATCATGTGACTAATTTTTTTGCGGCTAAATTATTTTTAATTAATTTTACCAATAGTTAGATTGGGCAGGCCTTCACAAAAGGGCATTTAATTACAAAAAATGCCTTGACAAAAAGGGCACTTTGGTCATCCAGGGGTAAAGGGGCAGGTGCTTGGGCACCCGCCGCCCCCCCCCTCTGCACGTGCCTGAACCACTGAGCCACTACCGCCCCTTTTAAGTACTTTTAAAGAGCTGCTACTTGTGTTACTTACAGTCTACACAAGCACCAATCTTCTGATTGATGGTAACCACAAAATTACAAGATAGATAGATAAACTTTTCTAAATGTCAAAGATAAAAGAACATTAAACACTAACAAGTCTTAAAAAAAAAAACATACAATAGCGTTTAATTTCAATTTTCACTCTCCAAATGCAGTCCCATGCAATGCATGCTGGGAACTACAAGTCCACTGCCTAGTTAGTTATATCTACTAAAATCATTTTAAACAAGAAATTATTCAATTAATTTCCTTCTACAAATTTAAGTGGATTTTACATGATACAATAAAGGTGAATTTACTAAATAATTTGTTCATTTAGAATTACTTAAGCTACTCATATGTGTGTTATTTTTACACAAATTTTGGTTAAAAAACAATAATTGCTTTTTTAAAATAGAATTTACTCATTTTATTTAGTTACATTTTTAAGGCACATAATAATTTTTTACAGTGTACGGTTTGTGGAAAATAATGTGTTTTTTAACCATAAACCACACAAGCACATTGTATTATACCAAATACAAAAAAAAAAAAAAATTTTAGCAATGAAATAGGTACACAGAATTATGATAAATGATGGTAACCACACACTTGACTGCCATAGTGGGAAAAATCTAAGAAAGTAAATGGACACCATGCTCACCATCATTTATCAAAATATCTTTAACAGAATAAAGAAACTCATACAGGTTTAAAACAACATGACAGAATTTTAGTTTTGGGTTGAATTATCCCTTTAAAAACGCCAGAGAGAGATTCAGATGCCAAACAAATCAGACAAAGTTACAGTTTATTAAAATATTGATGCTATTATTTCCATGACATATACATGACAAAGTTGTATTTTTTAAAATTGACTAAAATATATGTTTGACTTTTGCCTTTTTTTGTTTTAAACACTGTATTAAGCACATTTTTTAGGTGATGTGCAGCATAGAGACAGAGCGCAGTTATGCAAATTTGAAAACCACGCCCACCGGGGGGGAAAGCATTTCAACCGTCTCCATTGACTTTGTATTGCGAGAAGCCGCCTCCTTTTCATTTCTGGCTTATAAAAAAAAATTAATAATGCCTAAAAGCTGCTGTGTGACAATATGTACAGCTAACAAGCCAAAGAACCCAGAAATAAGTTTTTATAAGCTGTCGAGCCGTAAAACCCAGTCTTTAAGGAGAATAAAGTGGATCGCCGACTACGTTTCCCCCTAGTGGACGCAGTTCTACTAATAGAAGTACTATGAAAAGTTGCCTGTGTCCATTTTTGTGTCTTTAAACGCTCGTTTTTTGGGGTCGACAGCTTACAAAAACGTATTTACAGATTAAACTTAAAAAAAGAATAATACCTAAAAGCTGCTGTGTGACAAGGTGTACATCTAACACGCCAAAAAAATAAATAAATACGTTTTTATAAGCTGTCGACCTCAAAAAACAAGCGTTCAGACACAGAAACGGACACAGGCAACTTTTCATAGTTCTCCTATTAGTAAAACTGCGTCCAATGGGGGGAAACGTGGTCGGCGGTCCACTTTGTTCTCCTTAAAGACTGGGTTTTACGGCTCGACAGCTCACAAAAACTCATTTCTGGTTTCTTTGGCTTGCCAGCTGCACACACTGTCACAAAGCAGCTTTTAGGCATTATTCAGTTTTTGTTATAAGCCAGAAATGACAAGGAGGCGGCCTCTTGCAATACAAAGTCAATGGAGACCGTTGGATTGCTTTCCCCCCCTGTGGGCGTGGTTTTCAGGTTATGACGCGCTGCGCTCTGTCTCTATTTTCATTAGACGTTTCCTTAAATGCTGAGATCTTCCATGTTGCTGTTATAATCTTCATAATTCTCAATCTTAAAGTATAAATTCAAAAACACAGAGGTAAGATCAGTCAATAACATTTCAGACACGATGTGAGGTTAGAGATTGTTGTCAATTCACCAAAATGGTGTAAAGTAATGATAATGATTGATTCTATACTTACAGAGCTGGATTTTCTCTGACTAAATTGCACAGGAGACAACAAAGAATTAAAAATTAAAAGTTAATAAATTATTAAGATGCAGTTTCCCAGACAGGGTTTAGATTAATCCAGAACTAGGCCTTAGTTTTATTGAGACATTGAGGTCCCCGAGGTCCTGACCTCTGTAATTTTCTGACGCTCGTCTTATTTGACTCAACGCTCAGCGCAGACCGATCGGCGTGTTACGTCTTAGCTGTTAGCACCATGGCAACAATTAGAGAGTAAATGACCCAGTATGCTTTCAAATTGACACCAACAGGTCTGCGCTGCTCTGAATTAAGTCAGATAAGGTTAAACTTATTCTGAGATGACCAATCAAATCAACCAGGCGGGCAGAATAACCAGCCTGGTCTCACTGTTAATACGTTTTGATAAAAAAAGTATAATTTAAGCTCTCTATAACACCTTTTTTTCATTATGACAGTAACTCATTTTAACCTCTTAATAAACTTTTTTAAGTGTCTGCTTTCAAATGAGACCAAACTTATGCTTTTAGTGCAAAGACTTCATAAACTGTATCTATTTTAGTTTGGCTATGACATTTTTTGTGTGGGGTTCAAAAACGGGATTAAGGTTAAAAAATGCTGCACTCTGATAATAAAATATTCGTTAATAACTCGGTGTCTAATATAAAGATTCTTCAGATGTTAAAGGTTCTTTATAGAACCACACTGTACAAACAAAAATGGTTCTTCTATGCCAATATGATGCATCTTTATTTTTAAGAGTTAAGACAGATACTTTAATGTACTATAATACTGCACAAAAATATTTTATAAAATAAATTACAGTTTACAGTTTTAAAGACTGACTGGGTTTAAATGCACAATACCTCTTTGGTGATGGTACACGGGCCACTGCTTCATACAGATCATTTAACCTGTGAACAGATTAACACATACATTCATATTACCCTTTACCTTTCTTAATGTGTTTAAACAGACTTATGTATATTTACTTTATCCATTTGCTTGATTCTTTTACACTTATACAGATGCATATAGATTAGCAGACAATGTAAATACCAAAAAACATATGGTATTAAAGAAATTGCTAAGAAATAAGCCATAGACGCATAATTAACCCTTGTATGCAGATGTCACCATTTGACCATAGAATTGAATGGTTCAAAAGCTGTAACTGGGCCATACCATTTTGAAAAGTACACCTTTGTACCCAAAGAGTGCATATTAGTACCTCAAAAGTACATATTGGTACCAAATCCAAACATATCTATACCTACATTGTACAAATACAGAAATCGAATCAAATGAATAATAACACTGTCTTTATTGTATGATTTAAATATAATTATAAATTTTTTAGAGCTACAGAAGTATTTTTCTCTTTGTCTTTGGTTGTTTGATTGACATTAATGACAAAGACTTCTGTAGGTTAATTGAGGTTACTGTCTCTTCAAAGGATAATTCCGGTATTTAACACTTTGAGTCTCATTTCTGGTTTGTTTTGGATGAACTACAGTGATGGACACTGTAATTTTGACAATGGGTCGTGTCTTGACTTTTTGACTCGTTTAGAAGTGTCTCTTGACTGCTTCAGAATGGAAGTCAATGACCATGCACAAACATGTCATTAAAACAACACTTAACCTTCATTTTCAAAACTGTGCTACTCACCGAGTGGTTTGTGGTGTTCATTGATGATTAAAAACAAATAGTGTAGCGAAATACAGTTTATTTCGTGTTTTATTTGGCATTTTGTAAAATTCCATTGACTTCTCTTGGAAGACTCATTGCTCGCTGATATATCACTCCGCCGCCGGAAACGGAAAAGGGGTCTGTTTACATGTGGTTGTTGTTTTTTTGCTCGGTTTCTCTCAGAATAATTATTTTCCATATTTGATGGCTCAGTGACCAGCCTTAGGTTTGAAGTTGAGCTTGATTGTGACTGTGTATACGCTAGACACAGAGTTCGGTTCAGCGTCCTTGTACGGTAAAGTGGTTGTCGCCATCAAGTGGTCTGGAGTGTGCTAACGCTTCAAAATCAAATATAGAGTTGACGTATATACGCAGTTGTGAGGTATCTGAAAAAATAGTTCCACTATAGCACATAACACGGATTGAAATCATACATTGCGCCAATATATTTGTTTTTAATCATCAACGAACACCACAAACCACACCATATAATGTCACGTGTAAACATAATCAACAAGTGTATTTTTTACATAGCCTAATACAAGTGGTGCAGTGTTTAAGAATGAAAAAGAAAATATTTTAGGATGTTATTTAATAATTATGACAAGACCATCATATAATACAGTATTAGTCACCAAAAACCAAACTGGAGAAGATGATCATTAATTAATTTGGTTACACTTTATTTTGATAGTCCACTTTAGACATTCTACTAACTATAAATAACTTTGCAACTACATGCCAACTTACTTTCAATATTTTGCAACTATACGTCAACTAACTGTCATTAGAATATTAGTAGACTGTAAGGGTTAGGGTTAGGGAAGAGGTTTGGGTTAGTGGAATAAGTTGACATGCACATGCAAAGATACTTATAGACAGTTGAATGTCTGCTGAGATATCATTGCAATCAAGTGTTGGTAGATATTAAGCAGACAGTTTACTAATTCTCTAAAGATTGATAGTTGATAAGTAGTTGATAAGTAGTTGCAAAGTTACTTATAATTAGTGAAATGTCTAAAGTGGACTATCGAAATAAAGTGTTACCATACATTTTTGTCTGATATGAACGTAATACATTTAAACCTTGAAGGTAGATATAAAATGAACACTTTTCAGAAGTTTAAACTGTGATCCTCACCTCCAGATGAAGTAATAAACTGGACTGATGATTTAAATGTTGACATAGTCATATGTGCGTTGTTAACTCTCCGGATTTTGTTATGTTTTGTAGCTCTGCTCCACTCGTTCACTTCTCCACAGGGGCTGTTTGGTTACAGTGTCGTGTGAGCTGCAGACTTGCAAGCAGATGGGATTTCATTTGGCGCTACGCAGACCGCTTGGTGATGTCAAAGTACAGCGAAAGTGATTCGAAAGCAGACTTCTACGTGTGATTTCTCGAAACACTCTTGCGGTACTTTGATGTCATTCGTCTGTCGGTTGTTGCACCACATGAATACACCAGTCTGCTTTCCAGTCACTTTTGCGCCGCGAATCCGCGATAATTTGATTTCATATGATGATTGGATCGCGCAGTGCCGCATGAAGCCAAATACCAAATAGCCGACTGTATATGAGGTTCAACCCACCAAAGTAGCAAGTGGAACATGCGAATGGTGAGTGATTCAGATGTCAATTTATGAATGAAAGTGTCAAAAGTATGTCACACGCTAGTATTACATATCCTCAAGCTTTTTTAAGTGGGTTTATGGAAATCCTTGACCTTTCCTAGTGGGTATACTGCGTATACCTGCGTATCATGTTAGACTACACGTCTTAAGAAATAAACAAACAAGGAAAAACAGAGTTACAAGACCATACTGACTCTAGTAATCTTTTTCATTTCACCAAGCGCTTCCTTTTCTCGTTGCTCTTTCTCGTTATCTGTAAAGCTCATTCATGACTCTCATTTCGCATATTCTATTATACTAGCATCTATGGGTTTCAAAAGCAGTAAACGCAGCGCGTCATATTCAGCACCAAGATGACTGATAAGATGACTGAAGCCCAATCAAGCCCAATGGCATGATGATCACATCTTGGAGCTGGACCAGACACATTCAACCGCACATATTCATATATATATATATATATATATATATATATATATATACAGTGCCCTCCACAATTATTGTCACCCCTGTTTAATTTGTGGTCGTGGACTTCTAAAAATTCTACTGTTTATTTAAACAACATAGAACCCAAATGCAAAAAAGACAAGAATCCAACCTTTGATTTGAGTACATTGCTTTGGTGGTGGAGAATTTACACGTTTAGAAGAAGAGAACTTGAAATCATGCGTTCCACAATTATTGGCACCCCTAACAATTCCTATGAAAAATAATTAAAAAAAGTTTTAAATATATTTTTCTGTAGTTGCTAAAGTTGGTCAGGGTATCTATGAAGTTTTAATTAGTAATTCAGGACTTCCTGTTCCCCTGGAGTATAAATATGACGTGACAACCCATTTGTCATCATGGCAAAGACAATAGAACACACCATTCAAGTAAGGCAGATGTGTGTCGACCTTCATAAGTAAGGCAATGGCTACAAGAATTAACTTGCCCGTATTTACAGTCAGAGGAATCATTAAGAAGTTTAAAACAACTGGAACAGTGACAAACAAGGCTGGAAGAGGTCCCATGTTTATCTTGCCACAACGCACAGTGAGAAGGATGGTTAGAAAAGTAAAACATTTTCCTAAGCTTACTGTCACAGAATTGCATCAAAGAGTGGCATCAGGGGTTACAAAGTCTCCATAACAATTATCAGAACATCTATACATGCCAACAAGCTGTTTGGGAGGCATGCAAGGAAAAAGCCTTTTCTCACAAACGTAAACATCTGGAGTTTGCTAAGCGGTACTGGAACTTCAACTGGGATCATGTGCTTTGGTCAGATGAGACTAAGATTGAGCTTTTTGGCTTAAAGCAGATGTCACACAGTGACGAATGCAAGGGGCGGAACCAAAATTGGAGAAGATTGGTTCCGCCCGGAGTTGAGTTCCGTTTGGCGGCATGAGTGGATGCACCGGAATCTTCGGGAGAACGCCGGGACCAAAATCAAGCTAATTATGCGCAGGTGTGTTTAATAAACGCAGCGATCGAGGATTGGAGGATGTAAGGAAGCGAAGGAGTACAAAAGGGAGAGGAAAATACAAGGTTGGTGCGTGTTGTTGAGTTGAGTTGCTGTTGTCACTTCGGGTTGCTTCATTGCCCATCGGGCTATTGAGTTGCTGAGCTTATTGCTACGGTGGTGAAGAGGTAACTGGTGCTGTTGTGGCGAGCAGACGAAGGAGTGAACAAACTGTGAGTAGAAACAGAAGAGAAGAGATCGTTGGCTGAGTATACTGAAAGTTCTTGACATTGTGGAAGTGTTGACATGTATCGCTTCATTGAAATCATTGGATAAACTTGACTGGAATTATATGCAGCTTCACTGTGCGGGTGCTACGCAGTCTAGAAGAGTGTGACTACTTACCGTGAGTACAAGGAATTTGCTGTGGAATGTGTATATATTGAGAACCTGTCGTTTCATGTGTGTGCGCCCCCAGTGAACGAAGATAGCGGCCCCGTCACGGAGCAAAGTGGAGGGTGAGCCGGTTGTGTATTATTGTTTGGAAACGAGAACCCTTGCTACAGCTATATTCGACACCAGCCTTCATTATAACACCCCGCCGGCCAATAACTGACTCCTGGAAGATCTTGGCCTGACCTTACTAGTTGTCACAAAGTGTGTCGTGGGTGAGTTTTGACTTTGCTGAGTGTTACACTTGATGCCGTGAAGTGTTGTGCTGTGTATTTGTTGTCAGGAGCCACTACAGTTGAGTCAGTCATAAGAGAAGAAACCGTGCGGTGGGCAAAGTGCTGATTATACATCTGCTGTGCAGCGGGTTTGTTTGAGTTGGTGCAGCTGGTGGTGGATCACATTGAAGGCCATGACCCTGGTGTGAGTAGAACGTGTGAGTGCTGATGTGTATGAAAAGGACAGCCCGGTGTGTGTAGAAGTACAGTAATCTGTTGTCACGGAGTCTCTTCAAGGGTGCGCCCCTGTCCAGATCTCTGAAGGTACATCTACGGAGAGGAGAGGGAAGCGTTCGGCTCGTCAGTGACAGTACTTCACCACGGTTGGTTTGTGAGTAAATCTTTCCACTGCACCCACACCTTGTGTTACGGCACAGAGCCTTCACAGAAGGAAGTCAACTAAATAATTACCTGTAAAAGTATTCACCACATTTACTGCCACCAGCCGCCTATGAAAGGGAGACAGCCTCAGTTAAAGGTGACGTGTGAATTGTGTTACAGCCCTGAGCCTCCAAAGGAGGAAAATGACCAACCAATTACCTGTGGAAATACTCACCCTATTCGCTGCCTGAGCCCCTAAAGGAGGAAGACGTCCAACTAGTTACCTGCAAAACCTGAGTCCCTAGAGGAGGGAGACATCCAACCAGTTACCTGTGAAAGTACTTACCATAGGTCTACCTGCAAGTAAGAGAGAAAAGTCAAAGTTAAAGGTGCCGTGTGATTGTGTTACAGCCCGAGCCCCTAGAGGAGGGAGACACCCAACCAGTTACCTGTGAAAGTACTTACCATAGCTGCTGCCACCAGTCTACCTGCAAGTAAGAGAGAAAAGTTAAAGTTAAAGGTGCCATATGCCAGTGGTTCTCAAACTGGGGGCCGGGGCCCCCAGGGGGGCCGCGAGATGGTGCCGGGGGGCCCCAGTTTTATGACATTTTATAAAATACATTAATTTATCATGAATTCTGTGTAATTAAACCTAACAAAAATACGACTACTAACCAACAGCACTACTTTGTTTAACTTAATATGTTTTGTTTAATTAAAATGTTACATTTTAGAGCAGTTTTTTGTTATACATTTTCTTTGAGGGGGCCGCGAAAGAAATGCACCGTACAAAAGGGGGGCCGCACGCGGAAAAAGTTTGAGAACCACTGCCATATGCTTTGTGTTCCAGCGAGCCTCTGGAGGAAGAAGGCATCCAACTAGTACCTGTGCAAAGACTCGTCCTACCCATTGCCGCAAATCCACCTGCAAGTAAGAGAGACAATTTTCATTTAAGGTGCCGTGTGATCTTGTGTTGCAGCCCCAAGCCCGGCCATAGGAGAAACGTTTTAGACCCGCATCCGAAGGATACTCACTGTGCTCATTGGCCTGAGCCAACAGATTTCTGCCTCCAGGACAGCGGAGGGCGCCACGAAAAGAAGAGACCCCAAAAGGCTGCCCCCTCTCCCCTTTGAACCCGCCTGGAGGCCAGAAGAAGCCCTTATTTTAATTCCCCCTTTCCCTTCTTTTTAAATATTTAATAAAGCTTATTTTAATATTATTCGTACTTGTGTGTCTGGCGTTGGGGTGGCTTTGGGAACCTCCTCGAGGTGGAAACTAAAAAGGGGCGTGACCTCATTAGCATCTGGGTCCGCCCCGACTTGTGATACAAAAGATGAGTATCCGAAAAGCACCCCATGCCCACCGTGAAGTATGGTGGAGGATCTGTGATGCTGTGGGCCTGTTTCTCTTCCAAAGGCCCTCAGAACCTTGTTAGGGTTCGTGGCATTATGAACGCTTTGAACTACCAGGACATTTTAAATAAAAACCCGAGGGCCTCTGCCAGAAAGCTGAAGGTGGGTCGTCATTGGGGCTTTCAGCAGGATAATGATCCAAAATATGTGGCAAAATCTACACAAAAATGGTTCAGTAGTCACAAACTCAAGGTCCTCCCATGGCCATCTCAGTCCCCAGACCTCAACCCAATCGAGAACCTGTGGGGCGAGCTAAAGAAGAGAGGACCCAGGACACTGGATGATCTAGAAAGATTGTGAAATAAAAGATCCCTCTCTCTGTGTTCTCCAATCTTGTGAAATGTTATAGGAGGAGATTAAGTGCTGTCGTGTTGGCAAAAGGGGGTTGTACAAAGAATTAATATCAGGGGTGCCAATAATTGTGGAATGCATGATTTCAAGTTTTTTTTTCTAAACGTGTAAATTCTTTACCACCAAAGTAATGTACTTAAATCAAAGATTGCATTTTTGGCTTTTTTTGCATTTGGGTTCTATGTTGTTTAACTCTTTCCCCGCCAGCATTTTTTTAAAAAGTTGCCAGCCAGCGCCAGCGTTTTTCATGATTTTCACAAAAGTTGAATGCCTTCCAGAAAATGTTCTTCTTCAAATATATAAACATACAATATACCAAATGAAAGAACAGACCCTCTGCTTTCAAAAAAAAAAAGTTTCATCCTACCTTCAGTAGTTCTTTTGTAATCAGCTTTTGAATATGGGTAGGTTTCTGCAAAAACACCACATTTTGAGCAAAAAGCAGAAATAATTCAATTTTTGTGACAAACTTTTCATAAAGATCCCATTCAGAGCGATCTTTAAAACAGACACGGACATGCAGCAGCTTGCCATAAGGCAATACTTCCGGTTATAAAAAGTTGCGGAAGGGCGCCACCTGGTGGATAATAGCGGTATTGTGGAAAGACGGAAATACTCGTCATTGGCGGGGAAGCGTTTTCTCTTGATATCTTGACGAGATATCTCGTCAATGGCAGGGAAAGAGTTAAATAAAAAGGAGAATTTTTAGAAGTCCACGACCACATATTAAACAAGGGTGCCAATAATTGTGGAGGGCACTGTATATATATACAAACAAGTTGGTAAACATCAACATTTTTAAATGCATACTGTACCTTTGTTCAGGCTGTGATTCTTGTGTATTAGCAGGTGAAGACCTATAAAAATATTGAAAGTTTTAGATGACCATATGAGAAGATATACATGCTCAACAAAACTACACAATGTCAATATATGAATACTTAATTCAGACTTTTCCTTAGTATAAACCCTGATGTATCACACATGTACCTGTTACACTTCTTGTATATGATGATTCCAGCAAATATGCAAATGAGAAGAAAGACAAATGAGGGGGCTAGAATGTAAAGCCCAATTGTCTTCATGTCAAAGGTCATCACATCGGGTTCATTCTGGGAAAAAGCTAAAGAAAGTAAAAGAAGGAAGTAATTTATGGGTCATTATGATGTATATATCATGTAAAGAGCTACAGGACAAATGTGAAATACATACATTTATTCTGGACTGTCGTCACTGGTTTTGGAGTTTCTGTAAAATAATCTGCAGACAAAAATCTATAAATGAAAAGACACAAAGGAATTGCACACATCGTGTATGATGTCTTGATATCACTCACGTTGTACATGTAAGTTGACAGATGCTGTGATTTTCTGTCCAGAAATATTTGTAGTGCAGATTAATTTCTTCCCATCATCTTTCTTTGCCCCCAAAATAGTTATGGTGGAAAATGTGACCAATTCAAACCCTTTAAGTTGTTTTGTATCATAATTGACAGACATGTTCTCATAGTTCCAGGAGAGGATCGGAGGATTCTTCAGGCAGGAATGGTGGACGGTACAAGTGAAGTTCATATCAACACCCTCTATGATATCTGCTGCCAGTTTAGGCTCAATGGTTATATTATAATAGACACCTGAAATTATAAGCAGTTGACACAAACACCAAACATGATTTAAAGGTACATGTGAATGGATTTTACTTTAACATTCATACATTTTTACAAATAGTTAAATTTTAAATGTTTTTAAATTAATTGTGAAACTGACTGTGACGCACAGATAAACAGAGGCAGATGTGTGCTTTTGAATGCATATCATTTTTTTACTTACATTTTGCACTTTGTAATTTTGTAGCTCTTGCTGTTATGCCTCCATGATGTGTTACAGTACACTCAATATCTGAGCGTTCAGCCTTCACAACACCGGTGCGTGTCCGAGTTATTTTCCATTGACCATTTTCCATACGAACATCATCTATTTTATCAGATCCTTCAATACCATTCAGAATGATGTTTGGTTTGCTGTATGGACAGGTGTGTATGGTGTAACACGCTACTGTAATGCTGTCACCGATCTTTAAACCTCCAGAAATATTAATGATGGGCTCTTTTGGATTTCCTACAGTAGAGAAAAATGTTACAGTTAGCCAACCGATGATTCAGCTGAAATGACACTTTCAAACCAAAAATATTACATTAAAAGAACATGTAAAGTATTTACGTACTGTAAATAATAATCGTAGAGGTGACATCATAAAACTTATAGGTGCTCTTTCCAACATTTTCTGGGTCAATCCATGTATATAATTTTTCTCCATTGTGGGATGAATCCACGCTTTTGATCAGCAGACTACAATCCCGATCTGAGTTTGTAGGGTTATATATATCAGTTTTTCCTCTGAACTTGTCAATGACACTGTCTGGATTCAAGGGATCATAAACTAAAGGGTAGCCTTTCGACACATACTGATACCACACAACTCTACGTGGGTTAGTTGGTGTGTATAAAGTGTAAGAGTAAGAGCACGGTATAACCAGACAGGAACCTCTGAGGCCATTAATTTCCTTTGGTATTCTCACTTCCCATTCCAAAGTCTCATACAGCAGAACACCTGTGAGAAAAAAAAAAACAGGGAATATAAGAGTGTCCATAACTCTAGTATTCAGTTCCTAAAGCTCAATTACTACTCAATTGCATTCCGCAACAAAATCATGGGTTTGATTTTCAGTGAAGGGACAGTAGGCACTATGAAAAAAGTTGTCATATTCAAAAAACATAAAGCAATGTAAAATTTAATATAACTTTTGCTTTTTGTTAGCATACTGCAACATATCAAGTGTAAAAAACATTAGTCACATTAGTTTTATATACATTTTCTGTGACGGAATCTTTTGCCGTTTAAAATGCATGAATAGAAGTAAAGTGACACAGTACCTTGAAACAGAAGATATATCAGTCCTGTCATCTCTGGATCACAATGCTTCCTCTTAAATCCCACTTATAAACTGCAAACAAGCTCAATTGTTAAAAACATTTCAGAATATCACAAACACAACATTGTTTGCAAGAACTATGTAACAGAAAACATCTCATGCCTGTTTAACCCATAAAGCGTTTTTCACAATTTTTTTCATTATGGATTTATTAGGTGAAGCCCTTTACCATTAGAAAACAAGAAGTGAAAGGGGACAATAATAAGTAAGGAATAATTGAAGACGGGTTGTTGAATTATAAGAAAATAATGCACACCCAAGGTGGTAATGCGGCACGATGTGGATGTGCATTTTTTTTTTAAGTAATTCAAAGGACCGGAGTCAATTATTCACTCTAAAAAAACAAACGGTGCTATATAGCACCAAAACTGTTGCTTTGGATCGTAACCATAGAAGAACCATTTTTAGTGCCATATAGCACCGGTGAAGCACCTGTGTAGCACCATATAGGGGCCATATAGCACCACTATAGCACCACATATGGTTCTACATAGCACTATATGGTTCTTCACAGGTGCTTCACTGGTGCTTCACCGGTGCTATATGGCACTAAAAACGGTTCTTCTATGATTACGAGCAAAGAACCACTTTTGGTGCTATATAGCACCGTTTGTTTTTAGAGTGTTGCTCTTATACCACAATTACCACAAAGATTGTTCTGGTGCCTATTTTTAAGACATTTAAAAAATAATCAACACCCATGTAACATTTCTCAACCAATCAGAATAAAGCGTTCAACAGCCCCGTGGTATAAGTTTATTTAATACACTTAATGTAATATTAACTTCCAAGTTTCATTCTTACCTTCTCAGATCCCTGCTCAAACACGTGGACTGGATGAGAACCAAGAAATAGAAGAAAGTATAAAAAGAGACGTAATAAATGCCTCTCTTGTTCAACTGAATCAAGAATGATTTGTTATTTCATATAAGGTTCAATACGTGTTGTGCTCTGATGTCTACGCCCACCAAGATCTGAAGCATTTCCTTTGTCGTCATGGTTTTGTGGTTTTACTCGAATTGAATAGAGTAAGAGTCCCCAACATGTCAATGCAGCAAAATCACCATATGGCAACACATTACTACCTTAAAGTCTCCCTGTAGTCAAGAATTTTATTATTTAAAACTTATCTTTGAGCATCATAATATCATATATATGCATGTTACCAGTCACAGTAATTTCTTCATGCTTTAAAACAGCTTGAATGTAACTCTACACTCTTGCCTCATTTAGTGTACGTGGATCTATGAATAGACTGTGAATAAAAATAGTCCCCGCCTCTACTCAATCGAACAGCTTGAACCATAGATATGAATATGCAAATGAGTCTCGCCTCCACTCTTTTGCACCACCTCGGACCATAGATATATATATATGGAAATAGATGCTTCATTTGACTGTTTCAGACCCAAGTTGTTTCACACAATGCATAAGTGAACTGTGTGTTTGAAGCACTTATCTTTAAGTGTTGATGTTAACAAGTTACTGCACATACCCTGCATGTGTACAGCACAGCTCTGATCATTTTGGCAGCGAGTCTAAGCACATTGTCTCAAGTGCAAGGTGCACAGTCTAAAAGGTTTATTCCTATTCTCGTAATGAGTAATGGCCGTGTTTTGAGCGTAACGTGCAATAAACCAATGAGAGTCATCTCTCATTCCTTTTAAAAGCTAGTTGCCCTCGCCCTATGCACTTTTTCCCTATTCAGATGGCGGAATTTTTAATCTGAAAAACTAAGCAAAGGAAAAAGACCACCAGTTTAAAATTGATGTAAAAAATGCGTTGTTTTCATTTGTTTCGATATTTCTTTATTATTTTGTATTAAAACCTTTAAAAGTTCCTTTCTTTTAGTCCTGGAACTAAAATTAGCAGGCTTTTAATTGCTGTAAATGGAAGGATAGCCTACATTATCTTTTAATTAGCATTTAAAAAACATTTCAAAATACATGCTATATTTCCATTTGTTTAAAGCAAAACATTTAATTACTTACCAGGCTACTGGTGAAGCAGCTCTCTACGCCTTCTAACGTCTCGTAATCGGTCCTCATTTATGTCCAAGATACTCAATAATAATCGTTAACTTTTTAATCCGTTATTTTCTATATTCAAAAATGTTTGTGTGATGTCCATGTGTGTAATAAGCAAACATGTGTTGCCGTCTCGTTTATAGACACATATTAATAACCAGTGGCATGCACAGACCTTCTCAAGGGCAGGAGCGGATGAACTAAAAAGGACATAAAATGTATTACACCAAATAACTATTAAATGTATTTTTTACAGAATTTAAATGCAATTATTGATTAAATAAATCACACAATTATTGATTAAATAAATCACATCTATTTAACTCTTTCCCTGCTATTGACAAGTTATGTAGTCAATTAAAAGAAAATGCTTCCTTGCCAATGACAAGTTTTACAGCAAACAATCTTTCCTCTATTATCCACTAGGTGGTGCTCTTACCCAACTTATAAAACACGGAAGCATTCTGTTTAAAACCGTTTAAACTGTGTATGTTTTAATCACTGCTCTGAATCTTTTGATATATTGAATGTTTTATAAAACATTTGGTATTAAACCTTTGTGAAAACAAACAAAAAAAATGATTTTTTAGGCCAGCACGCCCATGGACGCACAAATGGGTGCAAATATTGTGCCTGTGGTATTTCTAGAAAGCAACAAACACTTGTATTACCGTCTCAGCAAAAAGAAAATTCAAAGTTTTGGAAGTATGTCCACCTTTACACTATTAGCATTTTAGGTGCATGATTAATTAAAAAAATAACTAAATATAATAATTTCCAAGAACTACAACGTTAACAAAAGTGATATACAGATAGAAAAAACATTCACCTCCTTGTGGTACAGTAAATGTTGCTGGTTGCTCAACCATAATCTCTAATAAGATTTTAGATCTTGAAAAAAAATGAATATGAGGTTACGGATATAGTATGGAGTTTAAGGACACCTTTAATAAGATATTTCGTTGTGAAACAGAAATAGGGCCAAAAAATATGTTTTATTAATATGCACAACAAAAATGATGCTATTCAATATAATAATGCACTTGTCATCCCCATCTCATCTACTGTTATTCCAAACAGCTCTCCCTTCAGACATCCTAGAACTATAAAAAAATCAATATTTGAGAGAGACCCAAGACAAAATAAACACACACAACACACACAAATACAGTCTTGTTGGTTATACATGCATCTTTGTCACAGGTCGGGGTGGACCACAGATGTAAACAAGCCACGCGCCTTCCTAGTTTCCACCTCGAAGAGGTCCCAAAGTCAACCCAATGACCAGACAACACAAGCGTAAGTATAATTTAACATGAACTTTATTTATTTTATTTAAAATGTATAGGGAAAAAGGGGCAAGGGTAAGTTAGAAAGGATCTCTGTCTGCTCTCCAGGTGGGCCGTGCCAGAAAGGGGAGGGGGAAATGGAGACCAAGTGCCAGGAATCCAAGACGCCACTGAGGGCAGGGGGAAGACAACGGGGCAAGGCTCCTATGCCTTGTTATCTTGATCCCGTGGCGCCCTCCTTTTCTCCTGGAGGCAGATTAAAAACAGTACAGTAAGTGGTAGCTCAGTGTCGTGTATACCTGGGGGTCTTTCCGGTAACAGGATGGTATGTTCCTTGACGCCACCCTAGGGTGGTATCAGGTCTGTTTCTCTTCGACAGCTAGGTTCGCACCCTCTTCGTCCTCAGACTCTCCACTGTAAACACAGAGTATTTCTTGTCAATAACCAAGGCTCTTTCTCTCACCCAGGTACCCGTGGCAGGGTGCACCTCCAGCTCTTCACCGGCGTCGGACTCGGGCTCTCTCCTAGGCTTTTAGCTGTAACACAGAGGATTACTTAGCAGACACTGGGACTTTTACTCTCACCTAGTTGGCTCGTGACGACATACAGTAAGTACTTCACAGGTATTGTACTCAGGTTCTCTCCTTCTGCAGGCTCGGGCTCTCTCCTTCTACAGACTTCCAACGGTAAGTATCTCACAGGTATTGAATTCAGGCTTTCTCCTTCTGCAGGCTTTCAGCTGTAACACAGGGGATTACTTAACAGACACTGGGACTTTCGCTCTCACCTAGTTGGCTCGTGACGACATACGGTAAGTACTTCACAGGTATTGTACTCAGGTTCTCTCCTTCTGCAGGCTTTTAGCTAGTCGGCTCGTGACGACATACAGGTCAGTACTTCACAGGTAATCAACTCAGGCTCTCACTCGCTGTCGACTGATGACTAAACACAGAGGAGTTACGAAAACAGATTCGGGAAACTTATACTGGTTATTCTGGCAGCTCATTACATAAAGCAGAGGCAAGTTAGCTTTAGCTACTGCATCTCCTCAACTTTCGTTCGAATTGTAGTAACTTTTGGTCATTCAACAGGTAATTACAACATTGACTACTGCTCGTGGATGGTGGACTTACGGTGACTGCACTTCAATCAATCGATAAATACACTCCAAACCTTGAAATGGTGAGGCGTCGTGGTACAGCCTTCCCAGAGGCCTCTGGCACTGCAAAGGGGGAAATCTAGCACACTCACGCCGAGCCGAACGCTGCCCTCTCCTCTCTTCCACCTCGGGTACAAAGAACTGGACAGGGGCGCACCTTTGAAGAGGCTCCGTAACAGGTGAGATATGATATTCGCCACCCTTTTTCTGACAGTACGATGTTCTTCATACACACAAGCACTTGTTAATAATTATTTTACTCACAGCAGTCTGGGAAGTCGATGTCCTTCACCACCGTTCCACCGAGTCAGGCCAGATCTGAGGGATGACCAAAAGAATGCTACACTTGGAGCTTCAATACAGGGGGCACATACACAGCATATACAGTAAGAAGTTTAACCGGCTTCCACAGCCTCTCGTTCTCCCACGGCGAATTCAGTGAAGGGAGGGAGCTACCGAGAAAAAACACAGCATACCACTGCACTAATTCAAAGTGTACTCTCACAGCAAAGGCACGGACTCACCCACAGCACTCTATGTGAACATTAAGGTCACAGCCCCATCTTCCTTGAATTGGACCTGGGACTGGTTGGCGTTGTAAGTGTAGGCCAGCAGTATAAACGTCGCTGCTGCGGCCCCTTGCTTCTCCCAGGATCGTCACTTCCCGGCTCTCCCACCACTCTGCTCCGTGGCAGGGCCGTCAACCTAATTACTGAAGACTCACAATACACGTTGAACAAGGTAACTCCACAATACACACTGTATCAGACACTGAGTACTCACAATGGTTAACGATGGCCTCCTTTGTTCCCTTCTCCTATAGACAGATGAACTCCTCTTCGAAATCCAATCTTCCCCATCTTTGGTTCCGCCCCCTTCGCGATCGTCACCGTGTGACATCTTCTCTTGAATATAATGACTCCAGCGATTGATATATTTTGATCTATTACTTTATAACATTTGGTCTCAAAGTGTTTTTAGTGGCTCTCTTTTTCAGCATGCGTCCCCACCCCCTTGTGTATGGTGCATTCCTTTGCGGCCCACCCAAAGAAAATTTATGACAAAAACAGTTCTAAAATGTATTATTTTAATTAAACAAAACATATTAAATTAGTGCTGTTGGTTAGTAGGCTTATTTTGAAAATATTAGGAAGAAGAGAAACAAATGCAGTCAATATCTATGTCAAGTATTTTTTGGAAAAGATGGGTTTTTAATTGTTTATGGTTACAAGAGATGTGGCTGACTGGATTGCAATAGGAAGATCATTCCAACGGCAGGGAGACGTGAATGGAAATGAGCGGAAACGTGATTTAGTGTCCCTTAGTGAAGGTAACACAAGGCTTTGCTCGTTTGCTGAACGTAAAGTGCTTGATTGGTGGGTTTGGGAATGTATGAAAGTGTGAAAGTGTGCCGGTGCGGTTCTGTTAGTGAGCAGTACTGACTTGTACCTGATATGCGCTTCAAGCCATTGGAGAAAAGCTACTTGTGTCATGTTAAGAGTTTCATTCTATTCTGTATTGATTTAAATAGCCAAATGACATGAAGACCAACAAACAGAAGAAAGGCACAATAAATTGGAAAAGTAAATTAAATAACATAGTCATAGCTTTAGGAAAAATGTATGTTCCAATTTTGCACGTTCTGCCTTTTTTGCACATCTTCTCTTGTCTTTAGCTGTGCTATGCTTTTTCATATCCACTCTAGGGGGCAGCACAATCTCAGAGAAAAGGTACTAAAGCTGTCACTGGCCTGGTACCCTTTTAAAAAGAACACCTTTCTACCTAAAGTGCACATTAGTACCTCAAAGGTAAAATCAATGACAGCTATTATACCTTACTTCCGACTCAGGTGCAAGACTTTGCTGTTTGGTGCATTAGTATTTGACATTTCTGAAATAATGACAGTATATTATAAAGATATTTGATTTAAAAAATCGTCCTCAAACTAAATATTTGTTATGTCCGTACAGCCCAGGACATCCTGTTAAAGATTCCTCAGGACTTTGGCATGCATACAGGGTCTCAGAAAAATAAAAAAGTGTGTATACTACTAGTAAAAAAAAGAATTGCTGTCATCCAGGAGACTAGAATATACAGACATACGTGCTAAATCTTCTGTCCAAATAAGATACAAATATAACCTCATTCCTTTTTTATTTGCACGTTCTCTGACCGGTCTCCTACACAAGCAAATAGATGGAGAGTCACCCTTCAAACACCGCAAAATAAAAGAAGTGAGAAAACATGAAACCTTAGGGGAAGTGAAGAAACATTATTTCTCAGAATGCTTACTTTGATTTTGATGCATACCAGAATGGATATCTTGATGTTTAAGCTTTAAGTTTAATCCATAGTGTTTCGAAAGACATCTGTTTCTTCTGTTGTCAAATCATCTAAATATGTTGGGTTTCAAAAGCATGCAAAGACACATATAAAAGGACCTAAAACTGGTGCTGAGATTAACTGATATCTTTACAGGTTGTCGTTTTTGCCTTAAATCAAAGTTCAAAATACACAAAGAGGTTTCATGTTTGATCATCAATTATATGATTTATTTAGATTTAATTCTCAGATAAAACAGCATTAGAATTGTTTATTTTTTATTTTTACAAGGATACTTTCTATATAAAAAAATTCTGTCATTTACTCAACCTCAGTTTGTTCTAAACCTGGACATGTTTCTTTATTCTGTTGATCACAAAAGAAAATACTTTTAAAAGGCCATTATAACACGGTTAGTTCCAATCCTTGATTCTGATTGGTCAATAGGTGTGCTTTATTCACAATAAAACACTGCCATGACCGCTTCACCCAACAGTTCTATTTAATATCACTGCGCCCTTAGCAACACCCTTAGCAACACATAAACATATAATGAGACAAAGTCTGAGAACAGTTTGTTGTTTTTATTTGAGCTTTCATGTTGTTGTTCGCAGTCAGGGACTATTTTTTCTAGCGGAAGGAATGCTTTTATTGATTTAACTTCATGAAAGTTGCACTAATATTTTTTTTTACTTTAATATTGTGTGGTAACCGTTTTATAAAAGCAATAAGGTACTCGAGGCAAGTGCTGTATCGTGAATAAGTAACGGCTGAAGGGCGTTGTTAGGCACGACGCAAAGCGGAGCCTCTCGTACCTTATTGCTTACATATTCTGGTGCTAATTTTAATGCAGTGTGTTTTATAGAGGGTGTGCATTGGGGTCACTTTTCCACGTGACCACGTGGGAGCTTGCCCGGTTGAGTGGCAAACGTTCAACAAAATGGTTTTCATAGCAGGTGATGCGAAAATGCCAGTAAAACTGACTATTATCAGCTTAAATTGAATTTAGTTGGACTTGATAGCAGAGGTGGACAATACTTTGTTACATTAGTTACATTTCCAAGCATCTGTGCTTTATTAGGTTGTTTGTATTGGGAAAAAACATTACTTTGCTACATTCTAAAGCATAGAATCATACTGTGTATTCTTTAATATTGCATATTAAATTTATTTAATACCTAATAACATTTAAATTGTGTACTTTTACTTGAGTAAAGTATGTTAATGTACTTATATATAAAAATGTAAAACAAAAACGTTTTATTTATGAAATATGCTTCGGAATGTGCTTTCCAAAGAAAAACACGGATAAAATACAAATACTTGAAAAAATAAGTTTAAGTAGAAAGTAAAACCTCTGCTTGATAGTGACCCTAGCAACTTATCAACCCACCTGTCTGTGGACGTTGGAATGAACAATCAATTTATTTCTCCTTTCGGTGTTTCTTGGCAGTCTGTAAAACGATAAGTCAGAATTCTTGTTAATCTGTTAGTACAGTCTATCGCACAACAGCTTTTTCCCATTTCGACGCGTTTTCACTGTGTTTTCGCCGATGTCACGCTGTACTCAATTGCTGCCGCTCTCTCTTTTGCCACTCAGTGGGCGTGACTGCTGTCCCTCTCGCCGACGGTGACGTCATGTGCATACTCTCTATGTAAAAAAAATGCATACAACACAATCTTTTCCACATACTGTACATTATTGTTGCTCCTGTATGCCCCGCCTTTCTGAAACGTGTTGATTTGTACAAAGCTCATCGTTCTGAGAAAGCGCAGTGTAATCCGATTGGCCAGCTATCCAGTGCATTGTGATTGGTTGAATACCTCAAGTTTGTAAACAAAAAAGTGCTCGTTACCATGTTTTAAAGATCAGCTCCCAACGCAATACTTAGAGAAAATAATAATATCCTCTTTACTTATCAATATGACCTTTGTATACATAGGTCGGTGTTATACAAATTTTTTCCTGCAGTATGATGTCCAACCGCAGGGGTGTGTTTGAACGAGCCGTTGTAGGAAGGCATTGACGAGGCTTCATTTTTAAAAAGATCTCTTTGGGTTTGAAACTTTAATATTTGCAACTTTACAGATCTTCTATATGCACAGACAGCTTTTAACACAATAAAGACAAAAGAAAACATGAAATCAAATCAAATGACTCCTTTAAGAAATGATAGTAACCATACACTTGACGGTACCCATTGACTGCCATACTGTAGTACAGAAGGAAACACCATTACTGTGTACGTAAAATGGTATGGCAACTGTGTGCTCACCATCATTTATCAAAATATCTTCTGTTGTGTTTAACAGAATAAAGAAACTCATACAGGTTTGAAACAACATAAGAGTGAGTAAATTATGACAGAATTTAAATTTTTTGATGAACTGTCCCTTTAAGAGCAAACTTGTTTGCTTATCCAAATTGCCCATTACAGCTGAAAAGCCAAAGAGAGATCCAGATGCCACACAAATCAGACAAAGTATTAGTAAGTCTAATATAAAAGCATGTGAATTAAAATATTAATGCTATTTTCCATGACATGAGAAAGTATTTTTTAACATTTACTAAAATATATGTTGAATTTTTTCTTTTCTGTTTTATTTAGCACATTTTGCAGGTGATATTGAGCATTTTCCTTAGACGTTTCCATTAATGTTGAGATCTTTCATATTGGCGTAATAATCTTCATAATCCTTCATCTTAAAGTATAGAGACACAGAGGTAAAATCAGTCAATAACATTTCAGACACGATTTGGGGTCAAAAACGGTTAATTCACTTAAATTATGTAAAGTAATGGTAAAGATAGATCATATACTTACAGGGCAAGATTTTCTCTGACTAAATTACAAAGGAGACAACAATTAAAAAGGAAGTTAATAAATAATTTAATGAATTTAAGAAAACAATTTAAGTCTAAACTAAAGACATTTCTTTTTAACAAAGCACTCACATAATTTGTCAAGGAAACATACGTATGCCGCCATAGTCTCTTGTCGGGAACTAAGCATTCACATAATTTTGTCTGGGTAATATACTTATGCCGCAATAGTTAGCATGTCCGGAACCCTACCCCATTGACCGCTTCCTGATTATATACAGTATACAGTAAGTATATACAGGGCTTGACATTAACACCAAACAAATGCGGGTAGATTTCGGCTGTGGCGGGTAAGACAGCCAATCCCACTAGCCACTTTGGCAGGTTGAATATAATTTTTTAATTGTAGTTTTCTTAAAAGTTATGCGAAATGATAAACCATGCGCAATGTGACACTGGGAAACTACAACTCCCATGAGCACTCTGCACCCAGCGCAACGTACAGAGACCGTTTGTTTAGATGCGCGTGCGATCAGCGGAGCGTTGCGGACCAAAGCGCCACCTTCCAGAGAGCGCGAAAGCTGATGGATTTGCGAATACACAAGAGGATGCAGTCTGAGCGCATACACAGTAAAAACAATTGCATGGAAGTGATTGAAGAGATATAAATTGCGTGCACACTCTTAGGGGAAGAGCGGAGAGAAATTCAGCACATACCTGAATGCACACGAAATCAAAGGAAACCCCTCAGCTTGTAGCTTCAGCGTCCTCCAGGCATTTTCAGCCACACAAAAAAGCTTTGGGACTCTATCTTACACCCGGCGCAATGCAGCGCAATGCACGACGCAAGTGTCTTTTGCTAGTTTCCACCCTGCACAATTGTAATTTTCACGTTTAGCGAGGTGTGTTCAGGCGCATTGTTGGCGCGTTGCTATTTTGAGGCAACTAAAATAGACTACGCCATTGACCAACAAAAACCTGCTCTAAAGTCTAAAGTCAATGGCGCACTATGTTTTTTTTTTGTTATTTAAAGAGCGCATTAGTAATATGCGCCTAAACGGGACGACAACGCGGGTTTGCTTAACACATACATGAATGCGCAGCAGCACAAAAACGCTTTTAATTATGAAAAATTAAAGGATTGAATGTAAAAGATTATTATTGAGTCTCTTGGACATAAATGAGGACTAATTATGAGACGTTAAAAGGCACAAAGAGCTGCTTCACCTGCAGCCTGGTAAGTAAATAATGCTTTGCTTTAAACAAATGCATCTGTTTTTAAATGTTTTTTTTTTTAAATGCT
Source organism: Misgurnus anguillicaudatus (assembly GCF_027580225.2). NCBI lineage: Eukaryota > Metazoa > Chordata > Actinopteri > Cypriniformes > Cobitidae > Misgurnus > Misgurnus anguillicaudatus. Next base: position 32,657,723 of record NC_073360.2, on the reverse strand, counting down.
ACCTCACGGATTTATTGTATATAATAATAATAATAATAAATAAAAATACCTTACATTTATATAGCGCTTTTCTCAGTACTCAAAGCGCTTTACATATGAATGGGGGAATCTCCTCAACCACCACCAATGTGCAGCATCCACCTGGATGATGCGACGGCAGCCATATTGCGCCAGAACGCTTACCACACACCAGTTTATTAGTGGAGAGGAAACAGAGTGATATAGCCAATTAGTATGAGGGATTATTAGTAGGCCAATGGGCAAGTTTGGCCAGGACTACGCGGAGGAAGAAGATCCCCAGTTTAATGACACTGTACCTGTGGATATGGTGAGTAATGCTTAAAAAAAAACTGACGCTGTCCAAGTGCTGAACCTTGCGCAGAGCCGTTTGTAAATTCTTTATCTGCTGTTTGTTACAAATAAAGTATTGTTATTGTATAGTTTTATTCTGTAATGATAAAGACTTGTTAATATTTAAACTTTATTTAACTTTGAACAAACTCTTGCCATTAAAGAACATAAATTTAAATCTACGGTAAATTACCGGCAACCCAGCTGCAATAACATTGTAAATTCTACAGTTTTTTTACAGTTTTTTATTCTATGCCAATATGATGCAATTTTATTTTTAAGACTACACTCACAGAATTGAATGGTACAAAAGCTGTAACTGAGTCGGTAGCCTTTCGAAAAGTACATCTTTGAACCTAAAGAGTGCATATCAGTACCTCAAAGGTACATATTGGTATCAAATGCATACATAGCTATACCTAAATTGTACTGCATAGCTTTCACTTGCAATTCTTTCTGAAAGTTTTGGGCAGAAGCAGAGAGACAGAGGAGGGTGACATACAAGGAGTCATCCAACATCTATTTATGAGCATATGTACTGCACACATTTACATTATTTTTAGAACAGCTGTTTTTTAAGCAAGCCCCAAATGCAGTTAATTTATGGTGCTACTGTTTTAGGTGATGGTTGCTAAGGGCGAGAGCGGTTTCTAGGCATGTTCTCAAATAGCTATATTTTCACACATAGGCCTACTGTATAAACATAGCTAACCAGAGCAGAAGTGATGCTGCCTCGCCTAACACATAATACATGTTTAATTATTTGCACAATATAATCTGATTATATTTTCATATTTATATTTTCATAATTGTTTTTAAAAGTGATCATCATGATTAAACATTACGTTACATTTAAATTTAAACACAAGTTGGTTAACATCTACATATGGTTATACATTACATTTAAAAAATGCTTAGTGTACCTGTGTTTAGGCTTTGATTCTTGTGGATTAGCAGGTGAAGACCTAGAAATAATATTGACAGTGTTATATGAAAGTATGAACAGCTATACAGCCTCAACAAAACTACACCATGTCAATATATCATGAATACTTAATTCAGACTTTTCCTAAGTATAATCCTGATGTAACACACATGTACCTGTTACACTTGTATATGATGACTCCAGCAAATATGCAAATAAGAAGCAAAGCAAATGAGGGGGCTAGAATGTAAAGCCCAATTGTCATCATGTCAAAGGTCCTTACATTGAGGTTCTTGGAAACAACTAAAGGAAGAGAAAGAATGAAGTCATGTATGTGTCATTATGATGTATATATCATGTAAAAAGCTACAGGACAGATGTGAAACACATACATTTATTCTGGACTGAAGTCACTGGTTTTGGAGGCTCTGTAAAAGAATCTGCAGACAAAAATCTATAAATGATAAGACACAGAGGAATCGCACACATTAAAGCAGTGTTTCTCAAACTTTTTCTGCCATTCCCCACTTTGAAGGTAGGGAAGGGTTCCAAGCCCCACCTGTCCCCAATCACCCCAACAAAATGGTAATCAAGTAGGCTTTAAGTTTAACTGTTGAAATGTATATTACATTAAACACTTTCAATAGAGAAAAAAATATGCAAATGTATTAGCACTTTGCATGAAATAAGACTTTGTTCAAAAGTAAATAATAATAATGCAACTTTGTTTGCATTTTGTCTCTGACTAAAGTCATACTTTCTTTTCGGCTGGCTTTTTGGTTGATTAGTTCCACTATCTGTCTTGGTTTTCTCTGCTGGTGTCGAATCTTCAGGTTTTTTTATTTTCGATTGAGTGTCACAAACGTATTCATTGTTAACTTTTATACTGCTACCACCTATACTGCCTCTTCACATTAAAGTTTTTGTTCTTCTTTAATTAACATTCTGATGTAAATTCATTCTTGTAAGCTGTAGTTTCACGTGACATTTTCTTGACTGCCTGATTTTATTTTAAGTTAGGCTTATAGTTAAATGCGTCATTTTGAGTGTATGGTCAATAAATGAAGGAATTAGAGATGGGCACAAAATGACTAAATTTACTTCCATTTGTCAGGCCCCACTTGTAATGTTACTATTCTTCACCAGTGGGGCCCACAGCACACTTTGAGAAACACTGCACTGAAGGAAGTGGAAGATAAAGTCATTTTTTTGGTCATCATGATGTATATATAATGTAAATAGCTAGAGGACAAACATAAAACATATATATTTATTGTGGACTGGAATCACTGTTTTTGGAGACTCTGTAAAATAATCTGCAGACAAATGAAAAGACACAGAGGAATCACACACATTGTGTATTATGTCTTGAAATCACTCACGTTGTACATGTAAGTTGACAGATGCTGTGATTTTCTGTCCAGAAATATTTGCAGTGCAGATTAATTTCTTCCCATCGTCTTTCTTTGCCCCCAAAAAGGTTATGGTGGAAAAGGTGGCCAATTCAAACCCTGTAAGTTGTTTCTTTCCATCTTTGACCGGCATGTTCTCATAGTTCCAGGAGAGGATCGGAGGATTCGTCTGGCAGGAATGATGGACGGTACAAGTGAAGGTCTTTTCAACACCCTCTATGATATCTGCTGCCTGTTTAGGCTCAATGGTTATACTAGAATAGACACCTGAAATTATAAGCAGTTGACACAAACATCACACATGATTTTAAAACTACAAGTATAGATGTGTGTCTTTGAATGCATATACATTTTTACTTACATTTTGCACTTTGTGATTTTGTAGCTCTTGTTGTTATGCCTCCATGATGTGTTACAGTACACTCAATATCTGAGCGTTCAGTCTTCACAACACCGGTGCGTGTCCGAGTGGTTTTCCATTGACCAGTTTTGATATTGAAATCATCTATTTGATCTGATCCTTCAATACCCTTCAGAATGATGTTTGGTTTGCTGTATGGACAGGTGTGTAAGGTGTAACACGTTACTGTAATGCTGTCACCGGTCTTTCCTCCTCCGTAAATATTGATGATGGGCTGCGCTGGATTTGCTACAGTAGGGAAAAATGTCACAGTTAGGCAACCGATGATTCAGCTGTAATGACACTTTTAAACCAAAAATATTACATTAAAAGAACATGTGAAGTATTTACGTACTGTCAACAATAATCGTAGAGGTGACATCATAAAACTTGTAGGTGCTCTTTCCAATATTTTTTGGGTCAATCCATGTATATAATTTTTCTCCATTGTGGGATGGATTCACACTTTTGATCAGCAGACTACAATCCCGATCTGAGTTTGTAGGGTTATATAAATCAGTTTTTCCTCTGAACTTGTCAATGACACTGTCTGGATACCAGGGATCATAAACTAAAGGGAAGCCTTTCGACACCCACTGATACCACACAACTCTATGTGGGTTAGTAGGTGGGTTTGAAGTGTAAGAGTAAGAGCACGGTATAACCAGACAGGAACCTTTGAGGCCATGAATTTCTGTTGGCATTCTCACTTCCCATGCCAAAGTCTCATATAGCAGAACACCTGTGAGAAAAACATAAGATCATATTAATACATTAATAGCTGTCTGTTAAACCTGACAATTTAACATTAAGTTCATGTAGCTAAATCAGAAGAGATTGACACTATCAACAAGTTAATTGGATTGATTTTCAGTGAAGGCAAAACAAATGAAGTTTTTTAACAAAGTTTGAGAAGAGCACGGTCATGTAATCCAACCAATCAGCGCAGAGTCTCTATATAGCCATACCTCACCTCTGTCCCATAACAGTTTTTGCAGCATCCCTCCTCGACCCCATCACCTCACTATCTAGTGTTACTGTATCTATCCCAGTTAAGGGGGGGGGGGGGTACTCTGGGTTAGGGCTAAAATTCCGAGCTCTAAGCCATCCCCTCAAACAGCACGCTAAATATGCTTTATTATCATTTTACCCCATCTATTACATGTTATTTCAAACTTGTGAATGTGAAATTTAACTCTTTCGCCGACATTGATGAGATATCTCGGCAATCAAGAGAAAACGCTTCCCTGCCAATGACAAGTATTTCCGGCTTTCCGCAATACCGCTATTTTCCACCAACTTCCGCAACTTTTTAAACCCGGAAGTATTGCCCTATGGCAAGCGGCTGCATGTCCGTGTCTGTTTTAAAGATCGTTCTCAATAGGATCTCTATGAAAAGTCCGTCACAAAAATGGAATTATCTCTGCTTTTTGCTCAAAATGTGGTGTTTTTGCAGAAACCTATTCAAAAGCTGATTACAAAAGAACTACTGAAGGTAGGATGAAACGTTTTTTTTTTTTTTTTGTTTGTTTGAAAGCAGAGGGTCTGTTCTTTCATTTCATATATTGTATGTTTATATATCTGAAGAAGAACATTTTCTGTAAGGCATTACACTTTTGTGAAAATCATGAAAAACGCTGGCGCTGGCTGGCAACTTTTTTTTAAAAACGCTGGCGGTGAAAGAGTTAATATAACTTTTGTTTTTAATTAACATACTACAACATAATACAAGTTATATATGAAGAGTTTGGTTCCAAGCTATTCCGCAACTTATAAAACCCGGAAGTATTGCCCTAGGGCAAACAGCTGTATGTCCGTGTATGTTTTAAAGATCGCTCTGCATCTGATCTCTATCAAAAGTCCTTCACAAAAATGGAATTGTCTCAGATTTTTGCTCAAAATTTGGTGTTTTTGATGAAACCTACCCATGTTTGAGAGGTGATAAAAAACAGAACGCATGAAGGTAGGATGAAACTGATTTTTTTTTTTTGAAAGCAGAGGGTCTGTTCTTTTAATTCATATATTGTATGTTTATATACTTAAAAAGGAGCATTTTCTGGAAGGCATTAAACTTTTGTGAAAATCATGAAAAATGCTGGCGGGGAAAGAGTTAAGAAATCAAATTTGTGAAGGCGGAACTCATCTGTTAACCGTTTGTATACCACAAATAGTGCTATTTTACAAAATGTGTTTTTAAAGGTGTTTTAATGTCATTTAGTGATTCCTGAATAAATTCATGTTAAATAAAATTAATAAGTAAAAAAACACAAGAAACTGACAAACATCAGTTGTTATATATGAATAAAAGCTGTGTCCCCTACACCAGTGCCTTCGACAGAATTTCTTGCCCCTTAAAATGCATGAATAGATGTAAAATGACACGGTACCTTGAAAAAGTAGATATAGCAGTCCTTTCATCGCTTGATCACAATGCTTCTTCTTATATAGAAAAATACCACTTATAAACTGAAAACAAGCTCAAAGAATATCCCAAACAAGAGGACTGAATGAGAACCAACTGAAACAAAATAAAAAGAAGAAAGTAAAAGAGAGTAATAAATGCTTCTCTTGCTCAGCAGAAGAAAGAATAATGCTGAATAATTTTTTCATAGGTTTTAATATGTGTAGTGGTCTGATGTTCACGCCCACCTTTTAAAGGATTTCCTTTTTTGTGTGGTTTACGGGGGAGATTAAGATCTTCATTTTAGGGAGGCTCAGACAATGAGGGTATATAAATAATTAAAATATTTGTTTTAATACAGTATAAGTTTAAGCCTATATATGAACAGTTGCAGAGCTAGAATTAAATGGTGTGGTCAGGGCTACTTTATAGGGTCCATATAGTCCATGAAAGAAAACAATGTGCAACCTGTACCAAAAAAGCATAAATGAATCTCATGATTGCAGATTACTTCATATTATCCCACATATTCCTACAGGCTACTGCACTGACTGCATGCATTACTAGCACAGATGTTAACATGAAATGCTGAAATTTAAAAATTTCTAATTTACTGTCTGTTAATGAAACAAAAGATCTCAAGAAGTTGTTCAGGAAATCTAAACTTCATGTAAACCTGAAACTTAACACTAAGGATTTTTAGCAAAAAAGTAAATTAGCTATTTAACCGACTCAATAGTTTAAAACTTGCTGCTTGTTTATTTAGTAATCAACGATACAGAAAAGGGTTGTGCTATCAGTGCCATGGAGAGTATTTCTCGTATAGTCCGAGCGTGTAGCAGCTAGCAGTCAGTCTCTCTTTCTCTGTTCACTCTTGGGCCTTTTATTCTGTCTCTCCACGTCCATTATTAAAACAGTCACAGGTGTTACTCATTTGTATTTGACCAATTTACTCACCACTCATTTGACAACTCTCTATCAGTCTCTCTGAACCAGACCTCGCTGAACCACGCCCCCTTGCCCCATTTCCCCACTGCCCGAGTCAGGCCGAGGAGCCGTCCGGTCTACAGCTGTCCATTTCTGGAGAAAAAGTCGGCCACAACCATCTGTACACCCTGCCTGTGGACCACCTAGAATTTAAAAGGCTGTAAAGCTAGATACCAACAAGTGATCCACCCATTGGTATCTTTCATGCAATGGAGCCACCACAGAGGGTTGTGGTCCGAGCAGTTAGTGTTCAGACGACCTCATAATTGAGATTATGTTAACTTGCCATGTGATCTCAAATGGTCCTTGCCACTTTGCAAGTAATCTAGTGCTCCACGTGGGCAGTAATACAAGCACTTTATCTCCTGGGGCAAATTTGCGTAAGTGGGTCCCCCTGTTGTACAGCTGTCTTGCTTCTCCTGGGTCTGTAACAAACTCTAACACCCCTCGGTCGCCGTGATTTCACCAAGTAAGATGTGATCCTGGATCAACATTTTTTGATGATCCTGGATCAACGTTTTAAAAAAGATACCCCAACCTACCCTTAACTCAAACCCTAACCATTTTTAAACCCTCAAATTAGTGTGAAATAATAGTTTGAGGAGTATTTCGTAAAAAAAGCCCCAACCCAATCCTAAACCTAAATCTAACATACACACTAATCCTAATCCTGCAATCTGATTGGTTAATGAAAATGTTGATCCAGGACCGACAATGGTGTTGACCCAGGATCACATCCTACTTGGTAAAATCACTTTCACCAACACCCCTCTGGGCTGACGACGGTAAAGAGGCTCGAAGGGGGAAGACCTTGTGGGACCTCTCGCACAGCGAACAAGAAAGGTTCCAGCCACTTATCCCAATTTTTGGCATCTTCGTGAACGAACTTATGGATCATCAATTTTAACGTGTGATTAAATCTCTCCACCAGCCCGTCATTTTGTGGGTGTTATAGACACTGGCGATACGGAAAAAAACTTGCGCGATCAATGCCACAAAAACTCTCCATAAAACAGACACAGGTGTTACTCATTTGTATTTGACCAACTTACTCACCGCTCGTCCCTCCCGCTACAGACCTTGCTGAGACCTGTTTTGGCCACAATCCTACATTCTGTTTCTTTAAATATAAAGATTATGTTTTGGTTAATTTAGAAAAAATCTACATAGGGTACAAGGGTAGTACTTAACTATGAGAAGTACCCTTTGTCACAGACAAGAGATAAGGAATAATCACCTTGGTTTAAACATAACAGGTAAAAGTAGTAAGCTGAAATCTTTTTGTATTAATGTATTCAGAAATGATGAAGTCCAGTTACCAGCAATGTTAATGGATACTTTTTACTTAAGTACATGTGAGAGCCCATACTTATTTACTTAAACTTACAGTAAGTAAAGAGTGTAGTCAGTACTTTTACTTTAATGTCATGTGTCTTGTGAATAGTATGCCATACAGACCCGTTTGCCACTGAACCTGAATTAACGACGACAGTGGGGCCTCCAGCCTTAGTCAAATGGGTTGACACGTATGGGCAGGTTGCGATTTTGGCGTTTTCTTGCGGTCTTGTGAATAGTATGCCATATAGACCCATTTCTAACTGAACCTGCATTAACGACGACAGGGGGGCTTCAGGCCTTAGTCAAACAGGTCGACAGGTTTCATTTTCTTTTAAAGATCCGAAGGTGACCCTTACTTACCATAGATACGCATTGGGCCCCCAATTTTCTAAATCCTCAACTGTGGATAACATAATTAAGCCGCAATAGTTAGCCTGTCTGGAACCAAGCTGATTTAAACCACATCACTGTGTGACACTTTCATTACATGTAAACAGCCCCTACGCTAATATGATTTTGTTTCTCTCTCCCTGTCTCGTCCTCGACACCGAGGACTATGAGACAAACAGACCCAGTTCCGGTAAATATGAACGTCGACACACCTCTGATCTACTGGCCGTCCTTCAACGTGATGCCCAGCTGATGCCTGACCAACGATCATTGGCAGAACCCGCCTAATCGTATATATATATATATATATATATATATATATATATATATATATATATATATATATATATATATATACCAAGGGTTTTTTCCTCCTAGGACTTTTTTTTATTTCCCCGGCTAACCCGGGGAGGCAGCCTTATTGGGCTTAACTTAGCACCCTCCTCTGTACGTTACATTAGTAATACGCTCGCTTATAATGTTGATTCATAGCCACAGCAAATTTAGCTGCTAATGCTAGCGTGTATTATGTTGTGCTATCTGTCATTTTTCTGTGCTTTTCACTGCTTCTATTAATTTAAAGCTGCTTTGAAACAATTAACTATTGTGAAAAGCACTATATAAATAAAACTGAATTGAATTTTACCAGAGTATTTTTAAACATGAGTATCTGTACTTCTGCTTGAGTAAAGGATGTGTGTACTTTTCCTATCTCTATGTCAGGTTAAGCAGCCATGGCCAGTGTGGCCACGAAAAAGAGACAATACACTTTTAATAGCTAATGGACAACAACATACTCTTGGTTAAAACCTGTAGATGGCGAAGTTTTTCTGTGGGGCATAGTGGTAGTGTCGTAAAGGTATAGCGGAAGATTTTCCCGAATTATTTAAAAGAACCGCCCATCCATTTTTTTTTTTTTAAATGCACACGCAACACTCTCCCTCCTCCCGAGAGGGAACGCCTGTTAAACGCGTGCACGAGACAGAGAGTGAGAGAGAGCATGCAGGGGCTCAGTTCTTCTCTCTTCGTTCTGTTTACAAGTTGCTGTCGGCATGTTTACCGTGTCTGTGCGGTTCGTGACTCGTGCCAGGGCTAGCATTGCTAATCATAGCTTACATCAACTTTTACTAGCAGTGATTTTAAATGGATTTCTCCAAATAGCATGACAAAATGTACCTTTCCAGTAGAAACTTTGCATGGGAAGCTCAACCTGTCCTTTTAGCTCATGCCAGCAGCCAGTGTGTGAAATAGTCTCCCATAAAAACTCTGGTCTTGTTTCTTTCTTTATAGTCCTTTCTCTTCTTGTCATACAATTCGTAGACACTTTTTCTCTTGCGACCCTCAGACATTTTGAAAAAAAACACAGTGAGAACGCGACTTCAATGAATGGTTGAAACCGTAGCACAACACACATATACACATGAAAGTGCGCATGTGCAGAAAGCGAACCTAGAGGCAAGCACGTACGACCGTTATAGGTCAACATATAATCAGAATGATTGACATCTGGGATGACCAATAACAGTGGTGATCCACCCGGAAAACGAAAATCTTCCGCTATACCTTTAATCTTTTGGTCGTTGGGTTTAAAAAAAATGTTTCTTGGTAAATTAGATAGACAATATATAAAGTTTAAAGTTATTACGTCTGTCCCACATTGTACCACTTTACCATGCTACTTGTCCCACATTTTGTCTGACTGGAGGGGGTCACCCTAAACAAGTTAGTTGTGATGTTGTTTAGCTTTATATATTTGAACCAGTTTAAAAAGTCAATCATCTGTTCTATGCATACTAAATACGTGTTCATCAGCAGATGGGGAACATTGTGGGATAAAAATAAAGACTTTTAGGTCCTTCACGTGCTAGCATTTTAAACAGACACAATGATTTTCAGCATTTAACAATAACATACACTTCCACAAACATTCATGAGTTTACTTTTTGACCGAACCACACAAGCACATTTAAATGATATGTAATTAAACAACGCATTTAATGTTCAATCTTTAGAGAAACAGATAAAATGACATATGCTTATTGTGTATGATAGCGAATACACGTTGTTCTCTCACTCTGTCTCGTGCAGTGCATTAATCCTCGTATTTAGAGAAACATATTAAACAACATAATATTTGTATTGATGAGAGTGAATACAGTCTTGGACTAAATCTCAAAACGAAAGTAGTCGGCAAGCGGCGTGTTTCCTAAACCAATTAAAGAACGCAACGCAGTGTCTCGCTCGCACATCTCACATAAACTTCAATACCCGCAAATCCATTGTTCAAAATGAAGTTGACGCCGTGTGATTTTCTGGCTGTGATTTTCATTCAAATGACCGAAAATGAAAAGGCTGCAACATACTAAATTAACATTTGGAAAGCCAGAATAAGATGAGCAGACAAAGAGAAGGAGGGAAGGTGATAAAGTGAATGGTTATGCAGCAAATAGCCTACTATTGCCTACAATGCAATACGGCTACGAACCTTGACTAAAATGTTAAATATCATCTTAAAAATCATTAAATCAGAAGTCAGTGTGTATGATTAAAGGCTTGAAATTAGTTTTGAAGACGAAAATATACCTGTGCCAAACAGATTCATTTTTGTTATTATAAAACAAAAATGTTATTTTTGAAATAGATGACTTACACTAAATATTTAAGAAATAGCAGCTAATAAGAGCCCAGATAATACATGAACTCCTTCTATACTCTTTAAACGTGTATGGTTTTGTCATTTCTAATCAAATGGTGACTGCACTTCAGATGATAAAATGTAACAAGAGTTCCCTTTCAATACGGTTCACTTCGCATTGCGTCAGTTGCTGACGCTATGGGGGAAACTCCTGTTTACTCCGCGATTGAAGCCTTTTGGTAAACGTCTGTAAAAAATACAGACCAATGACGTTTGAGCCCGCGCGCGGGATGGCATACGTCCTTATATAAGCACAGGATCAAGCGTCAAGAGCTCATTCATTTTCTCCTTCAGCGCGAACCTCTCGCTGCTCCGAAGAATAAGAAGCCTTACTCACCGTCGACACAATCCCTGCAGCGGAATCCAGGCATAGCGTCTTCCCCTGCCGTTTTCCGGCTGAGAACCGAAGATAGCAGAATCCAGGTCTAGCGTCTTCCCCTGCTGCTTTCCCGCTAAGAACCGAAGATAGCCTTTGCTTGCCGTGGTACGAGCCCTGTGCAGGGGACACATGTGACGAGGTCTCCCCTGCCGCCGTCCGGTAAGATCAATATTTTTAATATAAAGCTATAAGCTAAAAGAGCAGGCGCTGTTGTAATAGGGTCCAGCACAGCGGCTCGAGTGAGCCTCTCTGCTATGAATTTCCTTTGGGTTTGAAACTTTAATATTTGCCACTTTACAGATCTTCTATATGCACAGACAGTGTTTAACACACTAAAGACAAAAGAAAACATGAAATCAAATCAAATACACTTAAATGTACCCATTGACTGCCATACTTTAGTACAGTAGGACAAATAAATACTGTGGACAACAAAGGGTATGACAACTGTGTGCTTACCATCATTTATCAAAATATTTTCTGTTGTGTTCAACAGAATTAAGAAACCCATACAGGTTTGAAACAGTTGTGAATAAATGACGACAGAATTTTTATTTTTGGGAGAAATATCCCTTTAAGTGGAAAGTTGTGAATTACAATATTGATGCTATTTCCATGACATGAGAAAGTTGTATTTTTTAATATTTACTAAATAATATGTTGACACTTTTTTCTGTTTTAAACACTTAAGCACATTTTGGAGGTGATGTGGAGCATTTTCATTAAACGTTTTCATTAATGTGGAGATCTTCCATATTGCTGCAATAATCTTCATAATCCTCAATCTTAAAGTATAAATTCAGAAACACAGAGGTAAAATCAGTCAATAACATTTCGGACACTTTATTAGGTCAAGAAACTGTTAAATTACTAATGGTGTAAAGTATCAATTACTGTATATACTTACAATGCAGGATTTCTCTGACTTAATTGCACAAGGGACATTATTTAATAAAAAAAAGTTAATCCCATGGCGTCAATATTTGACGACACTTGACCATGCGTCAATATGTTGACGCGGAGGGTATACCTTTCGCGTCATTTTTTGACGAACTGGGGACTTCAATACTATTAAGTTCGTTGCATGCTCTTTCCTATTTTATTACAATTTTCTAACATTTTCTCGTCGGATAACGTTTAGATTTACATAATTACATACTTACCCAAAACATTCCCTAACCCCAATGACAGGCGACAACTGTTTAATTTCGCGTACCCAATAGTATTGAAGTCCCCAGTTCGTCAAAAAATGACGCGAAAGGTACACCCCCCGCGCCAACACACCGACGCACGGTCAAGTGCCGTCAAACACCGACGCCATGGGTGTGAGACCGTGTTAACAGTTTAAATATTTTTCTGTGCCAAATGGCAAAGAAACATATTAACTTTTTAGTAAACATACTTAAGCATAATCACTTACACTTAACGGTAAGTTGCTAACTAGTTTGATACATATCTTACTTTAAAGAGAACGCTGGACTCTGTGTCGTGAAGACGTGTTACACTTCTTGTATATGATGACTCCAGCAAATATGCAAATAAGAAGCACAGCAAACAAGGGGGCTAGAATGTAAAGCCCAATTGTCTTCAAGTCGGTCCTCAAATCTGTTTTATTCTGGGAAACAACTAAAGGAAGTGAAAGTTTATAGGTCATTATTGGTTTATTGGAAAGTTTATCTGTCATTTTTATGATGTACGGTGGGCATAGAAAAGAATCACATCCTTTAAAATAATAAAAGTTTGTTGCTTTGCAGCCTGAAATGAAGAGAGACAATTTGATGGTGTCCGTTATGGACTGAAGTCTTCAAGTCATTCCAAAGATTTTCAATGAGGTTTAATTTTGGCTCTGACTAGGCATGTGAGGACATTCACCTTTTCTCCTTTAACCCCTGTGTGTTCAGCATTGCTGTGTGCTTCAGGTCATTGTCATGTTGGAAGGTAAACTTCTTCCCTTTGACAACATTTCTGGCACAGAGCAGCAACATTTCCTCAAGAATTTGACGGTATTTTATCCCATACTTTTTTTCCTATCCTGACAAAGGTTCCAGTTCCTGCTGCAGAGAAACAACAGGATATTTTCACCTCCATGTTTAATGTAAGAATGGTGATGCTTGGGTGGTGCGCAGTTTTGGATTTCCCCAGACATACTTTTTGGTGTTGAGGCCAAAATCAATTTTAGTCTCATCTTTCCATAACATGTTTTTCCATGTGGTCCCAGAATCCTCAAGGTGCATTTTGGAAAAGTCTTTTGCAACCCTCCCATACAGGCCACATATGTGAAGAATTTGTGATATTGTTGTCACATGCACACAATGACCACTCCTGACTAAATTCCTACAACTCCTTCGGGGTTGCTGTAAGCCTCTTGCCTCCCTGCGGAGTTTCCTCTTGGCTCTTTCATCCAGAATTGAGCGACGTCCTGAGGGCCTGGGATATACCAAATATCTTACACTTCTTTATAATATACTTCACAGTGCTTCTAGGAATTGATAAATAATATAATGTTTTTGTATCCATCTCTTGTCAACAATTTTCTCCTAAATATTTTTTAACAGTACCTTGCCACCCGTAGTTGATAGTTTGCCGCAGTTGTACTACAAAGGACTTAAATGCACCAAGAAAGCTACTTTCATGCTAAGCTAATCAAAATGATCACGGATGAAAGTCAAATGGTTTTGTGTGCAATTGACAAGGTGATTATACAGTCCTAACCTTTTTTTTAAGGGGGGTGATATTGATATGTATATATATCTTTCACTTGGATGTTATAAGTTTAATACATACAGCTAGATAAAACAAAAATGGTGTCTGTGACCATTTAAGGCTACAAAGCAACAAAATGTGATTCTTTTCTATACCAACTGTATATATCATATAAATAGCTACAAGACAAATGTGAAACACACATACATGCATTATCTTGGACTAGAGTTGCTGGTTTTAAAAACTCTGTTAAAGAACCTGCAGACAAAAATATATAAATGATAAGACTTGTATGATGTATGATGTCTTGAAATCACTCACGTTGTACATGTAAGTCGACAGATGCTGTGATATTCTGTTCAGAAATCTTTGTAGTGCAGATTAATTTCTTCCCATCGTCTTTCTTTGCCCCCAAAAAGGTTATGGTGGAAAAGGTGGCCAATTCAAACCCTGTAAGTTGTTTCTTTCCATCTTTGACCGGCATGTTTTCATAGTTCCAGGAGAGGATCGGAGGATTCATCTGGCAGGAATGGTGGACGGTACAAGTGAAGTTCATATCAACACCCTCTATGATATCTGACAGTTTAGGCTCAATGGTTATATTATAGACACCTGAAATTATAAGCAGTTGACACAAACATCAGACATGATTTTATAGGCAAGTAAAGATGTTTGCTTTTGAATGCATATACATTTTTTACTTACATTTTGAACTTAGTGATTTTGTAGCTCTTGTTGTTATGCCTCCATGATGTGTTACAGTACACTCAATATCTGAGCGTTCACCCTTCACAACACCGGTGCGTGTCCGAGTGGTTTTCCATTGACCATTTTCCATTCGGACATCATCTATTTTATCAGATCCTTCAATACCCTTCAGAATGATGTTTGGTTTGCTGTATGGACAGGTGTGTAAGGTGTAACATGCTACTGTAATGTTGTCACCGATTTTTAAACCTCCAGAAATATTAATGATGGGCTGCTGTGGATTTGCTACAGTAGAGAAAAATGTTACAGTTAGCCAACCGATGATACAGCTGTAATGACACCAAAAATATTACATTAAAAGAACATGTGAAGTATTCACGTACTGTCAACGATAATCGTGGAGGTGACATCATAAAACTTATAGGTGCGCCATCCAACATTTTTTGGGTCAATCCATGTATATAATTTTTCTCCATTGTGGGACGGATTCACGCTTTTGATCAGCAGACTACAATCCCGATCTGAGTTTTTAGGGTTATATATAACAGTTTTTCCTCGGAACTTGTCAATAACACGGGTTGAATTCCAGGGATCACAAACTAAAGGGTAGCCACTCAACACATACTGATACCACACAACTCTACGTGGGTTAGTTGGTGGGTTTGAAGTGTAAGAGTAAGAGCACGGTATAACCAGACAGGAACCTTTGAGGCCATGAATTTCTGATGGCATTTTCACTTCCCATGCCAAAGTCTCATACAGCAGAACCCCTATGAGAAAAACATTAAATAATATGCATGTTGTTTACATTAAGTTTCTGTGCTGTAGCTCAATCAGAAGAGATTGAAACTAAGTTAGAGAGAAGCACGATCATGTAATCAAACCAATCAGCACAAAGAGTCTCTAAAAACAAACGGTGCTATATAGCACCAAAAGTGGTTCTTTGCTCGTAATCATAGAAGAACCGTTTTTAGTGCCATATAGCACCAGTGAAGCACCAATGAAGCACTTGTGTAGAACCAAATAGTGCTATGTAGAACCATATGTGGTGCTATAGTGGTGCTATATGGCCCCTATAGGGTTCTTCACAGGTGCTTCACTGGTG
This sequence comes from Misgurnus anguillicaudatus, assembly GCF_027580225.2. Lineage (NCBI taxonomy): Eukaryota > Metazoa > Chordata > Actinopteri > Cypriniformes > Cobitidae > Misgurnus > Misgurnus anguillicaudatus. The sequence goes on along the minus strand of NC_073360.2, from coordinate 32,641,929 downwards.
CTTCACCGGTGCTATATGGCACTAAAAACGGTTCTTCTATGATTACGATCCAAAGCAACAGTTTTGGTGCTATATAGCACCGTTTGTTTTTTTAGAGTGATATGCAGCATCCCATATATCCCAGTTAATAGGGGGGTACTCTGCGTTTGAGCTAAAATTCAGAGCTCTGAGCCCTCGGACAGCATGCCAAATATGCTTTATTATATTATTATATGTCCCTATCGATTACATGTTAATGTGAACTTGTGAATGTGAAATTTAATATAACTTTTACTTTCATTTAGCATATTGCAACATATAAGTTATAAATATACAGTGTAAGGTTTAAGGTAATTTGATTCCTTTCTGATCAAAAGTAGTTTGAAATACTGATTTGTTTTTCTTCAATAAACTGAGACGGAAAGTACAAAAATGAATTTGTTCAAGGAACATTATGAAACAATAACTTTTGGCATAAAACAAAGCAACATTTTAATGTTTACTAAGAAAAGTTTACTCAGTAGCCTAACCTGTTATTATTCAATTTATAGTGGATTAGTAGTATAAATGCATGTAAGTAACGTGTCTTTTGACAGAACCTCTTGCCCTTGTCATAAAATACACAAATAGAAGTAAAGTGACACAGTACCTTGAAACAGAAGATATATCAGTACTTTCATCTCTGGATCACAATGCTTCCTCTAATATAGAAAAAATCCCACTTATAAACTGCAAACAAGCTCAAATGTTAAAAACGTTTCAGAATATCTCAAACAAGTAGACTGGATGAGAACCAACTCAAACTAATTAAAAGAGATTCCTCAGCAGAAGAAAGAATGATGTGTTTTTTCCTAACTCTCAATGTAGTGCTCTGATGTTCACACCCACCATCTAAAGGGTTTCCTTTTTCTTTGTTGTCTGGTTTACAGGAGCAATTCTAGGATTTTCATTTTAGGGAGGCTCAGCCTTCCCATTAGGGTATCATAAAAAAGTAGGGATGTAACGATTCAATCGCGTGTCCCATTAAAAATGCCTGTCTGAAATCGATTCTGAATCGCAAGGTTTCATGCACAGCTTGTGCATGTACCACGGCTCTGTGATCAGTAGGAAGTCCTTATCAATCTAAAATCATTATGAGTTTGAGTCATTTATAACGTGAAATTAAAAAAGCAACACTCGTTAAATAAAAATAATTCAAAATATTCTTTATTATCATGAAAATACCTGAAACAATCTGAAGAACAGCGTATAAATATTCCTGTAGACATTTCCTGGAATAGCGGCTGAATCCGAAATCGCATACTTACTGTGTAGGTACTGAATTTCACTGAATACGTGTGCTAAGACAGTACCTTACATTCGCGTTAAGTATGGACAGCATTCGCCATGTTGACGTTATCATGTGACATATGACGTAGTAGACTTGTTTGAGTTCAGTGTTACAGATATATTACACTTTATTTTGTAGTGGACAAAAATTTGTAAAACAAGCAGATTGTAATTTAATATCTATTGTCAGATGACAGCTGTGCTTGAATACAAGCAAGACAATGCAGGCAATGTGATTATATACATTTTAGTGAAGCAATCTCTTGTATTTACTTAAAACAACAGGAAACATGAATAAAAAATGATGAATAAAACCATCACAATAAATGAAAACGTATAGAAGTGAATTCCATATGAAACAAAACTATATTCAAATGTATTTTTCTAACAAACCATCGCATATTTACTGTCATCTCAACACAGCTGTGACAATTCTACTGTACAGCTTTATTTTAATGAATCAGCTGAGCACTTTGTGGTATATCCTGGCCGGTCTGTGCGTGAAGTCAGTGAGGAACAATCCTAATGTATCGAAATTACCCAATTGGCTGGTATCCGGTCGATTGCTTGCTTTCCCGTGGCATCATGCGATTTCAGCGTGCAAGTCTGCACTCGATGCATCCTCGATATTAAGAACACATCCGGGTATTTTTATGCATCCTCTGTACTTGCGTTCTTGAGAATTGGAATGAACTTCGACTGTTAATGATGACGTAGAGCGAGGACACGAGAACGCTGAAGAACGCATATTGAGAAACAGCCACTATTCGTTCACCTACTCCTTTTTGCCTACTATATAGTATGGCAGTATGCGGTTTCGGATTCAGCCAGCGTTTGTAATATTACTTCTTCTGTGGCACAAAGGGAGTTTCTGCACAAGAGCGCCCCCTGGCGTTCGGATGTGCCGGGATTTCACTGTAATTCATTCAAATTCATTAATTGAGAATTTGCACGGTTAATCGTTACACCCCTATAAAAAGTCTTATTTTATAAAAACACAGTTTGAATACAATATAGAATTAAATAGGGGGTCCATAGACCCTTACATTTCCAACACCATCCGTGAACAAGTGGATTGGATGAAAACTATATGTAATACAAAATAAAAAAAAGAAACTGCTTTACTGGATCGAGAAAGGCTTGTTCAGATTCCCAGTCCCGCTAAACAACCCTGGAAATGTTTTATGTTTAACAAAAGCCTCACCCATCACACCAATGTGTCTATGAAACAAATATAAGTTGGAAAAGTAAATGAAGTAACACAGAATGATGCTCTTGTTTATAAAAAAACAGTTCATGTTAATAACACTGAAAAAACATGTACATAAAATACAGTGTACAAGCCACTCAAGTCGGCATAATAATTTTCTCTTGTGTTAAGCTATGTTATTAGAAACTGTACTGTAGACAAAAAACTTTTAATAATATTTTATTTCACATCCTCTAGAGGGCACCACACTCTCAGAAACAAAGGTACAAAAGCGGTCACTTGGGCACTTTCAAAAAGTATACATTTGTACCTAAAGGCAGCATATTAGCATCTCAAAGGTACATATCAGTACCTTATGGTATTTATTAGGAAGGGTACAGTCCCAGTAACAGCTTTCATAGCTTGCAAAAAGTTAGACACTCTAGGCATTAGTATTTGCTAATTCTAAAATAATAACAGTATATTATAAAGATACTTTGATGAAAAAAAAGAGAGAGAAGAAATGTCATCGCCAAACAAAATATCTGGTATCTCCCTACAGTCCTGGACATCATCGTAAAGATTGCTCAGGACTTTGCATGCATGCAGGTTCCCAGAAAGAAAAAAAAAAAACAGAAAATGTGTCTACTCCATGGAAATAAACTGAAGTGCTATCACCCAGGAGACTACAAAGGCATAAGTGCAAAATATTCTCTTAAAATAAGATGAAAATGTAACACAAATGTATTATTTTCTTGTCCTGTGATTTATTTATATTTAATTCTCAGGTTAAACAGCATTAGAATTGTTTTTATATTTACAATAATACATCATTTGTATACTTAAAGGTGCAGTGTGTAATTTTTAAAAGGATCTCTTGACAGAAATGCAAAATAATATACAAAACTATATTATCAGTGGTGTATAAAGACCTTTCATAACGAACTGTTATGTGTTTATTACCTTAGAACATACAAAGAGGGTCCCCTTACATGGAAGTCGCCATTTTGTGTCACCATTTTTCTACAGAAGCCCTTAACGGACAATTTTTTTACTAAGTTGTCTCCAACGATGACGTGTTTGTCTGGTGGCAGCTTCCATAGCTTCTCTAAAGCAAGGGATGAGCAGTGGACTAAGCCGTTGGTTGCAATTCGCAACCTCACCGCTAGATGCTGCTAAAATTTACACACTGCACCTTTAAAGGGATAGTTCACCCAAAAATGAAAATTGTACATCATTTTCATACCCTCATGCTCTTATAACCCATAAACCTGCATGAGTTTGATATTATTAAAGAGCACCAATGGTTTGATCCACGATTTTACATTTCCTTTGGTGTGTAAGTGTACATATTAATTATGTGCAAAAGGATCGAACATAGCCCAAAGTAAACAATGATATGAGTTATCGTCTCCAACATAAACTATTTTCTTGGACTACAACAAAGACACAGATTGTAGGCAACAGTTTACTTCCTGGGTCTGTTGACGTAAACAAGACCGACATTATCAGAATTCCTCCCGCTTTGGACCCACAGCCTGTAAGTTAACTCATTTGTTTGTTGCCAAACATATCAGACCAAGTTACAGTTTATTAAAATATTGAAGCTATAAGTTGTATTTTTTATATTGTCTAAAATATATGTTTGACTTTTGTCTTTTTCTATTTTAAACACTGTATTAAACACATTTTGTAGGTGATGTGGAGCATTTTCATAAGACGTTTCCATAAATGTTGACATCTTCCATGATGGCGTAATAATCTTCATAATCCTTAATCTTAAAGTATAAATTCAAAGACACAGAGGTAAAATCAGTCAATAACATTTCATACGATTTGAGGTCAGAGATGTATTTAATTCACAAAAATTATGTAAAGCAATATAATGATTGATTATATACTTACAGTGCAGGATTTTCTCTGACTAAATTGCACAGGAGACAACAAACAATTAAAAATTAAGTTAATAAATTATTAATGTGCAGTTTCCCATACAGGGTTTAGATTGACCCAGGTCTAGTTTTTACAAACAAACCTTACTATAAACATTACTGGTGTGCATCTTGAGACAAAACAATGGCACTGATATATGACATGATAGGTCAGTGCAAGATGTTTTTAAATTTAAGCAGCTCAAACATGCGTTTTAATCAGTGGTGTAGTCTAGATTTTTTGTAGTGAGTATACAGTGATTTTTCCCTCTCACCCTTATGCTCACTCGTCCCAGCACGACACCCCATAAGCACCACCACACTCACAGATGCACACAGTATGGATCTTCATGTAACTGAGAGTATTCTGAAAGTGTACTCATAAACACATAAACTGAATGTGTTATCAACATGTCAGTTTATTATAAGAAAAAAAGACTTTAACAGCCAATGGGTTTACAGCTGGGGAAACTGGATTTTGATTTTTAGACTGGTTTAGTGTTAATCAACATCTAACTCAGGGCCAAATTACTCAACTGTTAAATAAGCTGTTTACAATCTTCAATTCGTGGAAAACACATGCATTGAAGGAGAAAAAAATATCCACTCTGTCAATAGCTATTATCTGACAACTTTTTATAACATTACCATGTGTAATTTAATGGTGTGAATGTTTTTAATTAATACACATTTAAAATTACCATGAATTAACTGTAATTGGCATAGTCATTGATATAAAAAGCTTATTTTTTGCATATAATACAAGCATTGTCTAAAAATGAAAATAGGCTTTTACTTTTATTAATAATTATAATTTAATAATTAGTTACATTTATATAGCGTTTTTCTCAGTACTCAAAGCGCTTTACATATGAATGGGGGAATCTCCTCAACCACCACCAATTACCAGCAGCCATATCACCCTGTAGCCCAAGACAGCTTGCCCACTGAAGCTAAGCAAGGTTGAGCCTGGTCAGTACTTGGATGGGAGACCACCTGTGAAATCCAGGTTGCTGCTGGTAGAGGTGTTAGTGAGACCAGCAGGGGGTGCTCACCATGTGGTCTGTGTGGGTCCTAACACCCCAGTATAGTGATGGGGACACTATACTGTCAAAAAGCACCGTCTTTCGGATGAGACGTTAAACTGAGGTCCTGACTCTCTGTGGTCGTTAAAAATCCCAGGATGTTATTCGAAAAGAGTAGGGGTGTGCCCCGGCATCCTGGCCAAACTTGCCCATTGGCCTACTAATCATTGGCTATATCACTCTGTCTCCTTGTATTATTACAAGACCATCATGTAGCCTAATATTAGACACCAAAGTGAAGAAAATTATCTTTAATTTGCAAGTCTGAACTGAACATCAACGCAAACATGAATTTCCTCACAGAAGTTTAAGATCATATACATCTTTAACGTAGATATATAAATGAACACAGAGAAGGGAAGTTTAACAGTGTGAAGCACAAGCAAACATGCTGAAAGAGGAACTGAAGGCAGCTAAAAACCATCAGGACATAAACACGAGCTTATTTTATTGCATTTGGATTTTTACCTCCAGTTAAAGTAATAAACTGGACTGATGATTTAAATGTTGTTTACTCAAATGTGCGTTGTAAACTCTTCGTATTTTATGTTGCAACATTGCTCCACTCGTTCACTTCTCCACATGGACTGTTTGTTTACAGTGTCGCGTGAGCAGCTACACCGCAGGTTTGACTTCATTTGGCGCTAAGCAGACCTCTTGGTGATGTCAAAGTACCGCGAGAGTGATTCAAAGCAGATTCCTCCACGGAATCGCTCTTGCGGTACTTTGCTGTCACTCGCGGTTCTTGTGGCGCCACACCAGTCTGCTCCCCAGTCACTTTCGCGCCGCTATAGTAATTTGATTTCATACGCCGATCGGACCGACAGGAAGTCAAACACACCAATATATAGCATAATATATATATGCATTTCAACCCGCTAAAGTAGCAAGTGTAGCATGCTAATCAGTGCTTAACATCTAAATTATAATGAAAAGTTTGAAATGTCACAAAACCAAGCTGTTATGCATCCTCACGCTATTTTTTAGTCGGTATATGGAAATCCTTGACAATTCCTGGTGGGTATAGGGCATATACCTGCGTATCACGTAGACTACACCACTGGTTTTAATCTGGGACTAGGATAAGCCCTGTCTGGGAAACTGTCGCTTTATGGATTAATTTTAAGGTAAATTTATGTAAACATGTTATATCTGATAAGCATTTAGTTTGAATACTGTTATTTGCCAAATGACAAAGAGACATATTAAACTTTTCAACAAACATATTTTATTTATTTAATAAATATCTAACTGCCACATAATAAAGGTGCTATAAAGGTTACATCGATGCCATAGAAGAACCATTACTGGTTCCACAAAGAACCATCCAGTCAAAGGTTGTTTAAAAATGGTGGCTGTACCTACCATTGAGGTCCCTGAGATCCTGACCTCTGTGATTTTCTGACACTCGTCTTATTTGACTCAACACTGGGGGGTGTCACGCAAAATGGCGCTGCAAGAGTCCTCGATTTTAAGAAGTATGATCACATAAACCCAATTTAACCAACAGTTAAATATCGCATCATTTTAAAATATTGCTAACCTATAAAGCTTAAAGGAGCGGTGAATCAAAAACTCAATTTTAACTTGATAATTTGTTATATAAGAGGTCATCATACTTAAATGAACATCCTGCAAGTTTCAGAACTGAAAACGTCCGTGCTACTGAAATATAACCGTCTTTGGCACCAAGCCAGCTAAACACTCCAGTGAAAAATTCGGAAATCTATGACGTCAAAGTAGAATTGAAACACCTCCCCATAACCAAAAGGACAAGTCTACTTTTGTAGCCCCGCCCACAGCTTCGCGTGACACACGTGTGTCTCAGTAAGTAAACATGTCTTTAAAAATTGACAAATTTAACCAAAATGACTTTTTAAATACATTTTTTTCTGAGAGACTTTTATTTTGACGCGGTGATCTGTTATGATACCATGGAAACGCATTTTCGGTTTTGAAAGAACCGCGTGGGAACAACCATGGGAACAACACAGAAGCTAAATACTTCAATTCGGAGGCTTGGAACTTAACATTAGCAATATGCTTGGATAAAGTTTGCTTTTGAAGAAGTTCCAGCTCGTGTGGGGAGCGTTTGTTAACGTTGTGGACATGGATTCATTTGTAAAGAAGTCGATGCTGGATTTGCAGAGAGACTCAGAAGCACGACTTATATTGGATCTGACAACAATGACACAGCAGTATAATTCACAGTAAGACATTTTACTTTATTTAAGTTACTGCGTTTCACTATTGCTTTGTTAAAAGAGATTGCTTGATATGTCCTGTTGTAACATCCGTGTCTAAATACGTTTGTTGACTGTTTTAATTTACTAAAAACATTAAACGATTAATAAAGGTACAACACTTAACAATACGACTGTAATTTAAAGGTAGAAATATACAAAGTTAGTTACAAGGAAGGATTTATCAACCGCAGTTTAGATTCTGATGCCCGTTTACTGTGTTGTATACGGTAATTTAGGCATGTTGCGTTTGAAAGGTCAAACACTCAACAAAGCTTATTTTTTATCATATAACTGTGGTATTTAACATTACGTGAATGTAAAAGCAACCTCACAAGCACAATAGAAATATACAAAGTTATTGATAAGGATTTATTAGACGCAGTTTAGATTCGGATGCACGCTTACTGTGTTTTATACGGTAATTTAGTCACGTCGAGTTTTGTTTCTACTTTAATATACGTATTGTCATTTATGTGTATCATCTTTAGCACCCAGAATCTTTTGTGTCTCAAACATATTTGTGTTCGGCTGCTATTTTTATCACATTAATGTTTTTAAAACATTTCCCTACATGTAATGACGGGGAATGAAGCTGTCCAATCATAGCAGTGGGTGTTTACGTTCAGGTCTTCAATGCGGCCCGCCCCTTCAAACGAACCATTTCTCAAGACAGCCATTAATCCATGTTACAAAATAGCGTATTACTTATTGCTTTTGATGTTTTTGAATGTAAAAACAACGCGAAATGCATAAGTAGACATCAATCAACGTCATAAAGCAATAAAATCGACCAATTCACGGCCCCTTTAAAATGGTCTTGCACCTTTGTATTGTCGAGAATTAGTATTAAAATACAATCCATCACGAACACTGCTTTTGCAAAATTCTGGTCACTTAATTATCCCTACAATATTAAAAGTGTCTAAAGGTGGTAGATCCTTTTCCTACTTGGCCCCTAAGTGTCATGATCATGCCCTCTTGTCATTGTATTATTCCAGTCTTGAGGCAGGTTCATGGCAGGCCCAGGTTGTTTGTGCTTGTATGTCTCGTCTCCTGACTCCGCCCCCTCGTTTCCCTGTTAATCATTCCATTATTGTTTAACTCTTGTCACCTGTTCCCCTCTTGATTTGTTCCCCTATTTAATGCCCTTGTGTTTGCTGTCCTGTGCTGATTCGTTTTGTAACTTCTATGTGATACCTTGTGACATTTGTATACCGTGTATGTAAACTTCATAGTGACTTTGTGCCTGTTCTGTGATTGCCTGTTTATCTGTAAGTCTAGTTAGTTGTCAGTGTATTGTTCAAGTTTATTGTTTTGTAGTCTTAGTCCAGTATCTGTTTTAGTTAAGTGTTAGTCAAGTTATTATCTGTCTTAGTCTTTGCTCTGTTTTACCCCCTCGTGGGTCTTTGTTTTGTGTCCTTGTTATAATAAAGCCTGTTTGTTCATCAAATCCTGCACCTGGGTTCTCACTCTATCTCCTACTGTACCTGGAGATTCCTGACACAAAGCTCTGACACAGTTGATCACTTTAAGCCTAAACTAAAGACATATCTCTTTAAAGCATTCACATAACTCATCTGGGGAATATACTTATGCCGCAGTAGTTAGCCTGTCTGGAAGCGAGTGGATATTAAGCCACAATACTGTGTGACACTTGCATTACATGCAAACTGCCCCTACACTAATAGGATTTGGTTTCTTATTCCCTGTCTCGTCCTCAATCCCGAGGACAATGAGACTAACACACCTAGTTCCGGCTGCTGTGAAGGTCATCACACCACTGATCTACTGGCCTTCCTGCAAGGTGATGCCTCGGCCGATGTCTGACAAACAACCACCGGCCGCCCCATTTAATCTACTTATTTGAGTGTGTGTGTATATATATCATTTTAAATGTTTTAACTCCCATACAATTGTTTAAAATAGTACCTATTATATATGGCACTTTTCGATTGCATTAGTATCCCACGGTTTGGTTTGTGTCAGGTCAGGTCAGCTCACCTCACTTTGGCTTGGTTAGGTTTTCCATTGAGTTTAGTAACACATTGGAGTGGGAGGGATAATAGGCGTGTCGTTATATTTGCGCTGCCTACTGCTGTGACATCATACAACTGAGTGTGTTGTTGGAATGCTATACGTTCCCATACATTCATTAATTTCTCAGTCTGCCACAAATTTAAAATTGACCACCACAAATAGATTTTTGCACATCGCGTTTATCACTACCTCTGTGTCACATGACAGTTTCTGTACAAACACCCATGGGGTCAGTCGACGCGCTCCGCTGAGCCTCATTTAAGTTGCATTTTAGCACATATGCAGATGTGCACGCCTTGAATGTGCCGCCACAAACTGCAAGTCTGGAAAAAAATTGTTATGGTGTTACTGATTCTCAACCTGTGGATGTTTTTCATCGCTGAAAGAGAACTTACAGCAAAGCACAATGACAACAGGTTTCGAGACAGCACAAGCTAGCATGAAGGTAAAGCTAATCTACATTATAGCGATGATGCTGGTAGTGACGATTCTCTCAGACCAATCAGTGATCTACAGTGTTTTCCCATTACGTTTTGGTATCAGCTCGAGTTGCTTGGAACCCCAACCATGGTGAAACTAAAAAAGTAAGCTGACCTGACCATACCCAAACCAAACAGTGGGGTACTATGCATCAGGTATCAGTATTAGGATTTAAACGGCCAGATACCGATATTTCGGCCGATATTCTTTAAGTGTATTTTTTCGTACAGTACCAGTCAACAGTTTGGCTGTTATTGAAAAGGGAAACGTATGGGGTCATTCCCACTGCGCAAAGTGACGTCGGAATGATGTCTTTTTCATGTAATTTTTGGACGTCTGAATCCGACCCATAAAAGGGGTTGTTTTGTAACACCAGGCGACGTCTTTTTTTTCAGAAAAAACAGTACTGTATAAATATTCGTAAGTATTAATCATGTTGGTACAATAATGCTGATATTTGTAAATAAACACATTTTTATATGCCTAATTATATAGAGGCCTGTCATAGACGTCCAAATGACGTCCAAAGAATTACCCAGTTCAAACGTCAAATGTTGCCGTAAATATGACGTCCAAATGACGTCAAAAAATTACCCAGTTCAAACGTCAAATGTTGCCCGTAAATATTACGTCCAAGTAGGGTCATGGTTGGACGTCCAAATAGTGGACCTAGTTTGGACGTCGAATAGATGTCCAGAATTGGTCATGGACCGACGGACCCAATATAGACATGATCTGCACGTCTATCCGACGTCCTGTGTTTAGTGGGTTGTTTATTTAACTTAATGGTAAGTTTCTAACTTGTGTGTGAAATAAGTATCTTACTGGATTCAAAACAAATTGGTCATGCTTTAATCTAAAGAAAATCTTTTACATCGCAAAGAACAGAAAGATTCTTCAGATGTTAAGGGTTCTTTATGTAACCACATTGTACAGACACAAATGGTTCTTCTATGCCATCATGATGCACCTTTATTTTTAAGAGTTAAGACAGATACTTTAATGTACTATAATACTGTACAAAAATATTTTATAAAACAAATGACAGTTTACAGTTTTAGAGACTGACTGGGTTTAAATGCACAGTACCTCTTTGGTGATGGTACACAGGCCGCTGCTTCATACAGATCATTTGACCTGTGAACAGATCAGCAGGCAATGTAAATCCCAAAAACCATATGGTATTAAAGAAATTACTATAAGAAATCAGCCATAGAAGCAGGATGAGCCCTTCTATGCCAGATGTCACCCTTTGACCATAGAATTGAATGGTACAAAAGCTGTCACTGGGCGGTACCCTTAGGAAAGGACACCTTTGTACCTAAAGAGTGCATATTAGTACTGTACCTCAAAGGTACATATTGGTACCAAATACATACATAGTGTATCTATACCTACATTGTACAAATTGTCAGAAGCAGAGAGACAGAAAAGGGTGACATACAAGGAGTCATCCAACATCTATTTATGAGCATACTGCACACATTTACATTATTTTACATTACTTTTAGAACAGCTGGCTTCTTAGCAAGACACAAATCTCAGTCAATTTATGGTATGTCTGTTTTAGGTGCACTCTAAAAATGCTGGGTTATTTTCAAGCCAGTGTTGGGTAAATATTGAACCAGTGTCTGCTCATCCGAGGGGTGCAAATTCAAAATAAGTGTTCGGAGTGTCATGTGTGTTGCTCGTGTTTTCAAAATATGTGTTTATTGTGTTATGTGAGCCATGTGCATCACGTGTTTTGTCGAAATATGTGCCTAAATGCATCGAAACCGTTTATGATAAAAGAGATGCTCACATTCACATAGTACACACAAGACACTCCCTTAACACTAAACTCTGATTACGCATGAGATTATGCAAGTATCTGGCAAACGTGAGCGTCTCTTTTATCATAAACCCTTTAGACGCGTCTGCAGCATGCACTTATTTTGACAAGACACATGATGCACATAAATTCACTCGACACGCAGAACACATATTTTGAAATTACGAACCACACACACACACATTACGGGCTACATACATGTTGTGACGAGCTTCGCATCGTGCACCCTCGAAAAAGAAGTCACCGGCCACCACTGTACTGAACAGAACACACTGATGGGTTAAAAGTTACCCAACCATGGGATATAATAACTCAGCAGTTAGGTTCAAACAATCCAGCATTTTTTAGAGTCTGATAAGGTTGTAGTATGGGGAGCCAATTCTGCCATAATTATAAATAAATAAATACATAAATAAATATACAAGGAAATGTAAAAAAAAAAAATACAGAAATAAATAAAGAAATATATATACATGGAAATGTAAAAAAACAAAAATAAATGAGTATTTATACCTGTATTTCTTTATTTATGTATAATTGTATTTTTTCACACTATTATTTATTTATTTTTTCATTTATTTATACATTTATTTATTTTTACTTTTATTTATTTTCACATTTATTTATGTATAAATGTATTTATGTCTACACGTATTTATTTATACATTCATATATTTCTATATATATTTATTTCCACATTTATTTATTTATACATTTATTTATTTCTTCTTTTCTTCGTCTGTATGCTAATGAGGGGGGCGTGTTTTACCTCAGACTTAGCAATCGATCTCTGAGTGCCAGTGCTGAAGCTTTGAGGCCACAGTGACACCTGGTGGTGTGAAAAGCGAACAAAGTTGCACATGGAGTGAATGACTTGGAGATGTGCAATATCCAAAACCTTATTTCAAGTTTTAAATAATTTTGTGTCACCATAACTGTGTATATATAGGGTCACTATACATAGCATACGTACTGTACTCAGGACATGGCCGTAAATCGCCATCCGGTCGTGATTTCTAAAATGTCTTGGCACACATAAATATCAAAATGCACGTTTTCAACATATCTGATGACAGACCCTTGTAAGTGGACACTTTAATATGGAAACGCGTGAAATTATGCACTATTAATAACATTTAATGTAAATGCCCTGGAGCATACTGTCCACTTACAAGGGTCTGTCATCAGATATGTTGATAACGAGCATTTTGATATTTATGTGTGCCAAAACATTTTAGAAATCACGACCGGATGGCGCTTTACGGCCATGTACTGAGTACAGTATGTATGCTATGTATAGTGACCCTATATATACACAGTTATGGTGACACAAAATGATTTAAAACTTGAAATAAGGTTTTGAATATTGCACATCTCTAAGTCATTCACTCCATGTGCACCTTTGTTCGCTTTTCACACCACCAGGTGTCACTGTGGCCTCAAAGCTTCAGCACTGGCACTCAGAGATCGATTGCTAAGTCTGAGGTAAAACACGCCCCCCTCATTAGCATACAGACGAAGGAAAGAAGAAATAAATAAATGTATAAATAAATAAATGTGGAAATAAACATATATAGAAATATATAAATGTACAAATAAATACGTGCAGACATAAATACACCCACACATAAACAAATGTGAAAATAAATAAAAGCAAAAATAAATAAATGTATAAATAAATGAACAAACAAATAAATAATAGTGTGAAAAAATACAATTATACATAAATAAAGAAATACAGGTATAAATACTCATTTATTTTTGTTTTTTTACATTTCCATGTATATATATTTCTTTATTTATTTCTGTATTTTTGTTTTTTTACATTTCCTTGTATATTTATTTATGTATTTATTTATTTATGAATATGGCAGAATTGGCCCCCCATAGTTAAGGCCAAGAGTGGTTTCTAGGCATGTTCTCATATACTAACTTAGCTATAATTCACACATACTATATAAACATAGCTAACCAGAGCAAAAGTGATGCGTCTCGCTCTCTCACATTAGACATGTTCAGTCATTTGTACATGAATTTTCGGTAACACTTTATTTTACGACCCGCAAAGTACCGCGTAATTAAACCGAATTTACAGCGTACCTATTTGTAACAACAGAGTACCTCTACAGTACGTACTTGTAGGTATAAGGTAATAATATTTTAAGTTTGGGGTAATAAGGGGGTAAGAATATTAAGAATTATAAATTATTTATACTCTAAGTATTTTATAACTACAGGGTACCTATTGTAATATTACGGGGTATGTATGACTTAGTCAAGTCTATGAGGAAATTATGTTTTATTTTTTTATTTTATTTTATTGTGAATTTTCATATTGACTACTGAATGTTGTATACAGTAGATGCCTACGAGCCACATCGGCAAATAAATATAACAGCACATCACTTTTATTTTAGTACAGGTCCGTAGCCAGCCTATTGAAAGGGGGGGTTCTTTTTTTTCAAAAAGTGGACCTTTTTTGCTGTTTTTCCTCCTCCATTTGTATTTAATTATTAGCAGGGCCGTACGCAGGATTTTATAAATACCAAGGTCCATATATGTATTTTTCTAGGTCATGCACCCCAGGAAAACATCTTATTTCTCTGCTCTACATATATGAATTTAAAAAAATCAGAAAACCAAAGAATCAAATAACTATAGATTTCAAACCATGTCAGTATGCAGAAGATTTGTGTTGGTCATTAGGAATGCATTGTAATAATTATTTTACTATCCTGGGCACACTGGGTTATGTCAGTAAAGTAAACATAGGCTTACTGAATATAGGATCATTTTAGTGAATTAACTAAAGGCTATCAATAATTAGTTTATTAAATTAATTCAAAATATGCACACACTTATTATACACTTTATATGCTTAAATACAACATCAGTAATGCAGGGAACTTGAATTTTATAAATAAGTTGGCAGAGGCTACTTTAGGGGGTCCATATCCCATGAAAGAAAACTGTAATTATTAAAAAAGCATAAATGAATCTACGATTACTTCACATTACCACATTAGATAAATATTATTCTTGCCCTGCATGCATTTTACTAACTG
This sequence comes from Misgurnus anguillicaudatus, assembly GCF_027580225.2. NCBI lineage: Eukaryota > Metazoa > Chordata > Actinopteri > Cypriniformes > Cobitidae > Misgurnus > Misgurnus anguillicaudatus. The sequence goes on along the minus strand of NC_073360.2, from coordinate 32,626,757 downwards.
TGTAAGATGTAAACATAATGCAAGCCTTAATTTTAAACTTCTCACATCTGATTTAATGTCTGTTAATGAAGCAAAAGGCTTCTTGTTAACTGCAGTAACTTTAGTAAAAGTTGTTCAGAAAATTAAAATTCCATGATAAACCTTAAACTTACTTTTAATAGCAGAGCTCAACGGCTCAACACTACAGGAAGAAGTTACAAGTAAGTTATTTATTGGGCTTTAAGACCGAATGCAATAACCCAGCTAGAAATAAAAAGTTCTAAGAACGTTCCCTGAAAGTTCCCGAATGTTCCCAAAAACATTCTGCCAACGTTAAAAGCGGACAGTTTTTTTTAAGTTCTAGGAACGTTTCTGTTGTCTGAACGTTAGAGTAATGTTACATTTTACCATTTTTAAACGTTATGACAATGTCATGTTTTAATGTTCAAACTATGTTTAAAACAACAGCTGTTTATTATATTGACTTGTTTAATTGTTATGTAAATGATAGAGAAACATTGCATTTTATTATTTTATAAAACATTATTTCTGTATGCAGTAAATATATTGCTGTAGAAAACTCAATTCACTTACTAGGTTTGGATGTTGATGTTTGTTTCATTTTAAGTCACCCTTATTGTGATTAGTGTTTGTTTTAGTTGGTCTCTTGACACTTGACTTTTTGCTTGCTGGTTTTTTCCTGGTTGTGTTGACTTTGTGTTGATGCACCACATTTGTTGTGAACATGCCAAGTTGGTGGTGTTATTCTGCGGTTGTTGGTACATAATGGTAAAGATCATCACCTAATTCATTTACTAATCAAAACTTTATTTTCTGTCAAAAATGTAAATGAGATCCAACACTTTCACAGCAGTTTGTCATTAAGGAGTTTTAGAAACTTTGGACAAAAAATATCTGCTGTATAACTGGGATGCACAAACATCAAGAATCAGACTATGAATCTCAATCATGGTGACAATTAAATGATAAACTTCATGCTGCAATGCATGCTGGGTATTAACAAATTACAAACCTCATTCAGGACGCCCAGCATGCACTGCAGCATGGATAAATAAGGATTTTTTTAACAATTTTAATTGTCACCATGGTTGAGATTCATAGTCTGATTCTTGATGTTTGGGCATCCCAACTATACAGCAGATATTTTTTGTCCAAAGTTTCTAAAACTCCTTAATGACAAACTGCTGTAAAAAAGAGTTGGATCTAATATACATTATTGGCAGAAAATAAACTTTTGATTAGTAAATGAATTAGGTGATGATTTTTACCATTATGTACCGACAACCACAGAAATACACTAATAACTTTTCATAACAAACGTGGTGCATTACCACAAAGTTAACACAACCAGGAAAAAAATAGTAGGCAAAAAGTCAAGTGTCAAGAGACCAACTAAAACAAACACGAATCACAATAAGGGTGACTTAAAATGAAACAAAACATCAACATCTAAACCTAGGAAGTGAATTGAGTTTTCTACAGCAATATATTTACTGAACATTCAGAAATAATGTTTTCTAAAATAATAAAATGCAATGTTTCTCTATCATTTACATAACAATCAAACAAGTCAATATAATAAACAGCTGTTGTTTTAAACATTGTGTGAACATTAAAACATGACATTGTCATAACGTTTAAAAATGGTAAAATGTAACATTACTCTAACGTTCAGACAACAGAAACGTTCCTAGAACTTAAAAAAAACTGGCCGCTTTTAACGTTGGCAGAATGTTTTTGGGAACATTGGGAACTTTCAGGGAACGTTCTTAGAACTTTTTATTTCTAGCTGGGAAAATGTTTAAGCCAAAAGATGAACGTGCGCCCATTTAAACTCCATGCACGCGCATTACCGGTGGATGAAGCATTGTACCGCGCACGTGATGCGTAGCGTTTTCCGTTTTCAAGTTCAACAATGAATCTAATCCAGTAAAAAAGACATCTAAAAGAATTAAAGAGTGGCGTTGAATTTTGTTAATAAACACGCTGAATAACGGGAAGTAAATTACTGGAGGGCGTTAAAGCAATTAAATTTGGACATTCATGTGGCTCAGCTGCAGTAATGTTTCTTGCCTTGTCACCTTGACAATCACTGCGTTTCATATTTCTGGTCATTAAACGGCTGTATAATAGTCAGCGTTTGATTACTTACATCTTTCTTGCGCTTCCACTAACTGCGCATCTGACCCCTGTGTTGCACCTCTGTCTGCCTGGTTTGATTTGATTGGTCATCTCGGAATCATTTTTACTTTATCTTACTTAATGGGGTGCAGCTCTCAGACCTGTTGGCATGTGACATCACACTACCGCGAGATCTATTTAAAAGCATACTGAGTCATTTACTATTGAATCGATCTCGGGGTGCTAAAACGTCACATGCCGATCGGCCTGCGCAGTGCAGCAAGAAGTCAAACGAGCACTGAGTCAAATAAAACGAGCGTCAGAAAATGACCGAAATCCGGACCTCGTGGACCCAGAATATTTGTCACAAGCATTGATTAAAACAATGATGACAATAATCACGCGAAAAAACGACTTAAATTCTGGACCTTTTGGCAGTGAGGGGGGGTTCGTTCGAACCACCCGAAACCCCCCCTGCCTACGGGCTTGTAGTAGCCTATATTACTTGCTTTTAATAACAAAAGTCCATCTGATTTAATGTGGTTATCTTTTTTTTAAGGTAAGTACAATAAAAATAGCAACTTATTCCCTTTTTACCAGGAAACTCTCACATTTGCGGACATATTTGAAGTGGTGCTTTGCCATTTATTTACTGTAAACAAAAGTATTTTAGCCAAATATAATTTATGCAATGGCAAACCAGAATGAAACAACAGCAGATATCAGCTCCCGCTAAAGCAAAAGACGACTACATGCGTAGGCTACTGCGCAGGTGTAGAGCGCGCGGCCGTCTGCAGGCAACCCTGCAGAGGAGGTTTGCTGGAACGCGATCCTGAGGTGAAATTTCTTTAAGAGGTTTTAAAAACTTTCTACACTGTGGAGTACGGCTGCGAGTGATGTTAGCAGGATCCGCATGCTGGATAAGGTGACTTTTGTTACATGACTCACGCATTTCAAACAATGTTTTTTCAAGAAAGTTGCCAACGGTAGCAGGTTAGCTAGCACATAAGTTAGCCTAAAGTTATTAACGTAACTGGCTCAGAAAACTCTGTTTCTGTCAAGGCACAGTGAAGAAACATTTACTGAAGGCTTTCATTTATGTTTTTTATATGTAATGCAGAACAGCATTTGTGAGACGAAATCAACTCATCATCCGAGTGGACAAGAAGACCAACAGAGGAAGCCAGCCGCAAAAACAACGAAAAATTGTCATGACTTTATTTGAAATAAAAGTTATGTGATAATAAACATTAAGTGTTGACTTAATTATAGTGTTTTAAAGATGTTTTGAAATAAGTTTTAAAATAAAAATAACAATATTCTGTATGTTTATGGTATTTACCCTATAACATTTATAACAAGAGGTGAACAAAGCACCACTTTAGTTTACAGCCCGCAAATATGAGAGTTACCTGGTACATACACAGTACAAGCGGGGAATAAGCACCACTTTAATTTACAGCCCGCAAATATATAGTTACCTGGTAACTCCTGTATACATATACAGATCAAAGAGGTACAAGTTGCTATTATTTTTATGTTATATTTTATTTGCCGACGTGGCTTGTAGACATCAACTGTAGGGTATACAAAACACTTCATCAGGTAAGTAGCAAATATGAAAAAAAAAACATATGTCTATGGGTAATATGATCTATGTGTAATAAGTCATACATACCACGTAATATTACAATAGGTATCCTGTAGGTATGAAATACTTAGAGAATAATTTTCCATATATTCTTACCCCCTTATTACCCCAAACTTAAAATATTATTCCCTTATACCTACAAGTACGTACTGTAGAGGTACTCTGTTGTTACAAATAGGTACGCTGTAAATTCGGTTTAATTACGCGGTACTTTGCGGGTCGTAAAATAAAGTGTTACCGAATTTTCATACTTACATTTTCTTAATTGTTTTTAAAAAGTTATCATATATCAAAATAAAAGCATTCAAAATTATGTTAGAATTTTAATTTTGTATTAGTAAATTTTTTAATTAACATGAACTAAATTTGATAAATGCTGAACAAGTATTGTTTATTTATAGTTCATGTTAGGTGATGAATAAATAATTCTTTATTGTAAAGTGTTAAGAATATCTGTAAATTAAGAATATATGTTTTGATATCTGTAAACTTTATCTGCTATAACAGTTGACTAAAGCGTAAAGGGTTGCTTGCTTGCACAAAAGGTGCGAGATTGTCAGCATGGACTTCTCTATATTTTAAAACTTCAAATACACCAGACCCAGCACATTTTAGAAATGGACACCCACACACACATATTTACTTACATGAGAAGCTTAGACACTAAACCGCTGTCAAAATGAAAAATTATATTAACTGAATGGTCTCGGCACATATTATATGTTCATAAAATACTTTGTATTTTTATTGGAATGGATCTGAAGCGAAAGTATTTGACCAAACGTGCAGAGAGCATTCTGTTAATACATTTATCTAATTTTAGTGGCTATATAAATACATATATATATATATATATATATATATATATATATATATATATATATATATATATATATATATATATATATATATATATATATATATATATATATTCTACTTATGGTTATACATTACATTTTTATAAAAATGCATACTGTTACTTACATGCTTTGTTTAGACAGTGATTCTTGTGGATTACCAGATGAAGACCTATAAATAATATTGACAGTGTTATATGACCGTATGAGAAGCTTTACATGCTCAACAAAACTACATCATAGCAATATATGAATACCTAATTCAGATAACCATGATGTAACACACATGTACCTGTTACACTTCTTGTATATGATGACTCCAGCAAATATGCAAATGAGAAGAAAGAGAATTGAGGGGGCTAAAATGTAAAGCCCAATTGTCATCATGTCAAAGGTCCTCACATCAGGTTTATTCTGGGAAACAGCTAAAGGAAGTGGAAGAAAAAAGATTATAGGTCATTTTGATGTATCATGTAAATAGCTACAGGACAAATGTGAAACACACATACATATACAGTATTTTGGACTGGAGTCACTGGTTTTGGAGAATCTGTTAAATAATCTGTAAACAAAAATGTATAAATTATAAGACAGAAATCGCACACATTGTCTATGATGTCTTGAAATCACTCACGTTGTACATGTAAGTCGACAGATGCTGTGAAGTTCTGTTCAGAAATATTTGCAGTGCAGATTAATTTTATCCTATCGTCTTTCTTTGCCCACAAAAAGGTTATGGTGGAAAATGTGGCCAATTCAACCCCTGTAAGTTGTTTCTTATAATAACTGACAGACATGTTCTCATAGTTCCAGGAGAGGATCGGAGAATTCATCTGACAGGAATGGTGGACGGTACAAGTGAAGTTATTTTCAACACCCTCTATGATATCTGCTGCCTGTTGAGGCTCAATGGTTATATTATAATAGACACCTGAAATTAAAATTGAAATTATAAACAGTTGACACAAACATCAAACATGATTTAAAAGCTACATTCAAATTTATTTAACTGTAACTTTCATTAACTTTAACAAATAGTTTAATGCTCAATGTCTTTAAATTCATTGTGAAACTGACTGTAACACACAGATAAAACAGGCAAATATAGATGCACTGAAAAAAATGATTCATTGAATTTAATCCATTTTTTTAAGGTAAGTGGTTGCAATCAATTTATTTAAGCTACATTTAAACAAAAAAGATTAGTAATGTAAAATAAAATATAAAACTTTTGTTTAAATGTAGCTTAAATAAATTGATTGCAACCACTTACACTTTCAGAAATGGGGGTACAAAGGTTGTCACTGGGACAGTACCCTTTCAAAAAGGTACACCTTTGTACCCAAAGAGGGCATATTAGTACTTTGAACTGCCAAAATGTACCTTTAAAGGTACATATTTGTACCTAAATGGTACATATTAGGACCTTTTTTAAAGGGTACTGCCCCAGTGACGGCTTCGTACCTTTATTTTTCACAGTGTACCTAAAATAAATTGATTACATTCAATGAATCATTTTTTTTCAGTGTGTATGCTTTTGAATGTATGTAATTTTTTACTTACATGTTGCACTGTGTGATTTTGTAGCTCTTGCTGTTACGCCTCCATGATGTGTTACATTACACTCAATATCTGAGCGTTCAGCCTTCACAACACCGGTGCGTGTCCGAGTAGTTTTCCATCGACCATTTTCCATAGAAACATCATCTATTTTATCAGATCCTTCAATACCCCTCAGAGCGATGTTTGGTTTGCTGTATGGACAGGTGTGTAAGGTGTAACACACTACTGTTATGGTGTCACCGGTCTTTAAACCTCCAGAAATATTAAAAATGGGCTGCTGTGGATTTGCTTCAGTAGAGAAAAATGTTACAGTTAGGCAACCGATGATACAGCTGTAATGACACTTAAAGCAACACTAAAGAACTCTGGCTCTTTGCTCCCCCTACAGGTTAGAAGCGTAATTGTTCATTACCACTGTCGTAAATACTGCAGCATAGCTGGCTCTGATTGGATTGTAGGTCTGCCGTAAAGCAAGTTTTTGTAGTTTTCACTCGAACTACAGGACCGCTACCCGACGGTTGGAAACTTCTTTAGTGGGGTTTTGTCCAATAGAGGGCTGCAAAGCTAATGTGAAAGTGCCATTCACCCTGTTTTGTGTGGATGAACCACTGAAACTTTTTTGGAAACGTTATTTTAAGGTAAAAAAACCTCTTTGGTGTTGCTTTAAAACCAAAAATATTACATTAATAGAACATGTGAAGTATTAACGTACTGTCAACAATAATCGTGGAGGTGACATCATAAAACTTGTAGGTGCTTGTTCCAACATTTTCTCGGTAAATCCATGTATATATTTTTTCTCCATTGTGGGACGAATCCACACCTTTGATCAGCAGACTACAGTCCCTATCTGAGTTTGTTGTATTATATATATCAGTTTTTCCTCTGAACTTGTCAATAACTTTGTCTGGATTCAAGGGATCACAAACTAAAGGGTAGCCACTCAACACATACTGATACCACACAACTCTACGTGGGTTAGTTGGTGGGTTTGAAGTGTAAGAGTAAGAGCACGGTATAACCAGACAGGAACCTTTTAGGCCATGAATTTCTGATGGCATTTTCACTTCCCATGCCAAAGTCTCATACAGCAGCGCACCTGTGAGAAAAACAGGGAATATAAAAAGCCTCAATTTTAGTAATCAGTTTCTGAATCTCAATTACTATCAGCATTCAGCAACAAGATGATGGGTTGGATTTTCGGGGAAAGGACAGGAGGCACTATGAAAAAGATGTCATCTTCAGAAAACATAAAGCAATGGGAAATTTAATGTAACCTTTACTTTTTGTTATATATATATAGTGTAAAGTGACACGGTACCTTGAAACAGAAGATATATCAGTCCTTTCATCTCTGGATCACAACGCTTCCTCTTATATAGAAAAATACAAGTTATAAACTGCAAACAAGCTCAAATGTAAAAAATATTTCAGAATATCCCAAACACAACATGCAGAACTATGTAACAGTGCACACATCTCATGCCAGTTAAACACGTAAAGTATTTTTCACTATTGTTCCCATTATGGGCTTATTGGGTCCAGCCTTTACCATTAGAAAACAAGAAGTGAAAGGGGGCAATAATAAGCTTCTTTAATACACTTAGAGGTGGTTTCCCAGACAGGAATAAGCTTAAGCCAGGACTAGCTGGTCTCAGTTTAATTAGGAAATATAACTAGTTTTAACAAACATGTCTTCCTAAAAACATTACTTGTGTGCATTTTGAGGCAAAACAAAGGGTACTTATGCATTTTAAGATATGTCAGTGCAAGTTGTTTTCAGTTTGGACAGCTCTTATATTTAGTAGTCTAGGACTAGTCTAATCCCTGTCCAGGAAACCACCCCTTAATATAAAATTCACTTCCAAGTTTCATCCTTACCTTCTCAGCTCCCTGCTCAAACAAGTGACTGGATGACAACCGAAGTATGAAAAGAGATGTAAAAAATGCCTTCAAAGAATGATTTGTTATTTCATATAAGGTTTAATATGTGTTGTGCTCTGATGTCTACGCCTATCAAGATCTAAAGGATTTCCTTTGTCGTCACGGTTTTGTGGTTTAACAAATATCTTACCCAGTGCTCAAATTGAATAGAGTAAGAGTCCCCAACATGACAATGCAGCAAAATCACCAAATGGCAACACATTACTACCCTTAAGTCTCCCTGTAGTTAAAAATTGTATTAGTTAAAACTCATCTTTGAGCATAATAATAGCATATATAAAAGGGTCACTTGTCACAGTAATTTTTTTCATGCTTTAAAGCAGCTTGAATGTAACTCTACACTTTTGCCTCATTTAGTGTACGTGGATCTATGAATAGGCTATGAATAAATATAGTCCCCACCTCTACTCAATCGAACAGCTCAAACTATAGATATGAATATGCAAATTAGTCCCGCCTCCACTCTTTTGCAGCAACCTCAGACTAAGGAAATAGATGCTACATTCGACTTTTTCAGACACATAGTGCTAAGTTTAGCCTTTACACAATGCATAAGTAAACTGCGTCTTTGAAACACTAATCTTTAAGTGTTGATGTTAAGAGGTTACTGCACATACCCTGCATGTGTGCAGCAGAGCTCTGATCATTTTGGCTGCGAGTCTACGCGGCATCCAAACATAATGGGCCCTATTTTAACGATCTAAGCGCATGGTCTAAAGCACACGGTGCACAGTCTAAAAGGGTGTGTCATAATGGGTGTGTTTTGGCCGTAACGTGCAATTAACCAATGAGAGTCTCACCTTCCATCCCTTTTGAAAGCCAGGTGTGCTCGCGCCATGCCAATTCCCTATTTAGATTTGTAAACTGAAAAACTAAGTGAAGGAGGAAGACCCCCGTTTAAGACTGATGTAAAAAAATGCTTTTTTATTTGTATTGACATTTTTGTATTAAAACCTTTGGTTCTCTTTAAAAGTAATTTTCTTTCAGTCATGGAAGTAAAAGCAGGCTTTTAATTGCTGTAAATGTATGGATAGCCTAGCATGACATTGTCATACTCAATTGTAGTCAGAATTTGATTGTTGTGGGCAATCAAACAAAGTTGTGGGCAGGGCTACATTCGACTGGCACCCAGGCTATGGATAACCTACATGATCAGAGTAATTTAAAAAAATAATTTACAAATATGCAAGAAAAGGTTTGCAATCTAAAAATACTGTATTTGTAACAAACAAGAGATAAAGATTTTACAAACGTGTGGAGAGCCGAAACGTTTCAGCACTTGGACAGAGCCTTGAGTTTTTTTTTTAAAAGCATTACATAAAAAAGGTTCTCATGTCACCGTATAATTTACAAAGTCATCATATACAAAAAAATCTGTGGGGAAGCATAAATAATAAAAAAGCAATATTTCCATGTGATAAAGCGAAACATTAAATTACTTTCCAGCTGTATAGGCCGATATGGTTAGGAGCTATACTCTCATTCTGGTGTAATAATTAAGGACTTTGTTGCCGTACCATGGCTGCAGCAGGTGCACTGATGCAGCGCCTCTTGGTAACTTTGACTAGCAGGGGATTATTTTCATGTGCTGTGTAATATCATTGCGCCTCCTACAGCCATGTTACGGCAGCAAAGCGCTTGATTATTACGGCAGAATGAGAGTATAGTTCCTAGCCATATCTGCCTAGAAAATCGCAACTTGTAATTTTCCATCGGTTTTAGTACACAATGTAACTACAGAAGAGTCAAGTTTTAAATAGGAAAAATATCAAAACTCTTTGGTTATTTTGGAGCACAATGCTAATGGTCTAATCAGATTCAATGGATTATGCTAAGCTATGCTAAAAGTGGTACCTCCAGACCCAGAGATCGTTTGAATGGATTCCAAATGTTTCACAAAAAGTGCAGTTTTTCTTAAAAAATTTGGCGAGGTTCACATCAAGCTATGCAAAGGCTACGCAGAGGCTACGGATAACCTACGGTGTAGCTACAGCATAGACCTTACGCACGACTAGGTTACGGGTATAGTGTGGAATATATATGGAAGATATTTCGTTGTGAAACCCTGACACAGAAATAAGGATAAAAATATGTCTTAGTAATATGATGCTATTTAACAAAAATGATGCTATTTAAAGGTGCTCTAAGCGAATTCACGCCTTTTCACGCATTTTTTGTTACATACAGCAAACATCTCCTCACTATCTGCTTGCTGCCTGTCCGCTGATCAAACTGTAAAAAAACGCGACAAGAAGGATTTGGGGTGGGTGTCGGGCGCATTTATGAAAGCACGGAAGGGAGGGGGAGGAGTTAGCTACGCTCCGTTTGTTTGAAAACAGCTCAAACATCAACAAAAAGCAACGTCACACGGATTCGCTTAGAGCGCTTTTAATATAACAATGCACTTGCCTGATGTCATCCCCATCTCCTCTACTGTTATTTCAGACAGCTCTTCATTCAGACATCCTAGAACTATAGGATAAAAAAAGAAATCTTTGAATGAGACCTAAGACAAGATAAACACACACAACACGCATGCACGCACGCACGCACACAGACACACACAGATATAATCATGTTAGTATACCTGCGTCTTTTCTTGAATATAATGACTCCAGCATAAAAGATGTTTGATCAAGTATTTTTATCTATTACTTTATAACATCTGGTCTCAAAGTGTGTTTTTAGTTTATACAGGAGTTTATACAGATGACCAGCAGCCACACTTGGAGAAAACATTTACATTTAGGCATTTAGCAGACGCTTTTACCCAAAGATTTACAAAGATTGGGAAAAATTTTGGAAAAAGAGAAAGAAATGCAGTCAATATCTGTCAGGTATTTTTGGAAAGATGGATTTTTAATAGTTTTTTAAATGTTATAAGACATGTGGCTGACCGGATTGCAATAGGAAGGTCATTCACCAGCAGGAAAAAGTGAGCGGGAACGTGATTTAGCGTCCCTTTGTGACGGTAACACAAGGCGTCGCTCATTTGCTGATCGTAAGGTTCTGGTTTGGGTTTGGGAATGTATGAAGCTGTGAAAGTATGCCGGTGCTGTCCCAGCGAAAATTCTGTAAGTGAGTAGTAGCGACTCGTACCTGATATGCGCTTCAATCGGCTTCAATCATCTTGATGTTAAAGAAAACAGAATGTTAATAATTATGAAAAAAATACAGAAAAGTGGGATATAGTAATTAACAATTTAGCACTTTTTGCCCTTTTGCCCATCAAACTTAAAATGACAAAATGTTTAATTATTTGTTTTTATTTCATATTCACTCTAGAGGGCAGCATAGTCTCAGAGAAAAGGTACAAAAGCTGTCACTGGCCCAGTACCCTTTAAAAAAGTACACCTAAAGGGCACATTAGTACCTCAAAGGTGCATATCAATGACAGCTATTATACTTTACTTCCGACTCAGGTGCAAGACTCAGGTTGTTTGCAAAAAGTAAGACACTAGGCATTAGTATTTGCCATTTCTGAAATAATGACAGTATATATATATATAAAAAAAATTGATTTAAAAAAATCATCCCCGAACTAAATATTTGTTATCTCCATACAGCATGTGTGTATAGGGGAGAACCGGGGCAAAAGTAACGTGGGACGAAGCGATTTTCTCAGAGCCCTGATAACATTTACATCCGAGACTATGAAAGCATCTTTAGCACACAAACCCTGACAGACCTGACAAATATCGTGTTATTTACACACCGTTTTCTGCGTGTAGATCCAGAAAGCTGTTTTCAACCATGATAAGTAGATTTCTAAAGCGGTCCTTTTTTCTTATAACCGTTGTGTTTTTCGTTTCATGTGTTACAGTACTGATCAATCTACAGGTTATTTAGTGCTCTAACAAATCCTGAAGTTGGACTTCTCAGAGTTTTTCAGAACAAAAGTAAATTGGGTTCAAATGTGAGGAGATCCTGTCGGGACGAAAGTAACACTTGCTAGTTTTGTTCCGTTGCGAATACTGATGTATATGTTCAAAAATTTATGTTATTTTAATTTGATTTGATTTAATTTCATTTTCTTAGTGTTCAAAATTTTGAAAAAATATTTTATGATCAACAATTTAAGTTTGTACTGTTGGTTGCTTTTGAAACATTTTATAAAACTGAAATTAAAAATGTAATTTCATTATTTTTTACAACGATAAATCACAAAGTATGTTTGCAGTTACATATTAACGAGATCATAGTCATGTATATTTAATAAAAAACATGTGTAACACAAAAATCTTGTTTTGTTGTGTTACTTTTGATCCACCTGTGTGTTAATTTCGTCCCTGCAGGTGGGGTCAAAAGTAACAATTCACTACTGAAGTCGTTTTACATTTTTTAAAATTTCACCTGGTATTGATAATATATTATATATTATTTATATAATATATATAAAATATATCTCTGTCTGAAACAATATCTTTTAAAATTAAGTTTTTCTGAAAAATGCAAAGATTGTAAAAAAAGATGGACGACACCCAAGCGCTCGCTCAACCAATTCAACCACATCAATCAAGCATAAAATTACTAGCTAAAATGAAACTTATCACCTGCGTGATAAAAACTACTTAAAATGACCAAAACCATCTTTCGGAAACTTTTATTGGAAGTGTAAATATTTTTTTTTATTTAGAGCATTCGTTTGAATGGAGAGGGCGGGGTTTATGACATGTACTGCAGGCAGCCACCAGGGGGCGATCAAAGAGCCAACGGCTTCACTTTTCAAGAGTTATGAGGCACACCCGGAAAAATGTTACTTTCGCCCCTGCTCTCCCCTACTAGTACTAGTAAAAAAATAATTGCTGTCACCCAGGAGACTAAAATATACAGAAATACGTGCTAAACCTTCTGTCAAAATAAGATAAGAATATAACATACCTCGTTCCTTTTTTATTTGCATGTTCTCTAATCGGTCCCTGCACAAGCAAATAAATGGAGAGTCAGCCTTCAAACTCTGAAAAATAAAAGAAGTGAGAAAACATGAAACTTTAGGGGAAGTGAAGAAACTTTATTTCTCAGAATGCTTACTTTGATTTTTATGCCTATACCAAAATGGAAAATAACACCCTTGCTGTTTAAGCTTTAAGTTTAATCCACAGTGTCTCGAAAGACATCTGTTTCTTCTGTTGTCAAATCACCTAATTATGTTGGGTTTCAAAAGCATGCGAAGACACATATAAAAGGACCTTAAACTGGTGCTGAGATTAACTGATATCTTCAGAGGTTGTCGTTTTTGCCTTAAATCAAAGTTCAAAACACAAAGACGTTAATGTTTGATCATCAATTATATAATTTATTTAGATTTAATCCTCGGGTAAAACAACATTAGAATTGTTTTTTCTGTCATTTACTCACCCTCATTTTGTTTTAAATCCGTATGTGTTTCATCATTCTGTTGAACACAAAATAATATATTTTTAAAGGCCAATATTCTGTTGCTAAACGTACCTCGCCTTTGAATTGTCTTCAAAACATAGAGTACTTACAGGCTGTGAGTCAGAAGAGCCAGACTTGCAAAGTTGAACTTGCTCCACTTTTTTAGACGAAGCCTTTGTGCACATCCAGTCTCACATGTTCAGGAAACAAATAAATGTGCAGCACACAAACATTTAAGCTGTATTGCTCTGGAACAGTAAATAAAACTTAACCAATGATTACTTATTGATTCCTCTATTGGTAGGCCAAACAAAGTTGTTTGTCTTTTGCAAGGAAAACAAAGCATCACCACGGCATGGTGGCAGCAACAATTGCAAATGTAAGTTACATCTTCTGTCTTTGCATATACATTAGGGCGATGTTAGGTCCAACTGCAGGGTTGTATTTGAACAAGCTGTTTTAGGAAGGCATGGATGAGGCTTCTTTTAAAAAAAATGATTTCTTTGTGTTTGAAACTTTAATATTTGCAACTTTACAGATCTTCTATATGTACAGACACGTTTTAACACACTAAAGACAAAAGAAATCGAATCAAATGACTCATTAATAAATGATGGTAACCATACACTTCACGATACCCATTGGCTGCCATACTGTAGTACTGAAGGAAACACCATTACTGTGGACGTCTAAGAGTATGGCAACTGTGTGCTCACCATCATTTATCAAAATATCTTCTGTTGTGTTCAACAGAATAAAGAAACTTATACAGGTTTGAAACAACATGAGAGTGAGTAAATGATGACAAAATTTTAGTTTTTGGGTGAACTGTCACTTTAAGTACAAAGTTAATTTGCTTAGCCAAATTGCTGATTAGAACTGAAAAGCCAAAGAGAGATCCAGATGCCACACAAATCAGACAAAATAATAGTAAGTCTAATATAAAAGTATGTGAATTAAAATACTGATGTTACTATCCATGACATGATAAAGTATTTTTTAATATTAACTAAAATATATGTTAACTTTTTTCTTTTCTGTTTAAAAAACACTGTATTGAGCACATTTTGCAGGTGATGTGGAGCATTTTCATAAGACGTTTCCATAAACGTTGAGATCTTCCATATTGGCGTAATAACCTTCACAATTCTCCATCTTAAAGTATAAATTCAGAGACACAGAGGTGAGATCAGTCACTAACATTTCAGACACTATTTGAGGTCAAAAACTGTGTTTTAATTCACTAAAATTGTGTAAAGTAATGGTAAAGATTGAATATATACTTACAGTGCAGGATTTTTTCTGACTAAATTGCACAGGAGACAACAATTAAAAAGAAAGTTAATATAAAATTGAATGAATTTAAGAAAACAGTAAACTAAAGACATGTCTCTTTAACAAAGCATTCACATAATTCGTCTGGGTAATATACTTATGCCGCAATAGTTAGCATGTCCGGAGACCATCGACTGCTTCCCGTTTATATATATATATATAAAATTTTATAAAATAGTATCTGATATATAGTATAACCTTGATAGAATCAGCTATGTCTGGCTCTTTCTCAAGGGTTTTTTTTCTCCCTAGGAGTTTTCCCACGGGGTTTTTCTCCTAGAAGTTTTTTTTCAACTGCTGGGGAGTCAGCGGACATTGGCTTAACTTAGAACTCTCTTCTGTACGTTACATCATTACTACGTTCGCTAGTACGAGTTAATCTTATCCACTTTTCTCTGCTTCTTATGTTGTCCATCGATTTTTCTGTTTACGCGCAAACACATTAAGAACTATTATAAACATGAACTAATAACTCACATAAACATGAACAAACATGAACTAATAATGAATTATATGAAGAATCTCAAAGATGGTGGCTACAAATACTAATTAAACAAGGGATGTAGTGTATTGGGTTGTTATGTGAACTTTGGTAAAAGTACTGTTGGCCATTGTAAAAAAATTATCACAGAGTTAGAGTTTGGTTGGCCAGTTCATTATCTAAGAGAATTAAAGGCGGAGTCCACAATGTTTGAAAAACACGTTGGAAAAGGAAATGGGCCGACTACCAAAACACACTTATAGCCAATCAAATCAAATCAAATGCCGGTTTGCGTATGTGTGGGGCGGGTCTATCAACAGAAGGTCCAGATTCTATTGGGGTAGGGGCGTGTTTGTTTAGGTGATTTCAAATATCAACATTTGCTTTCAAACATCATGGACTCCGCCTTTAATGGTGTTACAGAGTTTTACTTTTGCGCAGTAAAATGCACAAAAGAAGAACTTCCCATCATTGTCTTGACTCTTATTTGTGTTTTCTTAATCATTATAATACATATACAACAAGGTATGAGCATGGTCAACTTATCAATACTGTGTTTGTTTACAGACGCCATTACTCCATCATGTGTTGTTTGAAAGAAACACAAAGAAATGCATGGCTTGGCGTGTGATTGTGCGTGTAATGAACTTGCTGTCCAGAGATAGACACGAATAAACAAGGTTTTAGATGTCCTGTTTGCAGTTACGTCATTTATAAGAATACCACACAGCGCATCAAATAAGCCTCGTGCGTTTGCGTATGGCTGTTACTTTATACTGTTTGACGAAAGCACAAAGAAAGAGAACTTGCAGTCAGACACACATACGCAAGTAAATAAGGATTTAGATGTCATGTTTGCTGCACTCGGATAAAACATCTCAGCACAGGAATGAATGTAGAGATCAGGATATATTGATATTGTTTTTTAGACAGAAACTTCAATCTACTATAATACTGCACAAAAAATAAACAAAATTACAGTTTTAGAGACTGACTAGGTTTAAATGCACAATACCTCTTTGGTGATGGTGTAAGGGCCGCAGCTGCATGCAAATCATTTGAGCTGTGAACAGGTTAACAAATACATTAATATGAAGAAAGGTGAAGTGTGCTATTGTAAGTTTTTATCAACAGACGTATGTCTATTTACTTTATCCATTAGCTTGATTCTTTAACATTTATACAGATGCATTTAGATCAGCAGATAAAATGTAATATAAAAAATCATTCACAGATTTAGGATGTCACTCTCTGACCTACACTCACATAATTGGTACTAAAGCTTGCTGTACCCTTTCGAAAAGTACATCTTTGTAGCTATAGAGTGCATATTAGTACCTAACACACAGGTACATATTGGTATCAAATGCATACGTCTATACCATGATGCAGCAGCAAACAGAAATGGATAAAGATAATGGTCTTCTGAAATGAAAATTCATATACAAATGAATGGCGAATGGTTCTGTTAAAAATGTAAACAGGCTGGTGTAAACATACATTTGCATAAAGCATCTATATTTGTATATGTGTCCACACCCATGTTGATTAGAGCATTAAAAACCTGAAAAGTGTTAAATTAAGGTAAATTTAGAAAAGATAAAAATGTAAGATGAATTTGCGATTAATCGCGAACAAACTCATGAAATCATGCGATTAATCTAAATTAAATATTTAAATCTATTGACAGCCCTTTTATTTTACATTATTTTTAGAACAGCTGGTTTTTAAGCAAGCCACAAATGTCGGTTCATTTATGGTGCTACTATTTTAGGTAATGGTTGCTAAGGATGAGAGCAGTTCTAGGCATGTTCTGAAATAGCTTTCATTCACACATACATTATAAACATAGCTAACCAGAGCTTAAGTGATGATATCTCGCTGACATTTTCAGTCTTTAGCACACTATAATCTGATTATTTTTTCAGACTTATATTTTTATAACTGTTTCATAACTGAAATGCATGATAGTATGAAAAGCTAGACTTGCTCAATGAAACTACATCATGTCAATATATCATGAATACTTAATTCAGACTTTTCCTACTTATCACCCTGATGTAACACACATGTACCTGTTACACTTCTTGTATATGATGACCCCAGCAAATATGCAAATGAGAAGAAAGGCAAATGAAGGGGCTAGAATGTAAAGTCCAATTGTCATCATGTCAAAGGTCCTCAACTCGGGTTTCTGGGAAACAGCTGAAGGAAGCGAAAGAATGAAATCATTTATTGGTCATTGTATATATCATGTAAACAACTACAGGACAAATGCGAAACACATACATTTATTCTGGACTGGGCTCACTGGTTTTGGAGACTCTGTGAAATAATCTGCAGACAAAAATCTATAAGTGATAAGACACAGAGGAATCGCACACACTGAAGGAAGTGGAAGAAGGTCATTATGATGTATATATCATGTAAACAGCTATAAGACAAATGTGAAACACGTACATTTTTTCTGGACTGGAGTCACTGGTTTTGGAGGCTCTGTAAAAGAATCTGCAGACAAAAATCTATTAATTAAAAGACACAGAGGAATTGCACACATCATGTATGATGTCTTGAAATCACTCACATTGTACATGTAAGTCGACAGATGCTGTGATCTTCTGTCCAGAAATATTTGTAGTGCAGATTAATTTCTTCCCATCATCTTTCTTTGCTCCCAAAAAGGTTATGGTGGAAAAGGTGGCCAATTCAAACCCTGTAAGTTGTTTCTTTCCATCTTTGACCGGCATGTTCTCATAGTTCCAGGAGAGGATCGGAGGATTCATCTGACAGGAATGATGGACGGTACAAGTGAATGTCTTTGCAACACCCTCTGTAATATCTGCCAGTTTAGGCTCTATGGTTATACTAGAACAGACACCTGAAATTATAAGCAGTTGACACAAACATCAAACACGATTTTAAAACTACAGGTATAGGCAAGTATAGATGTATGCCTTTGAATGCATATACATTTTTTACTTACATTTTGCACTTTGTGATTTTGTAGCTCTTGCTGTTACGCCTCCATGATGTGTTACAGTACACTCAATATCTGAGCGTTCAGCCTTCACAACACCGGTGCGTGTCAGAGTGGTTTTCCATTGACCATTTTCCATATTAAAATCATCTACATTATCAGATCCTTCAATACCCTTCAGAATGATGTTTGGTTTGCTGTATGGACAGGTGTGGTAGGTGTAACACGCTACTGTAATGCTGTCACCGGTCTTTGCTCCTCCGTTAATATTAATGATGGGCTGCTGTGGATTTGCTACAGTAGGGAAAAATGTTACAGATAACCGATGATACAGCTATAATGACACTTAAACCAAAAATGTTACATTAAAAGAACATGCAAAGTATTTACATACTGTCAACAATAATCGTAGAGGTGACATCATAAAACTTATAGGTGCTCTTTCCAACATTTTCTGGGTCAATCCATGTATATAATTTTTCTCCATTGTGGGACGAATCCACGCTTTTGATCAGCAGACTACAATCCCGATCTGAGTATGTAGGGTTATATATATCAGTTTTTCCTCTGAACTTGTCAATGACACTGTCTGGATACCAGGGATCACAAACTAAAGGGTAGCCTTTTGACACCCACTGATACCACACAACTCTACGTGGGTTAGTTGGTGGGTATGAAGTGTAAGAGTAAGAGCACGGTATAACCAGACAGGAACCTCTGAGGCCATGAATTTCTGATGGCAATCTCACTTCCCATGCCAAAGTCTCATACAGCAGAACACCTGTGAGAAAAACATTAGATAATATGAATGTATTAATGTCTCTCTGTTAAACCTGACAATTTAACATTAAGTTCCTGAAGCTCAATCAGAAGAGATTGACACCATCAACAAGTTCATAGGTTTGATTTTCAGGTTTTAAGGTTTTAATGAAGTTTGAGAGGAGCACGGTCATATAATCCAACCAATCAGCGCAAAGAGGTCTCTATATATCTTAGGTCTCTATATGTCTCTATATGTCCCTCACCCTGTGTTAGTAAAAGCCCTTGTCTATACCATCGCTACAAAGTGTAGAAAATAAATGCAACAAGCAAAGGAGAAAAAAGAAAATAAATTAAAGGCATCACAATATATACAATGTGCATAGAGTTACAGCCCTAGTCCAATTGAAGGAAAAATTCTATAGGGACTGTAGGAATTAAAATCTACTTTTGAAGGTTGTAGAACAATTACACAGACATATTTATGGCCTAATATGTAACCCGAAACTTTTGTGTTTTAGTTGTCTTGTACATGTGATGACTGTTGCACAGAAAACGAAAACTCTAAAAAAATTATTGGGATTTTGCAAGCGCTGATCCTCGCATAGTTCATCAAAATGCGTCTTGACGCTTGTGAGTAAATAAAGAACGAATGTCTTAAAAGTCTTTAAAAAAATACTTTTGTTTAATTTGACAGCAGCACACATGGGAAAGTGCACGGGGGGAGTAAAATATTTGTTTATATTATTAATTAACAGAGCATTTCCCTGACTGCAAAGATAAAAAAATGTAATTCAGTTAAAATTAAAACAAATACCAATTTAATATACGTCAGGCCCATCAATGGGTGAGGCCCCCACGCACTGCAGGGGCTGCAGCGCTGTCCTTTGACAGAATCTCTTGCCCCATAAAATGCATGAATAGAAGTAAAGTGACACGGTACCTTGAAAAAGTAGATATAGCAGTCCTTTCATCCCTGGATCACATTCACAATGCTTCTTCTTATGAAGAAAAATCCCACTTATAAACTGCAAACAAGCTCAAATGTTAAAGGATATGCCAAACAAGTGGACTGAATGAGAACCAACTGAAACAAAATAAAAAGAAGAAAGTAAAAGAGAGTAATAAATGTTTCTCTTGCTCAGCAGAAGAAAGAATGATTTGTTTTTCGTAAGTTTCAATACGTGTAGTAAGTTTCAATACTGATGTTCACGCCCACCTTCTAAATAGCATTTCCTTTTTTTGTGGTTTACGGGGGAGATTAGGATCTTCATTTTAGGCAGGCTCAGCCTCCCAATGAGGGTATAATAAAAAGAATAAATAAATAAAATACATTTTTAATACAGTATAAGTTTAGGCCGATATACAAACAGTTGCAGAGCTATAATTAAATAGGGTGGCCAGGGCTAAAATATAGGGTCTATATAGTCCATGAAAGACTATGTGCAACCTGTACCAAAAAAGCATGAATGAATCTCATGATTGCTGAAGTTTTGACCTGCACTGACAGTTGTGCTTTTTTAGTTGCTTAAAAACATAATAATGGCAAAAGTCTCATAACACCATGTTCAGCACAAACTGGGCTACAATGCTATATGATCAACATGTATGTACATGTTGTATTTTTTAGAGAAAAATGTTTATGCGTGGTTTTTGAAAAAGCTACATTTTTAAATCACTGATATAAGTCCACAAAATCCATTCTAAACATGTTTTAACAAGACTTTTCAAAACAGAATCCAGTAGTCTAGAGTTTTATCTTTAAAATGATGTGAAAATCATTTTGCCTACTCATTCACATAAAACAATATATTGATTTACAATTTCTGAGAAACTTTTTCCTGGAAAAGGCTGTATGTGAAGAGCGTAAAAGCTCCATAATAATCTGTGATTGACAGCTGAGGAAATAAAAGACTTGCATAATGAGCTGCATAATGAGCCGCATAATGAGCCTAATTGTAGGAATGTTACTTTCTATGTAGTAAAACTATGATGAGGTTTACTTGGGAATTTATAACAAATTTTTTCAATAGAATGTAAACACACACACACACACACACACACACACACACACACACACACACATTCTGGTTTCCATGTTTTGTGGGGACATTCCATAGACGTAATGCATTTTATACCACACAAACTGTATATTCTATTCCCCTAACCTACCCCATTCTCTAACCCCAACCCAAACCTGTTAGATCTTTATATAAACAAACACTAAAACTTCTGGACAAGAATCCAAATAAATGGCATCATTGCAATATTATACAAAAACATAGTCTGCTTAGTTATGAAAATTTTATTAGTTTGTCTCTTATTAAATTGGTTTTAAATGTGTATATATCTTGCTCCAGACATTATATGCAAATTAATATTGAAACAGAGTAGTAAGGGGATGACTACAAGAGCTACAACTAACCAGAATTGCATAGTACCAAAGAGAAAAACAAAATTTGCACAATCCACATTTTCAGTTCAAGGTACACTGCTTTGGAACAGCCTGCCAACTGAACTGAAAATGCAAACAAAGTTGAACATTTTTCAAATAAATTTGAAAAAGTGGTTCAAACAAAAACAGGTTTGTGAACATTGATAGTCTTGCACAGTCTCAGCTTTGGTTTGTTTTTTTTTTGTTTGTTTGTTTGTTTTTGTTTTTAACTTTCACTTAGCTTTTTTTGTGTGATTTATTGTTTTATTGTTCTTAAAAAAGCCTAACCAGGGACTGGGGCTGCAAATTAGCCTTTGGCTAAAAGCCTTTATGTAGAGCATCGGCTGCTTGAAAGTGTAGCAATGTTTACTGCATTGTCCCTGTTAAATAAACCAATAAATAAAAAAATAAAAATCACAGAAACCCTTCTACAACTTCACATTTTCAAGAAACATCACTTTGTTTGATTTATAAGCTTGTTTCCTCATGGGGACATCAAAATGTCCCCACGAGGTCACAAAAATACTGGTATTCCTATCTTGGCGGGGACAATTGGTCCCCACAAT
The DNA here is from genome assembly GCF_027580225.2 of Misgurnus anguillicaudatus. Taxonomy (NCBI): domain Eukaryota; kingdom Metazoa; phylum Chordata; class Actinopteri; order Cypriniformes; family Cobitidae; genus Misgurnus; species Misgurnus anguillicaudatus. The sequence goes on along the minus strand of NC_073360.2, from coordinate 32,604,690 downwards.
GTGATAATTACCAGGTACACACACACACACACACACACACCCACACACACACACACACACACACATATGATCTCAGCTCATTATACAATTAGGTCACAGGAGAAAGACGTACCTCTCCTCCTTTTCATACAGTTTACACCGAACGAGAATATTTGTTTTCGATTTCACTTACATAATTTAAAAGTAGGCATTCTAAGCATTATGTAGACATTTATCTTTTCTTCTATGACAAGTATTTGTTAAGTTACAGTTAATTTTTCTGATGCTGATGATGTTTCTGAAAGGACTCCACTGAGAGAGAGAGAAGAGAATGCGCATCATGGTTCTTTTCCTAATTTTGTGAAAAGCACAACATTCTGTTTTTATTGGGAGTGGACAGAAAAAACTAGACACTTTAACGTTTTTAATGATGTTTAAATCATATCTGTATGTCCAAAATCAGCAGAGTATTCTAAGGGTGCGGTCACCTTCGTCCATTGTACCTTAATATCCCATCCACAGTTGAAGAGGCTCAAGAGATTATCTACGGTTTTCTACAGTAAATCGCGTCATCGCTATAATGTAGATTAGCTTTACCTGTGCTAGCTTGCGCTGTCTCGAGCAAGCATGTTGTCATCTGTGCTCTGCTATACGTTCCCAAACTCCCTTTTAGTGATGAAAAACATCCACAGGTTGAGAATCAAGAACACCATAACAGTTTTTTCCAAACTTGCAGTTTGTGGCGGAACATTCGCAAAGAGAAGGTCAGCATTACATGCTTAAATGCAACTTCAATGAGGCTCAGCGGAGCGCCGTCGACTTACGCCGCGGTTTTTGAACAGAAACTGTCATGTGAGACAGAGGTCACATTAGTGATAAACACGATGTGCAAACATCTATTTGTGGTGGCCAATTTTAATTTTGTGGCGGACTGAGAAATAAACAAATGTATGGGAATGTACAAGGACGCTCTCACTTGTATAATGTCACAGCAGTATGCAGCGTAAATAAAACGACACGCCTATAATCCCTCCCACTGCGAAGTGATACCAAACTCGATGGAAAAGCTAACCATGCCAAAGTGAGAGGGGGTGACCCGACCTAAACTAAACTAAACCATGGGGTACTATGCAATGGAAAAGCACCATAACTGATCCAGCCTACCCACTCCTGGACTGGACCCAAAAGCCTTACTCTGACGACGGACAACTAACAGATGCTCAACGACATTTCAACTTCAAACTCAGTCAAACGAGAATGGCTGTCGAAATGGCTTTTGGTCAACTTAAACAAAGGTGGAGATGTCTACAACATAGGAACGAACACTTGATTAAAGGAGTATGCAGGGTAGTTTTAACCTGTGAACTGCTCCATCATTTTTGTGAACGGGCAGGAGAAGTTGTCCCCTCTGAAGAGAATCTCACAAGAACATTGCAACAAAATGAAGATGAGCTAGATGTTCATAATGAGGCACACAATATTAGAGATGCATTTGCAAGATATTTTCAGGTTAGCATGTCAATTTCTTTATTTTAATTACAGTAAATTTGTGCACTTTTTCAATTTTAAGATTCAATTATAGATTAACATTTAATTAAAGGTGCAGGGTGTAAATTTTAGCGGCACCCAGTGGTGAGGTTGTGAATTACAACCAATGGCTCAGTCCACTGCTCACCCCTAAGGTCCGTTAAGGGTTTCTGTAGAAACATGGCGGCACAAATGGCGACTTTCACGTAAGGGGACCCTCTGTGTATGTAGATAAAAACGTCTCATTCTAAGATAATAAAAACATTACGATTCATTATAAAAAGGTATTTATACACCCCTGATAATATAGTTTTGTATATTTTGCATTTCTGTCAAAAGATCCTGCTAAATAGTCATATAAACTACCTTAATGTTGTGTATGTCCCCCTTTTCCCAACAAAACAGCCCTGACTCATCTAGGCATGGACTCCCCTAGACCTTTCTATCAGAACCAGCATTCACTTTATCAGCAATTTCAGCTACAGTAGCTCTTCTGTTGAATTGGACCACACGGGCCACCCATGACCCTGTCGCTGGTATACCGCTTAATTCTCTAAATTCTTTGGAAAATAAATACTGCACATGCTTACCACTTTCATGTTCATGTGGCACTTGCACCTGCAGAAGTTTGGACAACATTTTAAGTGTCAGTTTAATATAACACAGACAGAAAAAAAACACACACACAGTTCTCTACTACACATGCTTACCGCTTTCATGTTCATGTGTTTGTGTGGCACTCGCACCTGCAGGAGTTTAGACAATACATTTTAAGTTTAGTATAACATGCATACAATTAGAGGACAATTTAACACTTAATTGTTCATTTTTATTTAACACATTCTGAATTATCTTATTTTCATGCTAATGTTGTGACATAACATGTTCAACTCTTAAACTTACCAGCTTGTCTAGGAGTGTATGTGGGAGTGTGAGTTCTTCTAGCTGTAGTCACTGATTCTGCATGTGCCTTTACATGTATAAAATGATATACTTAAAGTAAAGGTACTTTTGAAAAGTTGTTAAGTCATCCATACCAGAGTCTTCCTCAAGCAAAGCATTTGAAGAGCTGCAATAATTCTGAGCCATTGACTTTATCAACAGAGAGAAATACGGATTTGCAATTATGTTATCATGGTGATTTTTAACCTACAAACCCTAACAAAAATTAACAATAGTTTTACTACAGTTAAAAAAATAGCTGTAGTAAAACCGAAAAACCACAATACTACACTTTTACCACAAAAAATGTTTAATTTTCGTAAGGGAACCCAATACCTTTCTCTTATCTTCATATAATGAAAAGTCATGCAGATATTACACTACATCAGTTGTGTTTATTGTGGCAGTTTTCATACAGAATTGTTTTGTGGTTTAACTTACCTTCATTGTCACTGGACGAGACGTCCTCAGAAAATCCTGCCTCAGTCGAATCGAATGTATATTTGGGGTGACAAGCCGGGTTATCCTCAAGTAAAAGATCAAGTTCAGAAAAATATTTGAACGTTTTTTTGCTCTTTCTGATCGCCTGTTGTTATCAACAACTTTCTTGTACTCCAGTTTTAACGCTTTTAGTTTCACTCGACATTGTACAGCACTTCGGACAACTCCTGCTGCCCTCATCCTCTCACAAATAATTTTGAAAACTCTCTAATTTCTTTTAGTACCAGAAAGTTTGTTTTGGATACCCTCATCCCCCCATATACTTAATAAAAGTTTTACCTCTGCCACTGACCACATAACACCCCTCTTTGCCATTTTGATCACTGTCCACTACTACTCAATGCTGCTAAACGTCACGTGACATCACATAAAACTGGTTGTCCAGTGCGATTCCGTTCACACGCAACAGCACTGGACCAAGTCTGAAATAATTAGCCACAAACCTTCTATAACATCCCGCAAGCCCCAAAATCCTTTTTGGTCTTAGGTCTCAGGCTGACGGCTTGTCAGTTTGGGGACGCACTTGGCCGTGACCGAAGTGGAAACCCAGATACCTGACCTCCACATGCCCAACCGCACACTTCTTTGGGTTGGCTGTGAGTCTGGCCCTTCTCAGCACTCGCAGATGACAACCCTTAGATGCCATATGCAACTTCCAGTCACTGCAATAAATAATGATGTCATCTAAGTAGGGAGTGGCATGGAGCCAAAGAATATGGTCCATGAGATGCTGAAAAATGTCTGGTGCCCCAAACAGCCCGAATGGAAGCGTGGCGAATTGGTGTAATCCAAATGGCTTCGTGAAGGCTGTTTTTCTTTAGACACTGGTGATAAGGGGATCTGCCAGTACCTTTTAGTTAAATCCAGTGTCAACTAAAAGCATGCTGTGCCTAGCCAGTCAAGCAGCATTGGATATTCCTCAAATTTCCACACATAACCAAATTGAGCCATCAGTTTTAGAAGCCAAAACTATTGGACTTTCCCAATCGCTGCTGGATTGTTGAGCATCGCCTCTAAATCTGCCGTACCACTTTTTTCTTATGCTCAGGTGAACGATCCGGTCGGCTGCGCATAATAACGCCTGGCTCAGTCTTAATATGATGCTGAATATGATGCTGAATAAAATTTGTGCAATCAGGTAGGGGTGAGAACACATCTGCAAATTCTGCCTGCAACCTGGCTACATAGTGAGCTGGAGGGCAAGAAATTATCTCTACCCGGGGCAAGAGTAAGAGATTAATGTTTTGAGCATGCCTCCGGCCCAAGATCATCTTCTCCACTGACCAACGTTGCCAGCAACACTGATTCCGCCTCATTACATTTTTTAAGGAGATTGAGGTGGTATATCTGATGTGTCCCTCCCCTATCGGTTTGGACGACCTCAAAATCGAGATTGTTAACTTGCCATGTGATCTCAAATGGTCCTTGCCACTTTGCAAATAATTTAGAGCTCAGCGTGGGCAGTAATATACTTTTTCTCCCAGTGCAATTTTGCGTAGGCGGGTCCCCCTGTTGAACAGCTAGCTTTGCTTCTCCTGGGCCTGTAACAATTTCTCCATAGATAGCCACCCAAAGGGTGGAGTTTTGTTCTCAGGTCCAGGACATATTGAATTTAGTTTTTGCCCTCAAAAGGCCTGTCCACTCACAACATCTAACACCCCTCTGGGCTGACAACCATATAGAAGCTAGAAGTGGGAAAACCTTGTGGGACCTTCCGCACAGCGAACAAGAAAGGTTCCAGCCACTTATCCTAATTTTTGGCATCTTTGTGAATGAACTTATGGATCATCTATTTTAACGTGTGATTAGATCTCTCCAACAGCCTGTTTGTGGGTGTTAGACACTGGCGATATAGCAAAAATCTTGCGCTATCAGTGCCACAAAAAGTTCACATAAAACAGACAAAGGTGTTACTCATTTGTATTTGACCCACTTACTCATCACTCGTCTCCAAACTGTTTCTCCCGCTACAGACTTTGCTGAACCCCCACCACCACAAGTCAATTAAAATAAATATGGATTAATTTTTGAAATACAAAGTTACAGTTAGCCAGTCATATCAATGAGTGATTTTCTCTTCTTCTTTTCTTATTTAGTTAAAGGGGACATTCCCCAAGACGTTTTTAAGATTGTACAATAAATCTTTGATGTCCCCATATGTGAAGTTTTAGCTGAAAATACCATATTGATCATTTATTATTATCATTAATACCATACAGATCTACTGTAGACAAAAACGTTTATTAATAATTTATTTCATATCCTCTAGAGGGCAGCACACTCTCAGAAAAAAGGTACAAACGCAGTCAGTTCCCTTTCAAAAAGTACATATTTGTACCCAAAGACTGCATATTAGCACCTCAAAGGTACATATCAGTACCTAAAGGTATTTATTAGGAAGGGTACTGTCCCAGTGACAGCTTTCATAGCTTGCAAAAATTAAGACAAAGTACAGAAAATACAAAGTTATTATAAAACAAAATATGTGGCATCTCCCTACAGTCCTGGACATCTTCTTAAAGAAAAAAAAATCACATAAAAAATGTGTCTACTACCAGGGGAAGAAACTGACTTGCACAGGAGACTAAAAGGCATACGTGCAAAATCTTCTCTTAAAATAAGATGAAAATGTAACACAGATGTATTATTTTCTTGTCCTGTCATTAATTTATATTTAATTCTCAGGTTAAACAGAACTAGAATTGTTTTTATATTTACAATGATACATCATTTATAGTATATACTTATTCTGAGTTCAGACTGCACAATTTTAACCTTGATTTTGACTCGTCGACAGGTTTTGAGAAATCGCAGACAAATGCCAGAAATCACAGGCAAATCGGTGCTTGTGCATGCGAGTGACAATCACACAGTATGAATTATCAAACACACGATCTGAGAAAATCGCAGATGAGACACAGACACTCGTGAGATATCTGGCAAGCTAAATATCTAGACCTGTCGGCTATTTAAAATCATGCTGTGTGAATGTGTTTTGACTGAAAATAACATTGGTGATGACCTACAGCCAATGAGAGAGCAACATACAGGGCTGCTGGAAGTTCAGGGAGGAGTTATAAGGTATAGACAGACCACAATATCTGCAAGCATGCCTTCGGTTCAGAAAAAGGCCTCTTCTCTTTTTCGTCTTTCGCTGCAAATGAGCACACATACAATTTGTAGCTTCTTGCGGGCTACCATTTTTAAAAATAATCCTCATGTGAGAACTCCGGTCTTGCATGCGTGTTGTTTCCTTTGAAAAGTGAAGCTGCTGGCTCTTTGATCGCACCCTGGTGGCTGGCAACAATACAAGTGATAAACCCCGCCCTCTCAATGCAAACGAACGGGACTCACTCTTAATAAAGAAATATTTACACTTCCAATAAAACTTTCCAAAATATGTTTTGGTCTTTAAGGTAGTTGTTATCATGCTGATATATATTCCATTGCTCATTTTTGTGATAAGTTTCATTTTAGTTAGTAATTTGATGCTATAGATATGGGGCGTATCTATTTGTAATATGATTGGCGTGGTTAAATTGGGCGCACAACCCTTTGGGCAGAAGTTTGAAACTGTGGCTCCGCGTCTGGCTCAATGCAGGATTCCTTCTGCGCATGCTCTGGCTCCAAACTGACGTTTTAACATAACATGGCAGTGCCCATGGTTGGACATTTTTGGCTTTAGTTCATTACAATGAATTTTTTTCATTCCAATAAATTTGTATGTGTGAAACCCACTGTCGTCGATCCATCGTGCAGTGTCAAACACACCAGCGACTGAATCCTACCCCAGATAGTCATACAGTGTGAAAAGATCTGTGACTCGACTTCTTTAAAAATCGTGCAGTCTGAACTTGGCATTAATGACAACCCTGCTCATTAAAGCTGAAAAGCCAGAGAGAGATTCAGATGCCACACAAATCAGACAAAGTTACAGTAAGTATAATATGTATAAAAGAATCTAAATTAAAATATTTATGCTATTTTCCATGACATATCCAAGACAAAGTTGTATTTTTATATATTGCCTAAAATATATGTTTGACTTTTGTCTTTTTCTCTTTTAAACACTGTATTAAACACATTTTGGAAGTGACATGGAGCATTTTTATTAGATGTTTGCATAAATGTTGGGATCTTCCGAGTGGCTGTAATAATTTTCATAATTCTCAATCTTAAAGTAAATTCAGAGACACAAAGGTAAAATCAGTCAATAACATTTAAGACACTATTTGAGGTCAGAAACTGTGTGTTAATTCACTAAAATGGTGTAATGTTAAAGATTATATACTGTACTTACAGGGCAGGATTTTCTTTGACTAAATTGCACAGGAGACAACAAACAATTAAAAATGAAGTTAATAAATCATTTAGGTGCAATTTCCCAGACAGGGTTTAGATTAATCCAGGACTAGGCCTTAGTTTTTTGGGAACATTTGAGTCATTTAAAAAAAGCTTACAAAAACAATACTGGTGTGCATCTTGAGACAAAATGCTGGCACTGATATACTGTATGTCAGTGCAAGATGTTTTAAATGAAGGCAGCGCAAACAAGCATTTAAGTTTGGGACTAGTATAAGTCCTGTCTGGGAAACTGCCCCTTTATGAATTAATTTTAAGATAAATTTATTTTAACATGTTACATCTGATAAGCATTCAGTTTGAATATTTTTATTTGCCATTATGTCAAAAACATACAAGCCCAAATCAGAAAAAGTTGGGACAATGTAGAATTATGGTTATAAAGGAATGGAATCATTTACAAATCTCATACAATTTTATTCACAATAGAATATAGATAACATATCAAATGTTGAAAGTGAGACATTTTGAAATGTCATGCCAAATTTTGGCTCATTTTGGATTTCATTCCAAAAAAGTTGGGACAGGTAGCAATAAGAGGCCGGAAAAGTTAAATGTACATATAAGGAACAGCTGGAGGAGGACCAATGTTTAGTAATAGGAATGTTGTCCCATTCTTGTCTAATACAGGCTTCTAGTTGTCCAACTGTCTTAGGTCTTCTTTGTCACATCTTTTCTATGGGTTAAAAAGATCTGGACTGCAAGCTGGAAATTTGCAGGCTTCTGAACTGAGCGCTAATAACAACTTGGGTTGTCCTTGTCCTCTTTAGTCCCTATGAAATGGCGTACCAGGTTTCCAAAAAGAACTTCAAATTTTGATTCATCTGACCACAGAACAGTGTTCCACTTTGCCACAGTCCATTTTAAATGAGCATGGCCCAGAGAAAACGCCTGCTCTTCTGGGTCATGTTTAGATATGGCTTCTTTTTTGACATATATAAATATAGCTGGCAATGGCGAATGGCACGATGGATTTTGTTCACTGGCAATGTTTTCTGGAAGTATTTCTGAGCCCATGTTGTGATTTCCATTATAGTAGCATTTCTGTATGTGATGCAGTGCCGTCTAAGTGCCCGAAGATCATGGGCATCCAGTATGGTTTTCCGCCCTTGACCCTTACGCACAGAGATTGTTCCAGATTCTCTGAATCTTTGGATGAAATTATGCAATGTAGATGATGATAACTTTTTTTCCTGAGAAACTCAGAAAACAATTTTTTGCCGCAGCATTGGGGAAATTGGTGATTCTCTGCCCATCTTGACTTCTGAGAGATGCTGCCACTCTAAGATGCTCTTTTATACCCAATCATGTGGCCAATTGACCTAATAAGTTGCAAATTGGTCCTTCAGCTGTTCCTTATATGTACATTTAAATTTAGTGTGATCTCACATGCCAACAGGTCTGTGCTGCACCGCATTAAGTCAGATAAGGTCAAAATTATTTCGAGATAACAATCAAATCAAACCAGGCAGGCAGACGTGCAGCTCAAAGGAGGACAGGTGGGTAAAACCTCAGTTAGTGGTATTAGGTATTATCCAGCAGTTTAATAATGAGGCACATGAAACAACTGCAGTGATTATTAAGGTCACATGGCAAGAAACATTACTTCAATTTAATGTTTTTCTTTAAACTTTTTACAACAAAATTCAATGCCACGTTTTTATTCTTGTCGTGATCTTATTACTGTATATTGAATAGATTCACTGACTGGTGTGCGGCACAACACTTTATCCATCGGTTGCGGTAAACATTTGTGAAATTAGCGAGTCTTAGTAAATCTCACAGTAAACTACTACAAAACTACCGTGCCCAAAAAAAACTTTTTTTTATCCAGTGCAAAGATTCTTCAGATGTTAAAGGTTCTTTATGAAACCACATTGTACAGACACAAATGGTTCTTCTATGCTAATATGATGCACCTTCATTTCTATGAGTTAAGACAGATACATTAATTTACTATAATACTGGACAAAAATATTTTTTAAAACAAATTACAGTTTAGAGTTTTAAAGACTGACTGGGTTTAAATGCACAATACCTCTTTGCTGATGGTATACGGGCTTTAGAGACTGCCGCAACCGCATTTGACCTGTGAACAGATGAACACATAGTTGAAGTGTAATATTGTTCATATAAACATACTTATGTATATTTACTTTATCCATTAGCTTGTTTTTTTTTTTACACTTATACAGATGGTACAGATAGTTCATGTTAGTTGATGCATAAACTAATACAACTTTATTGTAAAGTGTTAAGAATATGTTTTGATATCTGTAACTTTTTCTGCTATCACAGTTGCCTAAAGCACAAAGGGTTGCTTGCTTGAACCAAAGGTGTGAGATTGTCAGAATGGACTCGTATACTTCTCTGTATTTTAAAACTTCAAATACACCAGATGCAACACATTTTAGAAATTAACACCCACACACTCATATTTAATGACTTACATAAAGAGCTCAGATGAATACAAACAAGTTGGTTAACATCTACATATGGTTAAACATTACATTAAAAAATATGCATATTGTACCTTCGATCCAGCTGTGATTCTTGTGGATTAGCAGGTGAAGACCTATAAATAATATTGACAGTGTAATATGACTGTATGAAAAGCTTATAAATCTATACATGCCCAATGAAACTACACCATGTCAATATATGAATACTTAATTCAGACTTTGTATTAACCCTGATGTAACACACATGTACCTGTTACACTTCTTGTACATGATGACTCCAGCAAATATGCAAATGAGAAAGAAGACAAATAAAGGGGCTAGAATGTAAAGCCCAGTTGTCTTCAAGTCAAAGGTCATCACATCAGTGTTCTGGGAAACAGCTAAAGAAAGTAAAAGAAGGTCATCATGATGTATATATCAAGTAAATAGCTACAAGACACATGTGAAACACACAAACAGAAATATTTTATCTTGGACTGGAATAACTGGTTTTGTAGTCTCTGTAAAAGAAATGTATAACACATTGTGTATGATGTCTTGAAATCACTCACGTTGTACATTGTCGACGGATGCTGTGATTTTCTGTCCAGAAATATTTGTAGTGCAGATTAATTTCTTCCCATCGTCTTCCTTTCCCCCAAAAAAGGTTATGGTGGAAAAGGTGGCCCATTCGAACCCTGTAAGTTGCTTCTTTCCATCTTTGACTGGCATCTTCTCATAGTTCCAGGAGAGGATCGGAGGATTTGTCTGACAGGAATGATGGACAGTACAAGTGAAGTCCTTTGTAACACCCTCTGTGATATCTGCTGCCAGTTTAGGCTCAATGGTTATATTATAATAGACACCTGAAATTAAAATTATAAGCAGTTGACACAAAGATCAAACATGATTTAAAGCTACATTTGAATGAATTTAACTTTAACAAATAGTTAAATTCTCTATGTCTTTAAATTCATTGTGAAACTGACTGTAACACACAGATAAAACAGAGGCAAGTATAGATGTATGCTTTTAAATGCATATTTTTTACTTACATTTTGCAATTTGTGACTTTGTAGCTCTTGTTGTTATGCCTCCATGATGTGTTACATTACAGTCAATATCTGAGCGTTCAGCCTTCACAACACCGGTGCGAGTCCGAGTGGTTTTCCATTGACCATTTCCCATATAAACATCATCTATTTTATCAGATCCTTCAATACCCTTCAGAATGATGTTTGGTTTGCTGTATGGACAGGTGTGTAAGGTGTAACACGCTACTGTAATGCTGTCACCGGTCTTTAAACCTCCAGAAATATTAATGATGGGCTGCTGTGGATTTGCTTCAGTAGGGAAAATATTACAATTAGCCAACCAATGATACAGCTGTAATGACACTTAAAACCAAAAATATTACATTAAAAGAACATGTGAAGTATTTACGCACTGTCAACAATAATCGTGGAGGTGACGTCATAAAACTTGTAGATGCGCCATCCAACATTATCCGGATCAATCCATGCATACAGTTTTTCTCCATTGTGCGATGGATTCACACTTTTGATCAGCAGACTACAATCCCGATCTGAGTTTTTAGGGTTATATATATCAGTTTTTCCTCTGAACTTGTCAATAACTTTGCCTGGATTCAAGGGATCACAAACTAAAGGGTAGCCTTTTGACACATACTGATACCACACAACTCTATGTGGGTTAGTTGGTGGGTTTGAAGTGTAAGAGTAAGAGCACGGTATAACCAGACAGGAACCTTTGAGGCCATGAATTTCCTTTGGTATTCTCACTTCCCATGCCAAAGTCTCATACAACAAAACACCTGTGAGAAAAACAGGGAATATAAGAGTGTCTATAAGAGTCTTGATTTTAGTTTTCAGTTCCTGTAGCTCAATTACTATCAGCATTCGGCAACAAGATCATGGGTTTGATTTTTTAGGGATGGGACATGAGGCACTATGAAAAAAGATGTAATGTTTAGAAAACATAAAGCAATGGGAAATTTAATGTAACTTATGCTGTATGTTAGCATACTGCAACATATCAAATGTAAAAAAAACATGTCACATTCGTTTTATACATTTTCTGTGACAGAACGTCTTGTCATATAAAATGCATGAATAGAAGTAAATTGAAACGGTACCTTGAAACAGAAGATATATCAGTCCTTTCATCCCTCAACCACAATGCGTTCTCTTATATAGAAAATCCAACTTATAAACTGCAAACAAGCACAAATGTTAAAGAATATCCCAAAAACAACATGCAGAACTATGTAACAGTGCACATCTCATGACTTTCACCAGTTTACCACCTTGTATTTTCACAATTTTTGGGTGAATGCCTTTACCATTAGAAAACAAGAAATAAAATGGTACAGTAATACGTTTATTTAATTAACTTAATGTAAAATTCGCTTCCAAGTTTCATCCTTACCTTCTCAGCTCCCTGCTCAAACAAGTGAAATAAAGTAATAAAAGAGATTTAATAAATGTCTCTCTTGTTCAACTGAAGAAAGAAGGATTTGTTATTTCATATAAGGCTTAATATGCGTTGTGCTCTGATGTCTGCGCCCCCCAAGATCTAAAGCATTTCCTTTGTCGTCATGGTTTTGTGGTTTAACAAATAATTTACCACGTTACTCGTCTTGAATCGAGTCTTATAAGGGTTCCCACCATGACAATGCAGCAAAAACACCAAATGGCAACACATTAAAGTCTCCCTGTAGTCAAGTTAAAACTCATCTTTGAGCATCATAATAGCATACATATGTGTGTCACCTGTCACAGTAATTTCTTCATGCTTTAAAACAGCTTGAATGTAACTCTACACTCTTGCCTCATTTAGTGTACGTGGATCTATAGACTATGAATACATACAGTCCTCGCCTTTACTCAACCGCACAGCTCAAACCATAGATATTAATATGCAAATTAGTCCCGCCTCTACTCTTTCGAACCACCTAAGAGCAAGGAAATAGATGCTACATCCGACTGTTTCAGACACATAACTGCTAAGTTTAGCCTTTACACAATGCATAAAAACATTTAAAAATAAATGCAATTTTCCATTTGTTTAAAGCAAAACATTTGTTTACTTACCAGGCTACAGGTGAAACAGCTCTTTATCCCTTCTAACATCTTGTAATCGGTCCTCATTTATGTCCAAGACGCTCAGTAATAATCTTTTACATTTTTATCCTTTAATTTTTATATTTAAAAAGTTTGGTGCTGTCCATGTGTGAAATGTAATAAGCAAATGTGTGATGTCGTCTCACTTATGGGCTAATGCAGCTTTGCCACCCCCAAATGTGCAGAGGTTGAAAGTAACGAATTACATTTACTCACGTTAGTGTAATTGAGTAGTTTTTTTGTGTACTTTTACTTTTTTGAGTAGTTTTTAAAATTGGTACTTTTACTTTTACTTAAGTATGTTTTGTTTAAAGTATTGTACTTCGCTACATTTTAAATCATATCCTTTACTGAGTAAAAAAATATTTTAAAAAAACAAGGTGATAAAGACACGCAACGGATGATTGATGGGCGGGGCCCGGGGAACGCGCAAAAAGAACCATGGAGACGGACGAGACAGGCGCGCGCTAATGCAGACCAGCCTCAGTTCAAATCTTATGAAAGAAACCCCTGGTCATATTTAAGCGACCACTTTCCACTGACGGGAAGCGAGTGTTTCATTCCTATGAAAGGTAGGGTTCATGCTCTCGAGTACGAAATTGCAGACCGGGTTTTACCGCTCATTTGCACGACGTGTTTTTAATACAATGCGCATTATCCTCCGCAGTCTAGCAGCTTCGCGTCAAGTAAAACACAACTTCAGAATGTCCTCGAGAATGCACAGGTCATTAGACATGAGAGAGAGAGAGAGAGAGAGAGAGAGAGAGAGAGAGAGAGAGAATAACTGACATCAGGTACCCAGGTCAGGGAAGCTAAGACAATAAACGTGTCAAAAGTATGACATGGCACTCATCTCATTATATGCTCATTTAAACCATATATAGTTTAATAGAATAATGTATGTTACCAGCAATACAACAATTACAACCTTACTATAGTGATTGTATTTACAAGCTGCTGACCACCTTCAAAAGTGCATAACTCACATGTAAAATCATTAAATAATTCCATAAATGTTTCTTAGTTTAAAAAGCTTTTTATTTTATTAACTTTTTGTTATTGCACTTTAATTGTAAAGATGTTTCTACGTTTAAAAACAACTAGTTTGAGATTTATATTTCCTTTTTTGAACTATACTAGAATCCTCCTCCTCTTCCCGCTGTAAAAAAGTAACTTTTACTCTGAGTAAAGTTAAAATTATTTACTTTTTACTTTTACTTGAGTAGATTTTTAGACCAGTAACTTTACTTTTACTTAAGTAATATTATTATAGTAACTTTACTTTTACTTGAGTACAATATTTTAGTACTTTTTCCACCTCTGCAAATGTGCAATCAAACAAACACTCTATATATGCGCACATTTTCGTGAAATAAAAATAAACACAAAGCACATGTCATAATCCCAAAGTAGGCTAATATTATGTAAATAAATTAAACAATCTTATCAAGTTATAATCTTACAAATTAGAAGCGTTCCAGAAAATAACATTTATTAAATACATCTCACCACTAAAAGAGCTTCTTCTTGCTCTTTTTCAAAGATAATTCCTTAATTAAATCATTTAAATCCAGTTGATGCAGAATGTTGTAGCTACTCACTTGACATTACTGTGAAACAGTTCAACCTCAGTTTATTTTTTATCCCAATTTCGAAAATGACCTCTCTACCGAAGCATTAGACACACAGGGATAATGCGAAAGATCCTTATAATGCAATTTACACATTGGGAAAACCACACTGGAGCTGCTTTTCTGTAAAGATAAGCATTATATTTCTAGGCGAGAGATCATTGAGCAGCAAAAGGCAGTAAATTAAACAAGTTCATCATCCAAATGCTCCTGTAGTTGCTGTTCGAACAAAGCGCTGAAAATCCTCTTTTGAGAAATGTATTAAACGGAAGCAAAGATCAAACAACACTGTAAACCCGGATAAGTTCTACTAACTCAAAAAATTTGAGGCAACTGATTGCCTCTATTTTTAAGTTTGCCAACTTAAAAGTTTTGAGTACTGACAACTTCAATTCAAATCAAAAAAATGTATTTATCTTAAATTAGATAAAGTCTTTTATAAATTAAATTATATAATTTATGTAACTTTCATAGTAGTAGTTGTTTTACTTAAATATTTTGTGGCAACTGATTGCCTTGTTTTTCTTAAGTTTCCTTTACTCAAATATCTACATTTTACAACTTAACAGTAGAGGTGGGCAGATCGATACTAATATCGATAATATCGATACCAACGGTGGTATCCGTATTGATCGATACCAACGTGAAAATATCGATACTTGAGTTTCAGTTTCTCTCGTTTTGCGACCTGGCCGTGTTTGTCAAAATGCTGCTGCTGTCACAGAGCAGAGCAAGCTCTCAAGAGTGCTGCTCTTGCTCGACACTGCTCTCCTCCCCCTCTCCTGTGTTGTACCATCACGTGACTCACCATGTGCGCTACCACCAGCAGTCAGGCGCGCGCGCCGCTCAGCCGCGCATTTCTAACAGCAGTCAGTCAGAGGAGGCGGAGACTGGCAGCAGAGAGAAAGAGGAGCGTTGTATGGCTGTATTTGAGTTTCTTGGCTAACATAACCTAACAATAAACTTCTGCAGCATTTATTAATCTTAAAGGTATAGCAGAAGATTTTCTTTTTTACATTTTATATTTTGTATTTACAGTAATTGGTTTTTATTTATGATTATTATTATTTTTTAATCCTGAAAAGAAGTGCACTGAAAGAGGAGAAACGTTATTTTGTTCTCATTATACCGTATTACACGGATAATTTGTTTTACATTTTTTATATTTATTTTGAAGTAAAACGTTGTGACTTTGTTTATTTAAGAAAAAATCCTGAAAAGAAGTGCACTAAAGAGGAGAAACATTTTTTGTTAACATGCTACTTGAAAAGAGAATTTGTTTTTACATTTTTTATATTTGTGAAGTAATCATTTTGTAACTTTGTTTATTTAAATAAAACAGAAGTAACCAAAAGTTGTTTCTGAACAAAAGCTTTTGTAGTACTGATTAATAACCCAAAATGCAAATCACAAAAACAAATTAAAAGTCATGAAAATTCATTTAGATTTAGGTTGAAGACGCATCCACCTTAATTATTAAAAAGTATTGGTATTGGTATCGGCGATACTGGCCCTGTATTTACTTGGTATCGGATCGATACCAAATCTAGCGGTATCGCACACCTCTACTTAACAGAACACTGTAAAAGCTGTGAAAGTGTGTTGAGACTGAGCTCAGTGTTGACTTTCACATAGGTATTGTTTATATGATAAAGCAATACATTATTGACCTAAAGCCTAAGCACAGGTACTACACTTCTGAACAATGGTAAGCACAAAACTAAAAAAATAGCAAACTTTTCTAAATCTCCAAGATAAATAAATGTTTAACACTACTGAGTCTTTTTGTTTACTAAAAACCACATAAAATATCACTTAATTTCAAAAAATGCTCTCGTTTTGCGGGCTCATGCAAAGCATACTGGGAACTGAACCTCCTCAACCAATGGTGTTGATTTAACTGAAAAATTTTGCAGTGAGAGACTCTTTCTTAGCTTACCTGGCAAATTGAACTCATCACAACCACCAAAAGTTTGTAATTATTTGCATCAAAGAGCAAATTCATCCGTTTAAAACACGTCTGAGTGCCCTTTCAATGATGATGTCACTTTTTGGTAAAAACCGCCACTAGAGGGCTTTTGACTTAAAATATTTAATTATGGTTGAATCTACTTTTCAAGTTCCCTAAACTCTTTACCTTTTGTGTAGTTGCAAAAACTTCAAAAAAAGATTTACTGTTAACTTAAATCTATGATAGATGTTGAATGAACTCAAAAATAAAAGTAAGCTAAACTTTTTGGCACATTTTGAGTACCAGGTACTTTCTATTATAAGTTAGTTTTACTGTTTGGTTTTACAGTGAACCATGCATTAGGAAAATGTATAATTGCTTTATTTATAGTATATTTTCTATAGGTGTGTAAAACCATATTATGTCCAAGTGATAGCTTTCATAGCTTGCAAAAAGTAAGACAGGGGGATTAGGGATTAGTATTTGCCTGAAACAATGAGAATATATATAATAAAGATACTTTGATAAAAAAATACAAAGAGAGAAAAAAATGTTATCGCCAAACAAAGTATTTGGTATCTGCCCACAGTCCTGGATGTCCCCTTAAAGATTCCTCAGAACTTCTGCATGTAAGCAGGATCTCAGAAAAAAATCACACACAAAAAAATGTGTCTACTACAAGGGGAAGAAACTGAGTGGGTGTCGCCCAGGAGACTACAAATACATAAGTGCAAAATCTTCTCTTAAAATAAGATAAAAATGTAACATAAATGTATTATTTTCTTGTCCAGTGATTTATTTATATTTAATTCTCAGGTTAATTCCCGGGACCTTGTGCTACGCCCTCTTTACAATGATACATCATTTATATACTTATGCCAAGTTCAGACTGCACGATTTTAGCCTCGATTTTGACTCGCCGACAGGTTTTGAGAAATTGCAAACAAATACCCGAAATCACAGGCAAATCGGTGAGAGAATGAATCGCAGATGAGACACAGACACCCGTGAGATATCTGGACTTGTCGGCTATTTAAAATCATGCCGTGTGAATGTGTTCTGACTGAAAAAAAACATTGGCGATGACCTACAGCCAATGAGAGAGCAACATACAGGGCTGCTGGAAGTTCAGGGAGGAGTTATAAGGTACAGACAAACCACAACATCAGCAAGCTTCGGTTCAGAAAAGGGATTCTTCTCTTTTTCTTTTTTTCGCTGCACATGAGCGCACATGCAATTTGTATGGCAAGGTTCTTGTGGGCTACCATTTCACATGAGAACCCCTGTCTTGCATGTGTGACTTTGCATTGTTTCCTTGTCA
Source organism: Misgurnus anguillicaudatus (assembly GCF_027580225.2). NCBI lineage: Eukaryota > Metazoa > Chordata > Actinopteri > Cypriniformes > Cobitidae > Misgurnus > Misgurnus anguillicaudatus. Next base: position 32,586,892 of record NC_073360.2, on the reverse strand, counting down.
CTTCTCGTGTGCGTTTGTTTTTGAAACGTATTTTGTGGACCAGGACAAAGTTGTCTGTGATTATTCCTGGTGAAGTAATGCAGTGTGAAACCGGGTGTGCCCCATACCTCTTGTAAAAGTGAAGCCCCTGGCTCTTTGATCACCCCCTGGTGGCTGGCTGTAGTACAAGTCCTAACCTCGCCCTCTTCCATGTAACCCACTGTCTCCAATCCATCGTGCAATGTCAACACAGCAGCGACTGAATCCTACCCCAGATAGTCATGCAGTGTGAAAAGATCTGTGACTCGACTAGTTTGAAAATCACGCAGTCTAAACTTGGCATTAATGACAACCTTGCTCATTAGAGCTGAAAAGCCAGAGAAAGATTCAGATTCCACATAAATCAGACAATGTTACAGTAAGAATAATATGTATAAAAGCATGTGAATTAAAATATTGATGCAATTTTTCCATGACATATTCATGACAAAGTTGTATTTTTTAATATCAACTAAAATATATGTTTGACTTTTGTCTTTTTCTGTTTTAAACACTGTATTAATCACATTTTGGAGGTGATGTGGAGCATTTTCATTAGACGTTTACATAAATGTTGAGATCTTCCATGTTGCTGTAATAATCTTCATAATTCTCAATCTTAAAGTATAAATTCAGAGACACAGAGGTAAAATCAGTCAATAACATTTCAGACACTATTTGAGGTCAGAAAGTGTGTGTTAATTCACTAAAATGGTGTAAAATAATGGTAAAGATTGATTATATACTTACAGGGCAGGATTTTCTCTGCCTAAATTGTACAGGAGACAATAAACAATTAATAAATGAAGTTAATAAATCATTTAGGTGCAGTTTCCCAGACAGGGTTAAGATTAATCCAGGACTAGGCTTAGTATTTTTGGGACATTTGAGTCTTTTTTTTAAACTTACAAAAAACAATACTGTTAGATACCAAACTGCATCTTGCGTTTAAGTCTGGGACTAGGATGAGCCCTGTCCGGAAACTGCCCCTATTATAAATTAATATTAAGGTAAATTTATTTTAACATGTTACATCTAATAAGCATTCTTTTTCAGTTTGAATATTTTTATTTGCCAAATGACAAAGAAACATACAACCCCCAAATCAAAAAATATTGTGACACTGGAGAAACTGTAAAAAAGGGATGGAATCATTTACAAATCTTATATTTTATTCAGAATAGAATATAGATAACATATCAAATGTTGAAAGTGAGACATTTTGAAATGTCATGCTAAATTTTGGCTCATTTTGGATTTTATGAGAGCTACACATACACTCAAAAAAATGAACTTGGTTGGAGTCAGTTTTACTAAATTATTTCTTGTTCACTTTACTTAACAAACAAAAGTAACAGCATATTATTAATTTAACTTAGTAATTTCAACAAAAGACTGTGTCTTGTCAGCTTTACTTCAAAATTATTTGTTCAGCCAATATAACATTGTTGCGTAAAAGTAACAGATTAATAAAACCAATACAGACTTGTATCTCATTGGCTGATGATGCTGCAGTGTATTATGGGTAAATTGTTGTTCTGGCAGAATTGTTGTACCCTCATGCAGAAGTGTAGCACGATTAGATAGGTACCTAAGTAATAAGTGGCCAAGTATAAGTTATTTAACTTGTTCTGATATATTTTGGAACAAAACAAACCAACAAACGGTTTGAAATGTTACATTGCATTTCAAATATGTTTTTAATATGTTTGATAAACTGTAATTAAATAAAGATTGTATTAAGCAGCTGCACTCTGATTGGTTGAATTCGTTGTTATGGAGTTATTAAGTCATTATTTTTAATTTTGTTTTCATCAATTAAATGTTTCATAATAGTGACTTTACTCAGATTTCTTTAGTCCATGCAACATTTTAATTGTCAATTTTACACAAACTTTTTTAGTAAATACAACTTACATTTTATTTGTTGACATTACTTAACAAAGCTATATGGAACCCACTTGACAAAGTTTTTTTAAGTAAATCCAACTTTTTATTTTTTTGAGTGTACCAAAAAAGTTGGGACAGATAGTAGAGGCCAGAAAATCTAAATGTACATATAAGGAATAGTTGGAGGAGGACCAATGTTTAGGAATAGGAATGTTGTCCCATTCTTGTCTAATACAGGCTTCTAGTTGCTCAACTGTCTTAGGTCTTCATTTTCGCATCTTCCTCTTTATGATGCGCCAACTGTTTTCTATGTGTGAAAGATCTGGACTGCAGGCTGGCCATTTCAGTACTCAGATCCTTCTTCTACGCAGCCATGATGTTGTAATTGATGCAGTATGTGGTCTGGCATTGTCATGTTGGAAAATGCAAGGTCTTTCCTGAAAGTGACAACATCTGAATGGGAGCATATGTTGTTCTAAAATTTGGATAAACCTTTCAGCATTGATGATGCCTTTCCAGATGTGTAAGCTTCCCATGCCTCACGCAACCCCATACCACCAGAGATGCAGGCTTCTGAACTAATAACAACTTTGTTGTCCTTGTCCTTTTTAGTCCGGATGAAATGGCGTCCCATTTTCCCAAAAAGAACTTCAAATTTAAATTTGTCTGACCACAGAACAGTTTTCCACTTTGCCACAGTCAATTTTAAATGAGCCTTGGCCCAGAGAAAACACCTGTGCTTCTGGGTCATGTTTAGATATGGCTTCTTTTTTGACCTGTAGAGTTTAAGCCAGCAACAGCGAATGGCACAGTGGATTGTGTTCACCAACGATGTTTTCTGGAAGTATTCCTGAGCCCATGTTGTGATTTCCATTACAGTAGCATTCCTGTATGTGATGCAGTGCCGTCTAAGAGCCCGAAGATCACGGTCATCCAGTATGGTTTTCCGGCCTTGACCCTCACGCACAGAGATTGTTCCAGATTCTCTGAATCTTTGGATGGCATTATGCACTGTAGATGGTGATAACTTTAAACTCTTTGCAATTTTTCTCTGAGAAACTCATCAAACTATTTTTTGCTGCAGCATTGGGGTAATTGGTGATTCTCTGCTCATCTTGACTTCTGAGGCTACGTTTACACGGAAACGATCTGAAAAGATAACGCAAAAGTGGCGTTGCGTTATCATTTTTTATTTCACATTTATACGAGCGTTTCGGGGGAAAATCTGCGTGTACATGATGACGCAAAAGTGTGTGATATTCGATGTAGTATGCAATCCAGGCAGCTAGGTGGCAATGTGAAACACTGACACACAAAAAACACCCAGTCCGCGCGCCTGTGTACAACCTTCTTCCATGTTCTCCCAGGTCTCGTCCAAAGCAGTCTGGTGTGCCTCCGACGAATTGCTGCATCAACAATTTGATGGAGGTAATTAATGAGCCTTCTCTGATCAGTAATACTAGCTGTGAATATTTCGTACAACTGGTGGAAAGACCCTGTATATTTGTCAGAGCTGCTATGGCAACTTGAAGGTCCAACATATGGAAATAATTCAACATGTTTGTTGTTATTTCCCTGAACTGGCCCATGCCTGTGACGTAAACCACCGTGAGCAGACTTTTGCGTTTTTACCCTTTAGACGGGAACGCGACGGTAGATCGTTTTTAAGATTTTCACTCTGGAAGGTGGTTTCACTTTTTTGTGTTTTTAAGCCCCAAAAATGCCACTGCCCTGTAAACAAAAGGCACATCCAATAAAATATTTTTACATTTTCACCCTCGAGCATTCTCGTGTAAACAGACCCTGAGAGACACTACCACTCAGAGAGGCTCTTTTTATACCCAATCATGTTGCCAGTTGACATAATAAGTTGCAAATTGGTCCTTCAGATGTACATTTAATTTTTTTTTGGCCTCTTATTATACCTGTCTCAACTTTTTTGGAATGTGTAGCACTCATGAAATCCAAAATGAGCCAAAACTTGGCATGACATTTAAAAATGTCTCACTTTCAACATTTGATATGTTATCTATATTCTACTGTGAACAAAATATAAGTTTATGAGATTTGTAAATGATTCCACTCCCTTTTACTCACAATGTCTACAGTGCCCCAACCCCTTCTGGTTTGGGGTTGTATATTAAACTTTTTAATAAACATATTCATAAATAATGATCTAACACTTGCTAAAACTGCTATAAAGGTTACAGCGATGCCATAGAAGAACCATTATTGGATCCACAAAGTACCATTCAATCAAAGGTAAACATGGCCATATATACCACTGAGGTCCCCTAGATCCGCACCTCTGTCATTTTCTGATGCTCGTCTTATGCTCAGTACTCATTTAGCTTCCATGCAGACCGATCGGCATGTGCTGCTTATCAGCCCGAGAGCAATTCAAGAGTAAATGCAACCTGTTAATGTCATGCATTGTAAACAAAATGGCAGCCTCTGACTGAAAAGTTCAAAGTTTATTAAAACTAAGACATATGTACTGTTCCAATTCCAATGTTAATCTATTAAGTCATAAATGTGTTTATAGTCCGGTTTTAATACTTTGTTATAAACTAAAGTAGAGCACAACCGATATGGGGTTTCGGAGGCCGATATCAATATTAGGGATTTAAAAAGCCAGATAAAAATATTTGAGCCGATGTTCTCTATGTGTATATTTTCGTACAGTACCAGTCAAAAGTTTTCCACACTTCCTATACAGTATACTTGAACAGAAAATATGTCTAATAATTGAATTAATAAAAACAACAATTTATTAATTAACTTAAACAATAGACACCATCACAGAAATTCTATTGGTTTTATTGGGAATTGTATAGAGACAGAGTGCAGTTATGCAAATTTGAAAACCACGCCCACCGGGGGGGAAAGCGATCCAACCGTCTCCATTGACTTTGTATTGCGAGAAGCCGCCTCCTTGTCATTTCTGGCTTATAACAAAAAACTGAATAATGCCTAAAAGCTGCTGTGTGACAATATGTACAACTAATAAGCCAAAGAACCCAGAAATAAGTTTTTATAAGCTGTCGAGCCGTAAAACCCAGTCTTTAAGGAGAATAAAGTGGATCGCCGACTACGTTTCCCCATAGTGGACGCAGTTTTACTAATAGAAGTACTATGAAAAGTTGCCTGTATCCATTTTTGTGTCTTTAAACGCTCGTTTTTTGGGGTCTACAGCTTATAAAAACTTATTTACAGATTAAACTTAACCCCCTGGGGTCCAAAAACGCGGGGCCGCGTTTTGACGTGTTTTTTCCTTATCATGGCAGAATCAACTTAAAATACTCCATCATTAATAATCATACACTTACGTGTTTGACATCATTTGAAACGGTAAAGGGTCTTCTTTAATATGTGTTAATTCACAATAACAACAGATCTTTGTGTTTTTGTCAAATAAAGAAAATAAACAGGGTGTGCATCCAGACATTTCTGTCTCCGCCAGCTGTCTCTCAAAACACGTTACAAAATTAATTGAAACTCCGCGAATACTCGTCACACAAGCATGATACACACATCCAAAGAAAGCCTGAAATGTCTACTTTTAAACAAGCTAAATATAATCAAAAACAAATATTGCCTGTTTATGTAATCTGCATTGAAGTAAAGAGAGTACCGTTTTTCCTGGCTGACTTCGTTATCTTTAATTTGGTCACGCCCACACGCTGTTGACATGGTAATGAAGACACGAGCTGTTCAACCATAACAAGCAAAGCGTAAAGTTTGATCAGATTTAAGGACTTTTTACCGCATGTTTGGATTATAAACTTTATTCACACACGTGAGGAATATCTTCATTTATGTCTGGACATTGAGGAAGAGAAGCATTTATCTTTAACGTTACCTAAGAAGAACAATGGAGAACGCACTGCTGGATTAGAAGTAAGTAACGTTAACAGTTAATTTATACCATTTATATTTGCTATCATGTAACTTAATATGCTCATGGCTTGTGCAGTTCAGCCTACATAAAGTAACGTTAAGCAACCTTAGCAGACTACACGCTTCGGATTGAAAAACTTTCGTTGTTTACAAACGGACGCGATCTCACGTAATGGCGGATTTCACTGTTTCATGCTGTAACAGTGTTAAACACAGTTATTCACTTATATCCTTCATGGAAACCTTCAGTAAGCCTGAACTGCTGTATCTTTTAAGTGTGTGCTGTAATATGATTCCATGTTTACATGCTTATTTACAAACAAATCCGCGTGACCTCCCGTAATGGCGGATATCTGTTACATGCTGTACAGTGTTAAGACACAGTTATTCACTTATATCCTTCATGGAAACTTTCAGTAAGCCTGAACTGCTGTATCTTTTAAGTGTGTGCTGTAATATGATTCCATGTTTACATGCTTATTTACAAACGAGTACGCGTGACCTCCCATAATGGCGGATATCTGTTAACTTACATGTTGTACAGTGTTAAGACACAGTTATTCACTTTCGTATCTGTCATGGCAGATAATACCTAACAGAATAATACCTAAAAGCTGGTGTTTGACAATGTGTACAGCTAACAATCCAAAAAAAAAAAATACGTTTTTATAAGCTTTCCACTTCAAAAAACGAGCGTTTAAAGACACAGAAATGGAAACAAGCAACTTTTCATAGTACTCCTATTAGTAAAACTGCACCCAATAGGGGGAAACGTAGTCGGCGATCCAATTTTTTCTCCTTAAAGGCTGAGTTTTACGGCTCGACAGCCTACAAAAACGTATTTCTGGGTTATTTGGATTGTTAGCTGTACATCTTGTCACACAGCAGCTTTTAGGCATTATTCAGTTTTTTGTTATAAGCCAGAAATGACAAGGAGGCGTCCTCTCGCAATACAAAGTCAATGGAGACCGTTGGATTGCTTTCCCCCCCTGTGGGCGTGGTTTTCAGGTTATGACGCGCTGCGCTCTGTCTCTATTGGTTCAAATGGAATATGGCCCAAAACACACTACAGTGTATTGGTTTTTGATTGTCTCTAATGGTATGTATTGGTTCTATGTATTGGTTTTAATGGAATATGGCCCAAAACACACTACAGTGTAGTGGTTTTAATGGTAAAAGCTAATGGTTCCTATTGGTATTTTAATGGAAACCATTAGAAATTTCTGTAATGGTTTTATTGTTTTTTTCAGCAGGGTGCACTTCCCTCTATTGAACTGCAGAAATATATGAACTTTTCATCTTCTACGTTACTGACTTTGTACTGACAAACTAACCTGACTTAGGAAATGTTAAAGAAAAAAAGTGTGTGTTACTTTAAAGACAGCGCCGGACTCTGTGTCAGGAAGACACCAATTGAGTGCTTCTATGCGCCAGCCTTATACTGTATCTGCCCATAATTTTTTTTTTCCAGTGCAAAGAACAGAAAGATTCTTCAGATGTTAAAGGTTCTTTATGGAACCACACTGTACAGACACAAATGGTTCTTCTATGCCAATATGATGCATCTTTATTTTTAAGAGTTAAGACAGATACTTTAATCTACTATAATACTTTAACCTTTTTTTTAATATACAACACATAAAAAAATAAATCAAACAAATTATAGTTCACAGTTTTAGAGACTGGCTTGGTTTAAATGCACAATACCTCTTTGGTGATGCTATACAATCTTTAGAAAGAGTCTTGACTGCCGCAACCGCATTTGACCTGTGAACAGATTAACACATAGGTGAAGTGTAATATTGTTTTATAAGCAGACTTATGTATATTCACTTTATCCATTAGCTTGATTCTTTTACACTTTTACAGATGCATTTATATCAGCAGACAATGTAAATACCAAAAAACATACGGTTTTAAAGAAACTATAAAGAAATCAGTCACAGATGCAGGATGTTACTCTTTGACCTGCACTCACAGAATTGAATGTACAAAAAAAGCTGTCACTGGGACGGTAGCCTTTTGAAAAGTAGACCTTTGTACCTAAAGAGTGCATATTAGTACCTTAAAGGTACATATTGGTATCAAATGCATACACATCTATACCTAAATTGTACTGCATATATTGACCTTTCAATTGCAATTCTTTCTGAAAGTTTTGGGCAGAAGCAGAAACAGAGGAGGGTGACATACAAGAGGTCATCCAACATCTTTTTATAAGCATACGTACCTGCACACATTTACATTATTTTTAGAACAGCTGGCTTCTTAGCTAGAGACAAATTTATGGTGTGGGTGTTTTACGTGCACTCTACGTATTTTCAACCCAGTGTTGGGACAGAACAAACTTATAAGCTACCAAATGCTGCGTTGTTACCAACCATGAGTTATATTTAACCCAGCAGTTGGGTTGAAACAATCCAGTATTAACCCAACATTTTAAGAGTCTGATAAGGTTGATAAGGCCGATGCTGCCTCGCTCTCTGATTATATTTTTATACATTGATTTTAAAAGTGATCATCATACAACACATAAAATGCATTCATTAAAAAATATTACATTTTGAATTTTGTATTGGTAAATGCAGAAATTAACATTAACTAAGATTAATAAATGCTGAACAAGTATTGTTTACTAAAAGTTCATGTTAGGTGATGCATAAACTAATACAACTTTATTGTAAAGTGTTAAGAATATGTTTTGATATCTGTAAACTTTATCTGCTATCACAGTTGCCTAAAGCACAAAGGGTTGCTTGCTTGCACAAAAGGTGTGAAATTGTCAGAATGGACTTGTGTACGTTGTACTTCTCTGTATTTTAAAACTTCAAAGACACCAGGTGCAACACATTTTAGAAAATAACACACACAAATATTTACTTACTTACATGAAGAGCTCAGATGCATACAAACAAGGTGGTTAACATCTACATATGATTATACATTACATTTAAAAATGCATATTGTACCTCCGTTCAGGCTGTGATTCTTGTGGATTAGCAGATGAAGACCTAGAAATAATATTGACAGTGTTATATGACCGTATCAAAAGCTATACATGCTCAACAAAACTACACCATGTCAATATGTGAATATTTAGTTCAGACTTTTAAAACAAAGTATTAAAAAGTATAAACCTGATGTAACACACATGTACCTGTTACACTTTTTGTATATGATGACTCCAGCAAATATGCAAATGAGAAGAAAGGCAAATGAAGGGGCTAGAATGTAAAGCCCAATTGTCTTCAAGTCAAAGGTCATCACATCAGGTTGATTCTGGGAAACAGCTAAAGGAAGTAAAAGAAGGAAGTCATTTATTGGTCATCATGATGTATATATCATGTAACAGCTACAGGACAAATGTGAAACACATACATTTATTCTTGACTGGAGTCACTGGTTTTGGAGACTCTGTTAAAGAATCTGCAGACAAAAATCTATAAGTAAAAAGACACAGAGGAATCACACACATCGTGTATGATGTCTTAAATTCACTCACGTTGTACATGTAAGTCGACAGATGCTGTGATTTTCTTTCCAGAAATATTTGTAGTGCAGATTAATTTCTTTCCATCGTCTTTCGTTGCCCCAAAAAAGGTTATGGTGGAAAAGGTGGACCATTCAAACCCTGTAAGTTGTTTCTTTCCATCTTTGACCGGCATGTTCTCATAGTTCCAGGAGAGGATCGGAGGATTCTTCAGGCAGGAATGGTGGACGGTACAAGTGAAGGTCTTTTCAACACCCTCTATGATATCTGCTGCTTGTTTAGGCTCAATGGTTATACTAGAATAGACACCTGAAATTAAAATTATAAGATGTTGGCACAAACACCAAACATGATTTAAAGCTATTTGAATGAATTTTACTTTTACAAATAGTTAAATGTTCAAGTCTTTAAATTCATTGTGAAACTGACTATAACACACAGATAAAACAGAGTCAGGTATATATGTGTACTTTTGTATACATGTTATTTTTTACTTACATTTTGCACTTTGTGATTTTGTAGCTCTTGTTGTTATGCCTCCATGATGTGTTACAGTACACTCAATATCTGAGCGTTCAGCCTTCACAACACCGGTGCGTGTCAGAGTGATTTTCCATTGACCATTTTTGATATCGACATCATCTATTTTATCAGATCCTTCAATACCCTTCAGAATGATGTTTGGTTTGCTGTATGGACAGGTGTGGTAGGTGTAACACGCTACTGTAATGCTGTCACCGATCTTTAAACCTCCAGAAATATTAATGATGGGCTGCTGTGGATTTGCTTCAGTAGTGAAAAATGTTACAGTTAGGCAACCGATGATACAGCTGTAATGACACTTAAAACCAACAATATTAAATTAAAAGAACATGTGAAGTATTTACATACTGTCAACAATAATCGTGGAGGTGACATCAAAAAACTTATAGGTGATCCATCCAACATTTTTTGGGTCAATCCATGTATATATTTTTTCTCCATTGTGGGACGAATCCACGCTTTTGATCAGCAGACTACAATCCCGATCTGAGTTTTTAGGGTTATATATTTCAGTTTTTCCTCTGAACTTGTCAATAACTTTGTCTGGATTCAAGGGATCACAAACTAAAGGGTAGCCTTTAGACACATACTGATACCACACAACTCTACGTGGGTTAGTAGGTGGGTTTGAAGTGTAAGAGTAAGTGCACGGTATAACCAGACAGGAACCTCTGAGGCCATGAATTTCTGTTGGCATTCTCACTTCCCATGCCAAAGTCTCATACAGCAGAACACCTGTGAGAAAAAACAGGGAATATAAGAGTGTCTATAAGAGTCTCGACTTCAGTTTTCATTTCCTGAATCTCAATTACTATCTGGATTCAGCAACACAATCATGGGTTTGATTTTCAGTGAAGGGACAGTAGGCACTATGAAAAAGGTGTCATATTGAGGAAACATAAAGAAATGGGAAATTTAATGTAACTTTTGCTGTCTGTTAGCATTCTGCAACATATCAAATGTAAATAAAACATAAGTCACATTAGTTTTATATACATTTTCTGTGACAGAACCTCTTGTCATATAAAATGCATGAATAGAAGTAAATTAACACGGTACCTTGAAACAGAAGATATAACAGTCCTTTCATCTCTGGATCACAATGCTTCCTCTTATATAGACAAATCCCACTTATAAACTGCAAACAAGCTCAAATGTTAAAAACATTTCAGAATATCCCAATTGCAATGTTGTTTGCAGAACTATGTAACAGTGCACATCTCATGACTTTTACCTGTTTACCTTCTAAAGTGTTTTCACAATTTTTCTCAATATTATTTGGTAAAGCCCTTTACCATTAGAAAACAAGAAGTGAATGGGGACAATAATACGTTTATTTAATACACTTTATGTAATATTAACTTTCAAGTTTCATCCTTACCTTCTCAGCTCCCTGCTTAAACAAGTGGACTGGATGAGAACAGACAAAATAAAAGTAAGTAAGAAAAGAGATAAATGTCTCTCTTGTTCAACTGAAGAAAGAATGATTTGTTATGTCATATAAGGCTCAATATTAGTTGTGCTCTAATGTCTGCGCCCCCCAAGATCTAAAGGATTTCCTTTGTCGTCATGGTTTTGTGGTTTAACAAATATCTTACACAGTGCTCGAATTGAATCTAGTCTAAGATCCCCACCATGATAATGCAGCAAAAAACAAAAAAACAAACCAAAAAAAAAATGGCAACACATTACTACCTTAAAAGTCTCCCTGTAGTCAAGAATTGTATTATTTAAAACTCATCTTTGAACATCATAATAGCATATATATGCGTGTTACCGTAGTAATTTCTTCATGCTTTAAAACAACTTGAATGTAACTCTACACTCTTGCCTCATTAAGTCTATGTGGATCTATGAATATGCAAATTAGTCCCGCCTCTCTTTCGCACCACCTCAGACCATGGAAATAGATGCTACATTTGACTGTTTCAGACAAATAACTGCTAATTTTAACCTTCTCACAATGCATAAGTGAACTGTGCGTTTGAAACACTAATGTTTAAGTGTTGATGTTAACAGGTTACTGCACATACCCTGCATGTGTGCAGCAGATGAAGCCGAGCTGAAGCAGCAGTGATCTGATTATTTTGGCAGCAAGTCTTTGGGGCATCCAAACATAATGAGCCCTATTTTAAAGGGATAATTCAAATTAAAATTAAAATTCTGTCATTATTTACATAAACACACAGCAGATAGTGACCACAGACTTCCATATTAGGAAAAGTATTGTGATAAATGATGAAGAAAATATTTTGATAAATTATGGTAAGCAAACAGTTGAGGGTACCCATTAAATTCCATCATATTTTTTATTCCTACTATAAATTCATCAGAAAAAAGAAATTCATAAAGGTTGAGAACAACATGAGGATGAGTAAATGATAACAGAACATGAACTCATTTAGCTCTGTGCACGTGCGCTATTGTTGGGTATAGGAAGCACACGATGTGCATCACGTTTTTAAGTTCAAAGCTGCAGTCCAGTCCAACACATTTACTCTCATTATCATCATAAAGTAAAAAGATCACTTCAAGAATAAAAACATGGTGTTGAGTTTTGTTTGTAAAACAGTAGAAAGAGAAAAAAGCCCAATCATGAGCAGACATTATCCACAGAAAAACAAATACTATATGCATCCTCAGAGGCGTCATGCTCATTCAAACTGAGGGGGCACATGCCCCCTTGGTTTTTTTGTGCCAATGGCTTTTGCATCCAACCTCAAAATCAAATAAGCGTCCATTAATCTGTTATTTGACTTTTAATCTGTTTAATATGCACAATATTATACATTCTGTGCTGCATCCTTGTCACTTTTCTGAGATTCTCGCCGTTTTGCTAGTGTTTTGATCATGTTACATTACTTTTATTCTGGCGGCAGTGGCGCTGCAGTCAGGGCAGTCACAGACGTCATCAGCGTCTGGGCGCGCTCACGAGCTCTCTGCTGTTGCTGGCTTGCTGCTGCATTTGGCTATCTGAGGAATTAAAACGTCTTAGAAACGCTCACAACATTTCCAAACCCCAGTACGGTAATGTGCAGTTAACCTCCTCTGTGTAGAAAATGTATGGATTTAAATGTGACCGTCTCAACATTATATTAGTAGAGATTCATCTTCTTGGCACAACTCCAAAGTTCCCCAGAGTTCACGCGGGCGCGGAATCTCACATGCTCAAAAATAAGGTAAAATTTAATGCAAAAATCCGTTCCTCTAATAATTTTATCTAAACATATTTTTTAAAATCATTATTGAACATTAAAATCAATCACGTGGCTATAGCTTATGTCATTTTCGTTGTTTATATTCTTTATGGATTTAAAATTACATTAATTTTATATGATGCAGTTGTTGTGCAAAAAGGCATAATGACACAATTAAACAAGCCATTAAGACTTAAATAAATAAAAACATGCCATTTCAGATGTAAATATGATGCAAATGTGTCATTATTCCGATTGAATAGTATTTGATATGAAAGTTAGTCATCACTTTTATTTTGGAGCTTTTTGCATGAAAGCAGGGGTTTTCAGATTGTTAGAAATGTAAGTGCCATGGAAAAGACTGAAAGCTCTATAATATTTCGTTTGATGTCTGTGTATGCACAAATTTATGTGAGCTGTTGACACTGTGCCCCCTTAAAAAAAAAAATGGGTGCATGACGCCCCTGTGCATCCCTCTTCCAAATATAACGTTTTCAAGGTAGGTTAACAGGAAATGAATTATTGAATGAAGTGAAAGTAGCGCATTAAATTTGGATACCTCTTTAGCTCCCCACCTTATTGGAGTATTCCACTGTATTGCATAGATGGGCTAAATGCGTATTTTTATATGCAGCAATTGTATGCAAAAATATGTGAACGTAGGAGTATCTTTATCTTTGATTCATAAAATAAGTTTTGTGCAGCTGCACTGAAGGATTCGTAAAAATGAAACTCTTCTGTTGTATTTAAAGATGAGGTGCACGATCTCTAAAGGCCGATGTTGATATTTGAAACAACACGCCCCTACTCTAATAGAATCTGGACCTTCTTTTGATAGACCCGCCCCACACATACACTACCCAGGCAACAACGGCAGTTAGTAGACACACCCCTTACTTTTGATTGGCTACAGGTGTGTTTTGGTACTCGGCCGACTACCTTTTCCAAAGCGTTTTTCAAAAAATCATGCACCCCGCCTTTAAACGAAAAAAATTACCTCTTCATCTGTGACTTGAAATGTACTGATACACCTGTGTTGATAATCTCTACAACTAAAATTCTACTGTCATGGGTGTACAGGTGTTTTGCACCAAAAATACCTTCATACACTCTTACCTTTTCAACATTGTGCAACACTATCACTTGAAAAAGTAAAATACAAAGTACAAGCCACTCAAGCCAGGCATAGTAATTCCTAATTTTGCACTTTTTGATAATCTTCTCTTGTGTTTAGCTGTGTTATCAAACACTCTACTGTAGACAAAAACTTTTATTAATATTTTACTTCATATCCTCTAGAGGGCAGCACACTCTCAGAAATTTTTTTTACAAAAGTGGTCACTGGGGCAGTACACTGACAAAAATTACACATTTGTACCCAAAGACTGCATATTAGCACATCAAAGGTACATATCAGTACCTAATGGCATTTATTATGATAGGTACGGTCCCAGTTACAGCTTTTATAGCTTGCAAAAAGTAAGACACTCTAGGGATTAGTATTTGCCTTTTCTGAAACAATGACAGTATATTATAAATATACTTTGATAAAAAAATACAAATAGAGAGAGAGAGAGAGAGAGAGAGAGAGAGAGAGAAATCTTCTCTTAAAACAATTTAATTCTCAGGTTAAACAGCACTAGAATTGTTTTTATATTTACAATGATACATAAATTGTATGCTTAAAAGCATAGTTTATCCACAAATGAAAAATCTGTCATCATTTTCCCACCCTCATTCTTTTCTAAACCTGCATGAGTTTCATGATTCTGTTAAACACAACAGAATATATTTTGATAAATGATGGTAACAACGTACCCATTCTCACCAAGATGCATACAAATGACAAGCAGTGTGATTATCGTGCAATAGATACGCCAAACTCCGATTTTGCGTGCATATGATACCCCAGTCCTTCCCATTCACTTATATTGCGAATCGTTTTATTTATTGTTTTCTCATTTGTTTTCTGTTTTTTAAAACATTTTCGCTATAGGTTAGATTTCAGATTTCTTTAAGGAGGTTATTTAATATACAGGTTTCTCTATGTTTTTGTCTTAAGCTATGGTCGCTTGGAGTTGGGGTTAGAGAAGGGGTTTGGATGTCATTTTTATATAACAAAAAGTTGTTCTAACCCTAAACCCAAGTGATAATGGGAAAAAACAGAAAACAAATGAGAAAACAATAAATAAAACTACACGAAACGATTCGCCATATAAGTGAATGGGAAGGACTGGCATATCATATGCGCGCAAAAGCGAAATTTGGCGTATCTGTTGCACGACAATCACACTGCGTGTCATTCCCACGCTTCCTGGTGAGAATGGGTTGTAACAACACACTTGACTGCCATAGTAGGACAAAACAAGAAAATCAATGGGTACCGACAGTGCTTAACATTATTTATCAAAATATCTTAAACAGAATAAAGACAGACACAACAAAAGATTGAGTAAATGATGACAGAATTTCAGTTTTTGGGTGAACTACCCCTTTAAGTGAAAATTTGTTTGCTTATGCCGAGTTCAGACTGCACTTTAGTTTTTAGCACTTTGATTTAGACTCGCCAACAGGTTCTGAGAAATCGCTGACAAATGCCTAAACCACAGGAAACTCAGTGTTCGTGCATGCGAGTGACATCCACACAGTGTGATTTATCAAACATGTGATCTGAGAGAATATGAGATATCTTAACCTGTATGCGATTCAAACTCACGCCATGTGAAATGTGTTTTGACTGAAAAAAACATTGGTGATGACCTACAGCCAAGAGAGCAACATGCAGGGCAGTTGGGTTTGGGTTAGACAGACAGACCAAAATATCAGCAAGCATGGCTTCGGATCAGAAAAAGGGCTGCTTCTCTTTTTCCTTTTTCGCTGCAAATGAGCGCACATGCAATTTGTATGGCAAGCTTCATGCAGGCTACCATTTGTAATAATCCCAGTTTCACGTGAGAACTCCAGTCTTGGATGCGTGACCTTGAGTTGTTTCCTTGTCACTTATCACGTGCGTTTGGTTGTGAGAGGTTATTTGCGGACCGGGACAAAGTTGTTGGCGATTATTCCTATGGTGAAGTCATGCAGTGTGAAACCGGGGTGTGCCTCATACATCTTGAAAAGTGAAGCCTCTGATTGCACCCTGACTGCAATACAAGTCATAAACGCCGCCCTCTCCATGCAAACGAATGGGACTCGACTCTAAATAAAAAAATATTTACACTACCAATAAAATTGTTTTCACCAATAAAAAAGATGTGTTTTGGTCTTCTAAGGTATTTGTTATCATGCTGATGGCCGATTCCATAGTTTCGGTCCTCAAGGGGTTTAATAAACAATATAGATCGTATAATACCCAGTTGTTGTCATTTTTTTATTTTTAGTTCACTGTTTTGTTTAAGATAGATGTAAGAAATTCTAAAGTTAGTTTTATCCCACTAAGCCTTGGCATTATCGTGTAATGAGACTTTATTTTATTTCCGTCCCCATAAATTGGGGATGTCAGCGACATTCAGTGCATCTGGGTTTTTCCTAAGTCAATTCTTTAATTTCCTTTAATAAAATCCTGCATTTTGGTGCATAACATTTATATTGCTTTGTCTTCTACAAAATACAACTACTAACACTAAAAGTATAATTTCCTTAATCCACCACGATGCAATGGAAACATTCACTAAAGGTCGTAATTACTTCTGTCCAGACAGTTATGAACATTAAGCTATGAATCTAAAGGAAACAGAGATATAATTTTTCTATGTAATTCTATCAGTAGCAAAACGATAAAAACATCTTGTGTGGGTTCAATTCTGATATGCGTTGCTAAATGATAAATTGTAAATAAATCGTGATAAAACAGGGGCAGAGAGTTTCTGTCAAAAAATCATAACGTTTGAACATTTTTATCTGATGCAAAATTTCCATCTCCTAATGTCTCAGCGGTTCTCATGTCAGATATGAGATTGTCTAGGTCACGCATGCTCTGCGTGGGAGAAAGAGTTGACTGGATTTCACGGATTTCGACAAAGGTGGGTAAGTTTGTGTTTTCTGTCCAAAAGTTTACGAACGTTAAAATGTTACGAATGTGATGAGCTTTAGTTATGCAAACATTAAATAGGATCATTTTGAGAATTCAAGGTGGTTGTATACATTTTGACAGATTCTGCACATTAAAGCTCCATTTGATGGCAGCTAGAGCAGAGGTCCTCAACCACCGGGTCACGACCCAGTACCAGGTCGTGGAGAAGTTGCCAAGAACGTCCTGAAAAAAATTGTATAATAGCCACGTAATAGCTTGCTCAAGTATTTCGTCCTTTAAGAGCAAACTTCAAATAACATAATTTCTACCAACCCATCCTCACCCCATGTCGTCAATATTTGACGACACTTGACCATTCGTCAATATGTGACGGGGAGGGTATACCTTTCGCGTCATTTTTTGACGAACTGGGGACTTCAATACTATTACGTCCGTTGCATTCTCTTTCCTATTTTCTTACCATTTTAGCGTCGGTTTAGGGTTAGATTTACATAATGACATCCCTACCTAAACCTAACTCTAACCCCAACGCCAGGTGACAACTGTCGTACCTAACTCTAACCCCAACGCCAGGTGACAACTGTTTAATTTCGCGTACACTGTTTAATTTTGCGTAATCTAACCCTAAACCGACGCGAAAATGGTAAGGAAATAGGAAAGAGAATGCAACGGACGTAATAGTATTGAAGTCCCCAGTTCGTCAAAAAATATACCCTCCCCGTCACATATTGACGACATGGGGTGAGGATGTGTTGTTTCTACAGAGCCGCGGGCTCTCTTTTTCTCTGCCTCTCTCTCTCTCTACCAGCGCATCAGCGATCACATTGCTGTCATTAGAGTTTGAGCATTCAGTACTTCTAAAACACAACCGATCAAAGAATTGCAGAGGTATGACTTTATGAATCATTTGCAAATGTACCTCGCAAATAATGTTAATACGTGAAGACGTTCAACTCTGTAACATCGCAAATTACTAAAAAGTATTTCAGAATTATTCAGCGATTGTGGCACATGATCAAAATAAACTCTTTTACTACAGTAATAATATGAAACAGGTTCACTTTTAACATAGGTTTAAAAGGAACCTAAACATTTAGTCATGTGTCAATCATCATAAAATCATATCACCTCTGCGCCCAGTGTTACATACATAAATCAACTCAACTTTGATCAAAGTTTACTAGTTTACCATTGCCAGATTTATCCTGACTTTCACACAGCTATATCCTAGGTTTTCTTAGGATGTTAACCTGAGAACAATGGCCTTCGTGAAGATTGATTTTTGCAGGCTCTGTAGTGAGCCCTAAACTGTTGAATCGCCCTGATATATGTTCAATTGTTCATTTTTGTGATAAGTTTCATTTTAGCTAGAAATTTGATGCTATAGAAATGGGGCGTGTCCTTATGATTGGCGTAGTTGAATAGGGCGCACGAGCGTTTGGGGGGAAGTTTGATACCGCGGCTCTGCCTCTGGCTCCACACACGATTCCTTCTGCGCATGCACTGATTCCAAACTGACGTTTTTACGTAACATGGTTCCGGCCCATGGTCAGTGAAACCCACATCGTGCAGTGTCAACACACCAGCGACTGAACCCTACCCCAGATGCGGTGTGAAAAGATCTGTGACTCAACTACTTTGAAAATCATGCAGTCTGAACTTGGCATTAATGACAACCTTGCTCATTAGACCTGAAAAGCCAGATAGAGATTCAAATGCCACACAAATCAGACAAAGTTACAATAAGTATAATATGTATGAAAGCATGTGAAAAATATTGATGTTATTATTTCCTTGACATTTATATATTGTCTAAAATATATGTTTGACTTTTGTCATTTTCTGTTTTAAACACTGTATTAAGCACATTTTGGAGATGATGTGGAGCATTTTCATTAGTCGTTTTCATAAATGTTGACATCTTCCATGTTGGCATAATAATCTTCATAATCTTTCATCTTAAAGCATAAATTCAGAGACAGAGACGTTAAATCAGTCAATAACATTTCAGACACTATTTGAGGTCAGAAACTGTGTGTTAATTCACTAAAATGGTATAAAGTAATGGTAAAGATCGATTATATACTTACAGGGCAGGATTTTCTTTGACTAAATTGCACAGGAGACAACAAACAATTATGTTTATGAAGTTCATAAATCATTTAGGTGCAGATTCTCAGACAGGGTTTAGATTAATCTAGGCCTTAGTTTTATTGGGACATATGAGTCATTTTTAAAAACAAAACTTACAAAAACAATACTGGTGTGTATCTTGAGACAAAACACTGTCACTAATATAAAGTTTTTTAAGATATGTCAGTGCAATATGTTTTTAAATGAAGGCAGCTCAAACATGAGTTTAAGTCTGGGACTAGGATAAGCCCTGTCCGGGAAACTGTCCCTTGAATTAATTTAAAGGTTAATTTGTTTCAACATGTTACATCTGTTAAGAATTCAGTTTGAATATTTTTATTTGCCAAATGACAAAGAAACATACAAATCAGAAAAAATGGGACACTGTAGACATTGTGAATAAAAAGAGAATGGAATCATTTACAAATCTCATAAACTTATATTTTATTCACAATAGAATATAAATAACATATCAAATGTTGAAAGTGTGACATTTTGAAATGTAATGCCAAATATTGGCTCATTTTGGATTTCATGAGAGGTACACATTCCAAAAAAGTTGGGACAGGTAGCAATAAGAGTCCGGAAAAGTTAAATGTACATATAAGGAACAGTTGGAGGAGGACCAATGTTTAGGTATGGGAATGTTGTCCCATTCTTGTCTAATATAGGTTGCTCATCTGTCTTAGGTCTTCTTTGTCACATCTTCCTCTTTATGGTGCGCCAAATGTTTTCTATGTGTGAAAGATCTGGACTGCAGGATGGCCATTCCAGTACCAGGATCCTTCTTCTACGCAGCCATAATGTTATAATTGATGCAGTACTGTATGTGGTCTGGCATTGTCATGTTGCCACACGCACTCATGCAACCCCATACCAGGCTTCTGAACTAAGTGTTAATAACAACTTGGGTTGTCCTTGCTCTTTAGTTCAGATGAAATGGCATTCCAGTTTTCCAAAAAGAACTTCAAATTTTGATTCTTCTGACCACAGAACAGTTTTCCACTTTTCCACAGTCCATTTTAAATGAGCCTTGGCCCAGGTAAAACGCCTGTGCTTCTGGATCATGTTTAGATATGGCTTCTTTTTTGACCTATAGAGTTTTAGCTGGAAACGGCGAATGACACGGTGGATGGTGTTCACCGACATTGTTTTCTGGGAGTATTCCTGAGCTCATGTTGTGATTTCCATTACAGTAGCATTACTGTATGTAATGCAGTGCCATCTAAGGGCCCGAAGTTCACGGGCATCCAGTATGGTTTTCAGGCTTTGACCCTTACGCACAGAGATTGTTCTAGATTCTCTGAATCTTTGGATGATATTATGTACTGTAGATGATGATAACTTTAAACTCTGCGATTTTTCTCTGAGAAACTCAGACTTATGAGAGACACTGTCACTCTGAGAGGCTCTTTTTATTCCCAATCATGTTGCCAATTGACCTTATAAGTTGCACATTGGTCCTTCAGCTGTTCCGTATATGTACATTTAAATTTTCTGGCCTCTTTTTGCTACCTGTCCCAACTTTTTTCGAATGTGTAGCTCTCATGAAATCAAAAATAAGCCAATATTTGGCATGACATTTCAAAATGTCTCACTTTCAACATTTGATATGTTATCTATATTCTATTGTAAATAAAATATAAGTTTATGAGATTTGTTAATTATTCCATATCTTTTTAATCTTTTTATAATTTCTATATGTAAGGAATAATTGACGACGGGCCATTGAATTATAAGAAAATAATGCACACCAAGGTGGCAATGCGGCACACCGTTACACCGCAGGTGTGCATTACTTTCAAATAATTCAAAGGACCGGAGTCAATTATTCCGCTTATACCACGGTTACCACAAACATTGCTCTGGTGCCTATTTTTAAGACATTTGACAAGTTAGGTGTGCGGTTTACAGAAAAATAATCAACACCCATAGAACATTTCTCGGCCAATCAGAATGCAGCATTCAACAGACCCGTGGTATAATCATAAATAATGATCTAACACTTATTAAAAGTGCTATTAAGGTTACAACAATGCCATAGAAGAACCATTACTGGATCCACAAAGAACCATTCAGTCAAAGGTTCTTTATACAGCGGGGAAAATAAGTATTTGACACATCAGCATTTTTATCAGTAAGGGGATCTCAAAGTGGGCTATTGACACAAAATTTCCACCAGATGTAGCCATCAGGCCAAGTAGTTAATTTATACAAAGATCATCAGCACTGCCATCATTTTTAACCCAGCATGTGATCTGTCAAATATTTACCCGTTATGGGTCAAAAATAACCCAGACATTTTTAGAGTGTGTGTGTAGGGATAGTCATGAATAAGATGTGCTGTGTGCAATCGTGTCTTTTAAAAGAACACCACAAAGCACGTCAAATATATTACCTTGTGTCCGTCGTGTGTACTGTTTGACGGCAGCACAAAGCAATCACTCGTGTCTAGTAAACTTTTGGTGAGGATACAGGCGTGAGTAAATAAGGATTCAGATGCTATGTTTGCTGGACTCGGACAGAACAACCCAACACAGCAGTGAATGGAGAAACTGGATCAGGGATTGAGTGACGGATCGGCATGCATATGAATTGTCTCTGGACTTTTATTTCATTGGTGCGGGGAAAGGCAATCTCATTTCAGGTACAGTAATGAGTTAACAGGAGAAAGACGGTATGTCTCCTTCTTCTTATACAGTTATCACCGAATGACAACACTTGAGTGCTTCCATGCAACAGGCTTAGCTAATACTGTAACTGCCCATAAAATCGTTTTTTTTTATCCAGTGCAAAGAACAGAAAGATTCTTCAGATGTTAAAGGTTCTTTATGGAACCACACTGTACAGATGAAAAAGGTTCTTCTATGCCAATATGATGCACCTTTATTTTTAAAAGTTAAGACTGTTTAATCTACTGTACTGCACAAAAATATTTTATAAAACAAATTACAGTTTACAATTTTAGAGACTGACTGGGTTTAAATGCACAATACCTTTTTTGTGTTGGTATAGGGGCTTTAGAGAAAGTCTTGTCTGCTGCAACCACATTTGACCTGTGAACAGATAAACACACAGGTGAAGTGTAATATTGTTATCATAATATTGTTAAAGTTTTATAAACAGACTTATGTATATTTACTTTATCCAGAAGCTTGATTCTTGATTATACAGATGCATTTATAGATCAGCAGACAATGTAAATACCCAAAAAACATATGGTATTAAAGAAATTACTATAAGAAATCAGTCACAGATGCAGGACGTCACTCTCTCTGACCTACGCTCACAGAATTGAATGGCACAAAACCTGTCGCTGTCATCTAATCTTTATACAGTAAAAAGATCTCTTGAAGAATTAAAGGGTGGCTTTGGATTTTGTTAATAAACACACTGAATGTCAGCCGATGGTTTAGCGGGCAGCGCTCCGACATATCATGCAAACCCGACCCAAGTATTGATTAAAACAATGATGACAATAATGACATGAAAAAAACCACAACTGAAATTCTGGACCTTTAGCAGTGTGTGTGTGTGTGTGTGTGTGTGTGTGGGGGGGGGGGGTTGTGGGGGTGTCGTTTGAACCACACGACCCCCCCCCGCCTACGGGCTTGATATCTATACCTAAATTGTGCTGCATATAATGACCTTTCACTTGCAATTCTTTCTAAAGGTTTTAGGCAGAAGCAGAGAGAGGGCGATCAAACAAGGGGGTCATCCAACATCTTTTTATAAGCATTTGTACCTGCACACATTTGCATTTTTAGTACAACTGGCTTCTTAGCTAGAGACAAATCTCAGTCATTTTATGGTGTGGCTGATTTAGGTGTACTCTAAAAAGGCTGGGTTACTTTCAATCCAGTGTTGGGACAAAACAAACTGATAAGTTACCCAATGCTGGGTTGTTGTTACCTAACCATGAGTTATATTTAATCCAGCAGTTTGGTTGAAACAGTCCATGTTGGTTTGAGTCTGATAAGGTTGCTAATGCCAAGAGTGGTTTCTAGGCAAGATCTCATATACTAGGTTGCAACTTAGCTATAATTCACACATACTGTATAAACATAGCTAACCAGAGCTGAAGTGATGCTGTCTCGCTCTCTCACATAAGACATGTTCAGTCATTAGCACAATATAATCTGATTATATATTCATACTTACATTTTCATGATTGGTTTTAAAAGTGATCATCATACAGCACATAAAATGCATTCATTAAAAATTATTTTACATTTTGATTTTTATTAGTACATGCTCAAATTAACATGAACTAAGATTAATAAATGCTGAACAAGTATTGTTTATTTATAGTTCATGTTAGGTGATCCATAAACTAATACAGCTTTATTGTAAAGTGTTAAGAATATGTTTTGATATCTGTAAATCTCATGCTGCTTCACAGTCGCCTAAAGTGTAAAGGGTTGCTTGCTTGCACAAAAGGTGTGAGATTGTCAGAATGGACTCTTATAATTCTCTGTATTTTAAAACTTCAAATACACCAGACGCAACACATTTTAGAAATGAACACCCACACACACATATTTACTAACTTACAATGAAGAGCTCAGATGAATACAAACAAGTTGGTTAACATCTACATATGGTTAAACATTACATTTAAAAATATGCATACTGTACCTTTGTTCCGGCTGTGATTTCTGTGGATTAGCAGGTGAAGACCTATAAAATAATATTGACAGTGTTATATGACAGTATGAAAAGCTATACATGCTCAACAAACTACACCATGTCAATATATGAATACTTAATTCAGACTTTCATAAGTACCCTGATGTAACACACATGTACCTGTTACACTTCTTGTATATGATGACTCCAGCAAATATGCAAATGAGAAGAAAGGCAAATGAGGGGGCTAGAAAGAAAAGGCCAATTGTCATCATGTCAAAGGTCATCGTGTTGGTTTCATGCTCGGAAAAAGCTAAATGAAGTGAAAAAGAAAGTAATTTATTGGTCATCATGATGTATAATATCATGTAAACAGGACAAATATGAAACACATACATTTATTTTGGACTGGGGTCACTGGTTTTGGAGGCTCTGTTAAAGAATCTGCAGACAAAAATCTATGAATGAAAAGACACAGAGGAATCACAAACATTGTGTATGATGTCTTGAAATCGCTCACATTGTACATGTAAGTCGACAGATGCTGTGATTTTCTGTCCAGAAATATTTGTAGTGCAGATCAATTTCTTCCCATCATCTTTCTGTGTCCCCAAAAAGGTTATGGTGGAAAAGGTGGCCCATTCAAACCCTGTAAGTTGTTTTGTATCATAATTGACCGACATGTTCTCATAGTTCCAGGAGAGGATCGGAGGATTATTCTGACAGGAATGGTGGACGGTACAAGTGAAGTTCATATCAACACCCTCTATGATATCTGCTGCCAGTTTAGGCTCAATGGTTATACTAGAATAGACACCTGAAATTAAAATTATAAGCAGTTGACACAAACATCAAACATGATTTAAAGCTATTTGAATGAATTTAACTTTGACAAAGAGTGAAATGTTCAATGTCTTTAAATTCATTGTGAAACTGACTATAACACACAGATAAAACAGAGTCAGGTATATATGTATGCTTTTAAATGCAAGTAATTTTTTACTTACATTTTGCACTTTGTGATTTTGTAGCTCTTGTTGTTCTGCCTCCATGATGTGTTACAGTACACTCAATATCTGAGCGTTCAGCCTTCACAACACCGGTGCGTGTCAGAGTGGTTTTCCATTGACCATTTTCCATACGGACATCATCTATTTTATCAGATCCTTCAATACCCTTCAGAATGATGTTTGGTTTGCTGTATGGACAGGTGTGTAAGGTGTAACACACTACTGTAATGTTATCACCGATCTTTAAACCTCCAGAAATATTAATGATGGGCTGCTGTGGATTTGCTACAGTAGGGAAAATATTACAGTTAGGCAACCGATGATACAGCTGTAATGACACTTAAAACCAAAAATATTACATTAAAAGAACATGTGAAGTATTTACGCACTGTCAACAATAATCGTGGAGGTGACATCAAAAAACTTATAGGTGCTCTTTTTAACATTTTCTGGGTCAATCCATGCATATAATTTTTCTCCATTGTGGGATGGATTCACACTTTTGATCAGCAGACTACAATCCCGATCTGAGTTTGTAGGGTTATATATATCAGTTTTTCCTCTGAACTTGTCAATAACTTTGCCTGAATTCCAGGGATCATAAACTAAAGGGTATCTACTAAATAAATACACATACTGATACCACACAACTCTACGTGGTTTAGTAGGTGGGTATGAAGTGTAAGAGTAAGAGCACGGTATAACCAGACAGGAACCTCTGAGGCCATGAATTTCTGATGGCATTCTCACTTCCCATGCCAAAGTCTCATACAGCAGAACACCTGTGAGAAAAACAGGGAATATAAGAGTGTCTATAAGAGTCTTGAATTTAGTTTTCAGTTCCTGTAGCTCAATTACTATCGGCATTCGGCAACAAAATCATGGGTTTGATTTTCAGGGAAGGGACAGGAGGCACTATGAATAAAGGTGTCATATTCAGAAAACATAAAGCAATGGGAAATTTAATGTAACTTTTGCTTTCTGTAGCATACTGCAACATATCCAATGTAAAAAACATAAGTCCAGGCCCGGACTGGCCATAGGGTGGGCCGGTCTGTTTTTGGGTCACGTGGGCCGGTGTTGTCATGCCACTGGGTTGAAGGTTGCTGCCTAGGCTGCCAGCACTCACAGCAGCCTCATTCGTGTATTTGCGGGTGAGATATATCCTCGCCGCTTTATTTCCAAGTTGATTGTGTCCCGAGTCCCGACCACTTATTGGAATAATTCATGCACGAGGGTTCATAACATCTAAAACGCATTAAAACGCAGGACGCGCCGCTTTCTTCTGCTTTTCAAAGCGCTCGCCTGTGAATGCGAGTTTTGTTTCAGACGCGTCTATATTCGAGTGCGCTTGCCACGCGTCTATATTTAAAATAAACTTGAGCACATCTTGATTCGAACGGCCTCTAAGGAAAATGATTGGTTGGTCTGGAGCACTCTTAGCTATACCTTATCCCACATGATCCCCACTAGGGGCCATCACTTTCATAAAAGCTTACATTGTAGTCTGTATAACTAAATATTTGTAAAAAAAAATGCAATACACTCCGTGTTTAATTAGGCAAATATTTTTATATTTAAATAATAAAACATTTACATAATTAGACATCATTACATTGATGGTTGTTAGATTTTTAATTATGTTTTCCAAAGGGACATCAACTGCGAACTATTACATGCTACAGGATTAAGAAACTATTTAAAAAATATATTTTGGGTGATGGAGTTGGTGAAACTGGCAGCTATACAGCGAATCCTACTATTTCATTTGTGCATTTCATATCCGTTAAATCTTAGTCTAACGGCTAGTATTTTAGCTGCATAAATAAATCAGGTAAAATTACAAAAACTAATTATGATTATTCATGTTAATTCGACTTTGCATCGAAGTTTTTTAATGTTTTATAACTTTGAGGCAACTGCATGCCATATTCTTTATAAACATTCAAAATAAACTGTGCACTTGATTACTGCTTGTATAGTCTAAGGTCGACAAAATTTCCATATTAAAACTAATCAAAGCTAAAATCTAAAGCAATCATACTATATATTTATAGGCTATTAATATTATATAATATTTGATATGTTATATTTAGACAGACAGGCTCCAGAAATGCGTCCATTAAGCTTTATCCGCATTGTTAACGCGCTGCTTGTGCATACAGTGTCCAAGCACAATAAACGCGTGAACTAATGAACAACAGCAGTTTGTTTTTATATACTTTAAGTGTAATGCACAGCCAAGTACTTCCACAACCCACTGTATTCCCCTGTGCAACGCACTTATTGGGAACCCCTAATATAAATGATCCTTTCAAGGCATAGCGGATGAATTGGAGCAGTTTAAACATGATACGTTTGGAAATAAAGTTGCGGGTTTTCCACGGGTTTGATATAAAATATAGAAGGTTGAATTTAGTTGTTTGCAATTTGAAATATTTTTTACCAGATATTCCTAATAAATTGAACTTGAACTATTTCTAAAATGTTTATTTAATAAAGAACACCGCTATCTCATAACGCAGCGAAACCTATTACATAAAGTGAATAATTGATTGTCGAGCAATCGATATCAACCTATTCAGCACCTCCACCATGGACAGCACCCGCTAAGGTCGAACTTAAGAAGGTTTACCTTAAGCAACATACTAAGGTATAGTTCGGAGAACACACGTAGGAAAGGTATACCTGTAGTTAAGGTTTAACTTAAGAGTCTTCGTAGCGCGCTAAGAGACAACGTTATCGGAGAACGCACCCCAGTTTATTTGAAAAAAGCTAAGTTTCAAAAGTAAGTTCCATATGATGTTTTCTTTTTTTGACACAACGTATGTCTACCTTAGCCTACGTTATTTGGCAATAGACATGATTAAGTACTAAAAATTTATAAAACCGATTTGTTCCATTTTTTTCCACCACTAGCGTAGCCAGGATTCACAATGTGGGTGGGCCCAGAGAAAATCAGGTGGGCCTTAACCAAAAAAGCATCTGTTATCAAAATATACAAACACACAACTACACCAGTTTCAATATATCACCGTTTAATAAGAACAAAAGCCTGTATGTGCCCTATTTTAACAATCTAAACGCAATGTGCAATAAACCAATAAGAGTCTCATCTCCTTTACAAGCCAGTTGCGCTTGCCTTGCGCCAATTCGATTCCATATTTTGGCAGAATTTGTAAACTAAAAAACTGAGCAGAGGAAGAAGACCACCAGTTTAAGATTGATATTAAAAAAATGCGTTGTTTTTATTTGTAATGAAATTGTTATTCGTTGGTATTAAAACCTTTAAAAGTCGTTTTCTTTCAGTCATGATCATTCAAGTAAAAATAACAGGCTTTTAATTGCTGTAAATGTATTGATAGCCCAGATGATCCGTGTTATCTCAAAGAATAGTTTACAAATATGCAAGAAAAGCT
This sequence comes from Misgurnus anguillicaudatus, assembly GCF_027580225.2. Classification (NCBI taxonomy): domain Eukaryota; kingdom Metazoa; phylum Chordata; class Actinopteri; order Cypriniformes; family Cobitidae; genus Misgurnus; species Misgurnus anguillicaudatus. The sequence goes on along the minus strand of NC_073360.2, from coordinate 32,558,630 downwards.
TTAGGCCTAAAAATACTTTAAATAGTAGCTTAATTTGTTGGTATTTGAAAAGTTTCGTTGCAAAAGAAATCTCGTTTTTTGGTTGTGCATTCCAATTAATATCAATTCAAATGCGGTTGGTTTGTTTTGATTTAAACCTTCATAACTTAAAAAATACAGCTAAGTAGCACTATAAAACAAAATAATAACATGATAACATAATAGTAATTTGACAAAAATGTTAAAAACGGAGGTCTCTCGTTTTGCAACGAAATTCTTCATTTAAACCTTTAAAAGTCGTTTTCTTTCAGTCATGGAAGTAAAAATAGCAGGCTTTTAATTATTGTAAATTTATGGATAGCCTACATGATCAGTCATCTCAAAAAATTATTAACAAATGCAAGAAAAGGGTTGTACTTTAAAAATAGTTTGTAACAATAAATAATTTATAAACGCAATTTCAGCACTAGAACAGCGCTGTGGGTGTTTTGAAATTTAAGCATAACATAAAAACGGTTCTCATCTCATCATATCCACAGGTACAAAGTCATCATATATAATACATTTTTGGGTAGCATTAAAAAAATTCTAAATAAATGCAATATTTGCATTTGTTTAAAGCAAAACATTTAATTACTTACCTGGCTACAGGTGAAGCAGGTTTTTACGCCTTCTAACGTCTCATAATCGGTCCTTATTTATGTCCAAGACACTCAATAATAATCTTTAAAACATTTTATCATTTTAATCCTTTGATTTTTCATATTTTAAACGTTTGTTTAAACGTTGCCGTTTATAGGCGCGTATGCGCGTTGCCGTTTAGGCGCGTATGCGCTCATTAAATAACAAAAGCAATATTTCTCCATTGGCAGGTTTTAGTTGGTCATGGCGTAGGCTAGTCTATTTTATTTGCCTCAAAATAGCAAAGCACCAACAATGCGCCTGAACACCTCGTTTTCAGACCAGAAGGCTCATGGGCGCAAATGTTATGCAAAGACTTTTCTTTTTTTAGCTGCTGAACCAACACCTCAGGTTCAGAAACCTCAACGGTATATGTTAAAGGGTGCACCATCAAGCTGTACTAAAGTCTTCTCACCGAAGGTCTTTGAGACCTTCATTCTACAATCAAGCAGCGCAGCTGACATTATTACTAACGTGTCAGCATTAAACCGGGTGTTAATGTTAATTTCTATGATGTGGGGTGTAGGAGGGGCCAGGAGGCTGTTCGAAATGCGCTATTTATTGCACTACTATTTACAAAATTAACTTATTCCTTATTATAATAGCAAACAAGAGTTTTAAAAAAAGATTTATTTTATAGGTCAAGTATAGTGATAAATGCAACATAATTTACTCTTTAGGATAACTAATAGGCTTTACTGGATAGGCAGGTGGGTGGGCCTAGCTGACAGGTGGGTGGACCCAGGCCCACCCAGGCCCACCCATAGCTACGCGGCTGGTTTCCACTGCATACTTGATATTTCTTGTTTAGGCTATTGTATATGATATCAGAGGTTTCCAAACTTTATCAACCAAACAGGTAATCTCAAGACCCACATTTTTTAGAAATTGTAATATAGGGGAACACTCAAACACATTTGTTCCCTTTCAGTAGTTTTTGAATAATAGAATTCAGAAGTTTACTTGAATAATATTAAAATGTCTTATATCAGGGCTGCACAAATATGGCAAAAATCATAATTGTTTAGGCTACTGAATTCGCACTCAATTAAAAATGATATATTTGAAAAACTCAATGAATTGCAAGGCTGCAAAGAACAGTGCACTATTGCAGACTTATATACTACGGAGAATTTTATGATATTATTTTAATAGTCAGTCGTGAACTACAGTGGGCCGATCTAAGGCATAAAACTCCAGGGCTGAAAATGAGTCCCACTCCGGCCCTTCATAAGTCACATTATTTTTATATGCATTTTCTGTGATGGAACCTCTTGTCATATAAAATACACATATAGAAGTAAAGTGACATAATACCTTGAAACAGAAGATATATCAGTCCTTTCATCTCTGGATCACAATGCTTCCTCTTATATAGAAAAATCCCACTTATAAACTGCAAACAAGCTCAAATGTTAAAAACATTTCAGAATATCCCAAATACAATGTTGTTTGCAGAACTATGTAACAGTGCACATCTCATGACTTTTACCTGTTTACCATCTAAAGTGTATTCACAATTTTTCTCCTTATATGGGTTTATTTAATACATTTAATGTAATATTAACTTTCAAGTTTCATCCTTACCTTCTCAGCTCCCTGCTTAAACAAGTGGACTGGATGAGAACCGACAAAATAGAAGAACGTAAGAAAAGAGATGTAATAAATGCGCCTCTTGTTCAACTGAAGAAAGAATGATAAGTTGTTTCATATAAGGCTCAATATGTGTTGTGCTCTGATGTCTGGGCCCCCCAAGATCTAAAGGATTTCCTTTGTCGTCATGGTTTTGTGGTTTAACAAAATATCTTACCCGGTGCTCGAATTGAATCTAGTCTAGGATCCCCATGATAATGCAGCAAAAAAAAAAAAGGCAACACATTACTACCTTAAAGTCTCCCTGTAGTCAAGAATTTTATTATTTAAAACTCATCTTTGAGCATCATAAAAGCATATGAAGAGTTTGGTTCCAAAACGCAATAAATCCATTTTGACAAATTTTGGGAAAAACGTGTTTTCTATACCAAGAAAGTGACAAGATGAAAACAACTATTTTCTGTTACAAACTTTCACACAGCATCTTTAGGTTATAAAACATAAAAAATTCTAATCCATAAGTTGATTTTCAAAGATTTATTATAAAAACAGATTATTTTTTCCACAAAATGCAATAAATCCATGACAAGTTTTTATTCAAAATGCTATAAATCTATTGAATCAATCGCCTATATAAATGTGCATTCATCTTTGTCATGTTATATTCATTTAGTTGACTAGTTGTACACACTAATTAAAAATATAAACATTAATGGCATTAATCAAAACACTTACTTTGTCATATTAAGAACCCTGTCATTGCGGTTACTTGACGTCTTCGCTTAACGTCTTTCACACCGATCAGCTGTAAAAATGTTTTTGGTCCTGCTCGATTTTCGTTGACTTTGAATAAAATAATGGAAAGTTTTTCATAAGATCCTCTGGGGTCAATGTGTTAGCATGAGAAGCTTGATGCTGTCGGGAGAACAAGCACCCGTCTCCCGAGTGCCTTCAGGGAAATTATTAGATGTTGATGGCTTACGTTTCTTTCCCATCACAGAAAACCATCACAGGTTTAGCGATGCAATTAAAGTATTATTTTGTTTTGTTTGTTGATCACGTAGTACAAAGTAGATGAGGAAAACCAGGACTCCGTGTACTCAGCGCGCCGCCATTGTTTGTTTACATTGCGTGAACGGTGGGCTGTAATATCAGAAATGGATTTATTGCGTTCTGTAAAAAAGGGGGAGTGGCGTTTGTCGCATTTTGGGAAAAAAGGGAGAAAAGATGACAGAATAACACGGCGGATATTGGATTTTGCATAAAATTAAGAATTTACTTTTAACTACTGACCTGATATAATGCTGATTTTGGCAGTAACTCTTTTTTTTCAAAAATGGCGTTTATTGCGTTTTGGAACCAAACTCTTCATATATATGTGTGTTACCGGTCACAGTAATTTCTTCATGCTTTAAAACATCTTGAATGTAACTCTACACTCTTGCCACATATAGTGTACGTGGATCTATGAATAGACTGTGAATAAATATAGTCCCCGCCTCTACTCATCCGAACAGCTCGAACTATAGATATGAATATGCAAATTAGTCTGGCCTCTACTCTTTCGCACCACCTCAGACCAAGGAAAAAGATGCTACATTCGACGGTTTCAGACAAATAACTGCAAATTTTGGCCTTCTCGCAATGCATAAGTGAACTGTGTGTTTGAAACACTATTGTTTAAGTGTTGATGTTAACAGGTTACTGCGCAGCAGATGAAGCCGAGCTGAAGCAGCAGTGATCTGATTATTTTGGCAGCAAGTTTATGCGGCATCCAAACATAATGAGACATATTTTAAAGGGATAATTCACATTAAAATGAAAATTCTGTCATCATTTACATAAACCAACAGCAGATAGTGACCATTGACAGAAAAAAAATATTCTGGAAGTATTGTGATAAATGATGAAGAAAATATTTTGATAAATTATGGTAAGCAAACAGTTGACGGTACCCATTAAATTCCATCATATTTTTTATTCCTACTATAAATTCATCAGAAAAAAAGAAATTCATACAAATTCATGCAGTCCAGTCCAACACAGTTACTCTCAATATCATACAGTAAAAAGATCACTTCATGAATAAAAACATGGTGTTGAGTTTTGTTGTAAAACAGTAGAAAGAGAAAAAAGCTCAACCATTGGCAGACATTAGTCCACAGAAAGACAAATACTATATGCATCCTCTTAAATTTAAATTTTGCAATGTACGTTAACAGGAAATTAATTATTGGATGGAAAGTAGTGCATTAAATTTGGATACCTCTTTAGCTCCCCACCTTATTGGAGTATTCCACTGTATTGCATAGATGGGCTAAATGCAAATTTTTATATTTATTGCAACAATTTTAGCAAAATATGTGAACGTATGGGTTTCTTTATCTTTGATTCATAAAATAAGTGTTGTGCAGCCGCACTGAAGGATTCGTAAAAATGAAACTCTTCTGTTGTATTTAAAGATGGGGTGCACGATCTCTTAAAGCCAATGTTGATATTTGAAATCACCTAAACAAACACGCCCTTACCCCAATAGAATCTGGACCTTCTTTTGAAAGACCTGCCCCCCTTTACAAAGCGTTTTTCAAAAATAATGCAACCCGCCCAAAAATAATTACCTCTTCATCTGTGACTTGAAATTTACTGATACACCTGTGTAGATAATCTCTATAACTACAAATTCCACTGTCATGGGTGCGAGGTGTTTTGCACCAAAAATAACTCCATACACTCTTACCTTTGCAACATTGTCCTTGAACCAAGGGATTAAATGAAAAAATACTATCTAATACAAAATGTTTAACAAAAACCTCACCCATCACACCAAATACAGCCTGTACAAGCCACTCAAGCCGAAAATAGTAATTCCTAATTTTGCACTTTTTGATAATCTTCTCTTGTGTTTTGCTGTGCTGTCAGAAACTCTACTGTAGACAAAAACTTTTATTAATATTTTATTTAATATCCTCTAGAGGGCAGCACACTCTCAGAAAAAAGGCACAAAAGCGTCACTGGGGCAGCACTCTTATAAAAAGTACATCTTTGTACCTAAAGACTGCATATTAGCATCTCAAAGGTACATATCAGTACCTTATGGTATTTATTAGGAAGGGTACAGTCCCAGTAACAGCTTTCATAGCTTGCAAAAAGTTAGACACTCTAGGCATTAGTATTTGCATTTTCTGAAACAATGACAGGATATTATAAACATATATTGATTACAATAAATACAAAGAGAGAGAGAGAGAAGTTTTTTTATCACCAAACAAAATATTTGGTTATCTCCCTACAGTCCTGGAAATCCTCTTAAATATTCATCAGGACTTCTGCATGCATGTAGGGTCTCAGAAAAAAAAATGTTTCTATTACAAGGGAAGAAACTGACTTGCTATCGCCCAGACAAAGGCATAAGTGCAAAATCTTCTCTTAAAATAAAATGAATATGTAACATAAATGTATGATTTATTTATATTTAATTATCAGGTTAAACAGCACTAGAATTGTTTTTATACTTACAATGATACACAATTTGTTTACTTAAAGGGATAGTTCATACACAAATGAAAATTCTGTCATAATTTTTCCACCCGCATTCTTTTCTAAACCTGCATGAGTTTCATCATTCTGTTAAACACAACAGAAGATATTTTGATAAATGATGGTAACCACACACTTGACTGCCATAGTAGGAAAAAACAAGGAAATCAATGGGCACCATGCTCACCATCAATTATCAAAATATCTTAAACAGAATAAAGACAGACACAACAAAAGATTGAGTAAATGATGACAGAATTTTAGTTTTTGGGTGAACTACCCCTTTAAGTGAAAATTTGTTTGCTTATGCCGAGTTCAGACTGCACTTTAACCTTGATTTAGACTCGCCAACAGGTTCTGAAAAAATCGCCGACAAATGCCTGAAACCAAAGGAAACTCGGTGCTCGTGTATGCGAGTGACATTCACACAGTGTGAATTATCAAATATGCGATCTGAGAGAATATCAAATATCTTGACCTGTATGCGATTCAAACTCACGCCGTGTGAAATGTGTTTTGACTGTAAATAACATCAGTGATGACCTACAGCCAATGAGAGAGCAACATGCAGGGCAGTTGGAAGTTCAAGGAGGAGTTATAAGGTACAGACAGACCAAAATATCAGCAAGCATGGCTTCGGATCAGAAAAAGGGCTGCTTCACTTTTTCTTTTTTTGCTGCACTTAAAAAAATCTTTGCTGCCTTAATTTTTTTTTTTATTTGTCAACGTGATGACCAGCCGATGCCCGACCAACGACCACTGGCTAAACCAGTTTAATCCGCTTACCCGCCTCCTATCCCTACCGTATATATATATATATATATATATATATATATATATATATATATATATATATATATATATATATATATATATATATATATATATATATATATATATATATATATATATATATATATTAATTCCTCCCAAGGGATTTTGTCCTTCTAGGAGTTTTTCACATTGGGTTTTTTCCTAGGGGTTTTTTTCGTCCCAGGAAGAGTCAGCCAACTTTGACTTAACTTAGCACTTTACTGTATACGTTACATTATTAATATGCTCGCTTGTACGGTTTAACCTTAGCCGCTATATCAACTTCTTATATTATCTATTGATTTTCTGTGTTCTCCTCTACATCTTCTCATGTAAAGCTGCTTTGCAACAATTAACACTTGTGAAAAGCGCTATATAAATAAAATTGAATTGAATTGAATTAAATCAACTCAGATTTGTGACAACAACAGTTGTCACAACTTATAAAATATAGCTGAGAAAATTCAACTTAATTTTATAAGTTATAACAACTCACCTGTAGTTATAACAACTCATCTCTAGTCAAGATAAATAATAGTAAGTTGAAATGACAAAAATTTTTAAGGCAGCAAAGTATTTTTTACAATGTGCAAATGAGCGCACATGCAATTTGTATGGCAAGCTTCTTGCGGGCTACCATTTTTAATAATAATCACAGTTTCACGTGAGAACTCCGGTGTTGCATGCGTGACCTTGCATTTTTCCTTGTTTTCTTGTCACTTATCGCGTGCGTTTGGTTGTGAGACGTAATTTGGGGACCGGGACAAAGTTGTCGGCGATTATTCCTATGGTGAAGTCATGCAGTGTGAAATCTGGAAAAGTGAAACCTCTGGCTCTCTGATCGCACCCTGGTGGCGGACTACAATACAAGTCATAAACCCCGCCCTCTCCATGCAAACGAACAGGACTCGGCTCTAAATAAAATAAATATTTACACTTCCAATAAAATTTTCCGAAAGATGGTTTTGGTCCTTTAAAGTAGTTGTTATCACGCTGATGGGCGATTCCACAGATTCGGTCCTCTAGGGGTGAAATGAACAGTATAGATCGTATAATACCTAGTTGTTATCATTGTTTTATTTTTAGTTCACTGTTTCGTTTAAGATAGATGTAAGAAATTCTAAAGTTAGTTTTATCCCACTATGCCGTGGCCTTATTGTGTAATGAGACTTTATTTTATTTCTGTCCCCATAAATTGGCGTTGTCAGGGTGAGAGATTCAGTGCATCTGGATTTTTCCAAAGTGATTTTTTTTTATTTTCTTTAATAAAATCCTGAATTTTGGTGCATAATATTTATATTGGTGTGTCTTCTACAAAATACTACTACTAACACTTAAAGTATAATTTCCTTAATCCACCACGATGGAATGGAAATATTCACTAACTCCTTCTGTCCAAACAGTTACGAACGTTAAATTAAGAATCTAAAGGAAACAGAGATATCATTTTTCCATGTAATTTTATCAATAGCAAAACGATAAAAACATCTTGTGTGGGTTAAATTCTGATATGCATTGCTAAATTATACATTTTGAATAAATCGGGATAAAACAGGGGCAGAGAGTTTCTGTCGAAAAATCATAACGCTTGAACATTTTATTCTGATGCTAAATTTGTCTCAGCGTTTCTCATGTCAGATATGAGATTGTCTAGGTCACGCATGCTCTGCGTGGGAGAAAGAGTTGACTGGATTTCACGGATTTCGACAAATGTGGGTAAGTTTGTGTTTTCTGTCCAAAAGTTTACGAACGTTAAAATGTTACGAATGTGATGAACTTTGGTTAAGTAAACATTAAATAGGATCATTTTGATGAGAAGGATAAAAGAGTGTGCTAGTCGGATCATTGCTAGGGGTTTCGGACTGAAAGCGGCGTCGTGTTCATCTTGAAAGAGCATTCATGGTGGTTGTATACATTTTGACAGATTCTGCACATCAAAGCTTTGTTTGATGGCAGCTAGAGCAGAGGTCCTCAACCACCGGGCCATCAACAAGTTGCCACCGAGTTGCACGAATGTCCTGAAAAAATGGGTATAATAGCCGCGCAATAGCTTATTTGAGTATTTCGTCCTTTAACAGCCAACTTCAAATAAAATTGGTCGTTTCTATAGAACCGCGGTCTCTCTTTTTCTCTGTCTTTCTCTCTACCAGCGCATCAGCGATCACATTGCTGTCATTAGAGTTTGAGCATTCAGTACTTCTAAAACACAATCGATCAAAGAATTGCAGAGGTATGACTTTATGAATCATTTGCAAATGTACCTCGCAAATAATGTAAATACCTGAAGACGTAGGTTTAAAAGGAACCTAAACATTTAGTCATGTGTCAATCATCATTAAAATCATATGGTAAACGGGAGTCTCTGTGCCTCCTCGCCCAGTGTTACATGCATACATTAACTCAACTTTGGTCAAAGTTAACTAGTTTACCATTGCCAGATTTATTCAGCCTTTCACAAAACTGTATCCCAGGTTTTCTTAGGATGTTAACCTGAGAACAATGGCCTTCTCCGTGAAGATTGATTTTTGCAGGCTCTGTAGTGAGCCCTAAACTGTTGAATCGCCCTGATATATGTTCAATTGTTCATTTTTGTGATAAGTTTCATTTTAGCTAGTAATTTGATGCTATAGAAATGGTGTGTCCACGATTCCTTCTGCGCATGCCCTGTAACATGGCAGCGCCCATGGTCGGACATTTCTGGCTTCAATACATTACAATTAAAAATGTTCACAGTCTATGTGTGAAACCCACTGTTGACGACCCATCGTGCAGTGTCAACACACCAACGACTGAACCCTACCCCAGATGCGGTGTGAAAAGATCTGTTACTCGACTACTTCATGCAGTCTGAACTTGGCATTAATGACAACCATGCTCATTAAAGCTGAAAAGCAAAAGAGAGATCCAGATGCCACACAAATCAGACCAAGTTTCAGTAAGTATAACATGTATAAAAGTATGTGAATGAAAATATTGATGCTATTATTTCCTTGACATATCCAAGTTGTATTTTTTATATATTGTCTAAAATATATGTTTGACTTTTGTCTTTTTCTGTTTTAAACAAGGTATTAAGCCCACTTTGGAGGTGATGTGGATCATTTTCATTAGACGTTTCTATTAATGTTGAGATCTTCCATGTTGGTGTAAATCTCTTCATATTCCTCAATCTTAAAGTATAAATTCAGAGACATAAGGGTAAAATTAGTCAATAACATTTCAGACACTATTTGAGGTCAAAAACTGTGTTAATTCACTAAAATGGTGTAAAGTAATGGTAAAGATCGATTATATACTTACAGGGCAGGATTTTCTTTGACTAAATTGCACAGGAGACAACAAACAATTATGTTTATGAAGTTCATAAATCATTTAGGTGCAGATTCTCAGACAGGGTTTAGATTAATCCAGGACTAGGCTTTAGTTTTATTGGGACATATGAGTCATTTTTAAAAACAAAACATACAAAAACAATACGCATCTTGAGACAAAACACTGGCACTAATATACTGTTTTTTAAGATATGTCAGTGCAAGATGTTTTTAAATGAAGGCATCTCCAACATGCATTTTAGGGACTAGGATAAGCCATGTCTGGGAAACTGCCCCTTGAATTCATTGTAAGGTTAATTTGTTTAAACATGTTACATCTGATAAGCATTCAGCATACATAAGCATACACTGTAGAAATTGTGAATAAAAAGGGAATAGAATCATTTACAAATCTCATAAACTTAAATTTTATTAACAATACAATATCAAATGTTGAAAGTGTGACAATTTGAAATGTAATGCCAAATTTTGGCTCATTTTGGATTTCATGAAAGCTATACATTCCAAAAAAGTTTGGACAGGTAGCAATAAGACGCCGGAAAAGTTAAATGTACATAGCCTATAAGAAACAGCTGGAGGAGGAACAATTTTTAGGAATGTTGTCCCATTCTTATCTAATACAGGCTTCCAGTTGCTCAACTTTGTGTGAAAGATCTGGACTGCAGGCTGCCCATTTAAGTACCCTGATCCTTCTTCTACGCAGCCATATGTTATAATTGATGCAGTACTGTATGTGGTCTGGCATTGTCATGTTGCCACACGCACTCATGCAACCACATACCAGGCTTCTGAACTAAGCGTTAATAACAACTTGGGTGTCATGATTCACAGAGAACGGGACCCAAGTGCAAGGTTACGGTGAACTCAAACAGGGTTTATTAAACCAAAAACTAAGGCCCACGTGGGGGAAAACAGCACAGGAACAGATGACACTACACACAAGACTAGACTAACTTGACTAAGATAATAACAAAGACTAACAGACTTGACTAGAAACTTTGACTGAGCTGCTACAAACAGCAATGGTACAAACATACAAAACGATCCAGCACAGGACAGAACACACTGGGGCCTTAAATAAGAAATCTAAACAAGACAACGAGGGAAGGACAGGTGATGGGAGTTAACCAATAATTAATTAACGAGGAGACAAGGGGGTGGGAATATAAACGAGACACAGCAGCACACTACCCAAACAAAAGGCCATGTGCTGCCACACAAAACATGGGTACTGCCACGATCCTGCCCCATGACCATGAACCACTATGAACAACTATGAAAGACTGGCAGGATCATGACAGTACGCCCCCCTTAAAGGGACGCCACCGGGCGTTCCTCAAGGGGGTACACAAGACAATGGACAAGACAAGACCATATACAGACTATGACAGATAACAGATTCAATAAAATAAACTAGAAAGTCCAAGTTGATCAACACAACCAAAAAATGCAAACTACAGATCATAAGGGTAAAGTCCAGGGAGGCTTGGGCAACGGTCGCTGAGGTAGCGGCCGGTCAGAAGGCTGTGGCTGTAGCTGGGCAGACGGCTGTGGGTGTAGCTGTGGTTGCGGCCGGGCAGACGGCTGTGGGTGTAGCTGTGGTTGCGGCTGGGCAGACGGCTGTGGGTGTAGCTGTGGTTGCGGCCGGGCAGACGGCTGTAGCTGTAGCTGTGGTTGCGGCCGGGCAGACGGCTGTAGCTGTGGTTGGGCAGACGGCTGTAGCTGTAGCTGTGGTTGCGGCCGGGCAGACGGCTGTAGCTGTAGCTGTGGTTGCGGGCGGGCAGACGGCTGTAGCTGTGGTTGCGGCCGGGCAGACGGCTGTGGGTGTAGCTGTGGTTGCGGCCGGGCAGACGGCTGTAGCTGTGGCCGAGTTGGCTGCGGGAGCTGAAGAAGGCTGATCCTCACAAGCAAACAGTCAATAAGTGTCCATGGTGAGTCCACCGATACCTGCTGGGTCCCTGACTGGCTGGATCGTTCTGTCATGATTCACAGAGAACGGGACCCAAGTGCAAGGTAACTGTGAACTCAAACAGGGTTTATTAAACCGAAAACAAAGGCCCACGTGGGGGAAAACAGCACAGGAACAGATGACACTACACACAAGACTAGACTAACTTGACTAAGACAATTACAAAGACTAACAGACTTGACTAGAAACTTTGACTGAGCTGCTACAAACAGCAATGGTACAAACATACAAAACGATCCAGCACAGGACAGAACACACTGGGGCCTTAAATAAGAAATCTAAACAAGACAACGAGGGAAGGACAGGTGATGGGAGTTAACCAATAATTAATTAACGAGGAGACAAGGGGGTGGGGATATAAACGAGACACAGCAGCACACTACCCAAACAAAAGGCCATGTGCTGCCACACAAAACATGGGTACTGCCACGATCCTGCCCCATGACCATGAACCACTATGAACAACTATGAAAGACTGGCAGGATCATGACATTGGGTTGTCATTGTCCTCTTCAGTCCGGATGAAATGGCATTCCTGTTTTCCAAAAAGAATTTCAAATTTTGATTCGTTTGACCACAGAACAGTTTTCCACTTTCCCACAGTCCATTTTAAATGAGCCTTGGCCCAGAGAAAATGCCTGCGCTTCTGGATCATGTTTAAATATGGCTTCTTTTTTGACCTATGGAGTTTTAGCTGGCAACGAATGGCACAGTGGATTGTGTTCACCGACAATGTTTTCTTGAAGTATTTCTGAGCCCATGTTGTGATTTTCATTACAGTAACATTCCTGTATGTGATTCAGTGTCGTCTAAGGGCCCGAAGTTCATGGGCATCCAGTATGGTTTTCAGGCCTTGACCCTTACGCACAGAGATTGTTCCAGATTCTCTGAATCTTTGGATGATATTATGCACTGTAGATGATGATAACTTTAAACTCTGCAATTTTTCTCTGAGAAACTCAGACTTATGAGAGACACTGCCACTCTGAGAGGCTCTTTTTATTCCCAATCATGTTGCCAATTGACCTAATAAGTTGCACATTGGTCCTTCAGCTGTTCCGTATATGTACATTTTCTGGCCTCTTATTGCTACCTGTCCCAACTTTTTTCGAATGTGTAGCTCTCATGAAATCCAAAATGAGCCATTTGGCATGACATTTCAAAATGTCTCACTTTTAACATTTGATATGTTATTTATATTCTATTGTAAATAAAATATAAGTTTATGAGATTTGTTAATTATTCCATATCTTTTTACTCATAATTTCTACAGTGTCCCAACTTTTCTGATTTGGGGTTGTATATTAAACTTTTCAATAAACATACTTTAACATATTCATAAATAATGATCTAACACTTAATAAAAGTGCTATAAAGGTTACAGCAATGCCATAGAAGAACCATTACTGGATCCACAAAGACAAAAAAAAACAATTATTATTCCTTGACTATGAACATGGCCATATACAGCGGGGAAAATAAGTATTTGACACATCAGCATTTTTATCAGTAAGGGGATCTCAAAGTGGGCTATTGACACAAAATTTCCACCAGATGTAGCCATCAAGCCAAGTAGTTAATTTATACAAAGAAATCAGAACATTTAAGTATACAAGTTGAGTCATAAAAATAAAGTGAAATGACACAGGGAATAAGTATTGAACACACTTTATTTAATACTTTGCAGAAAAGCCTTTGTTGGTGATTATGTCACAGGTTGGAGCGGACCACCCCTATCATGAGTCTCGCTCCTCCCTCTGTTTCCACCCCGAGGAGGTCGCAAAACACCCCAATGACAAGACAGACGAGAAGTATAAAATTGAACAAGATTTATTTATTTAAAAGAAGGAAAAATCTAAAAGGGGCTGCTGGAATCAAATGGGGGCTGGGGGACTAGCGTGGATGCCTGTACTTATCCTCTCAGACTCAAGGGTGTGTGGAAGGGAATGCCTCCACAACAGGTGAGTGTTTCCGTTTTTTTTCTTCCTCTCTTCACCAGTAAGTGGCAGGTAGGTTCTCCAAACCTCTGTTCCTGGACTTACAAGAGGAAATGACAGGTAAAAGTACGAAGGTACGTATGTAGATAAATACAACAACTCTTAGCTGTAGGCTATCCAGGGGGCTTACAGTCCAAACACTGAATGTACTGTATTCAATGTACAGCAGGGGCCCAGGGGAGTATGCAGATATGTATTGCAGCTCTTGTTATTGGACGGACGAGCATGCAGGCGAGTACCCTGGACTTTTAGCTTTAGGCAAACAGATAGATACACAGGACTCTTGACATTGGGCAGGCAGGTAGGTACACAGGGCCTTTCAATGTGGGCAGCCAAGTGAGTACACGGGGCCTTTAACTTTGGGCAAGCAGGTAAGTACAGGGGGCCTTTCACTTTGGGCAGACAGTTAAGTACAGGGGGCCTTTAACTTTGGGCAAGCAGGTAAGTACAGGGAGCCTTTCACTTTGGGCAGACAGTTAAGTACAGGGGGCCTTTAACTTTGGGTAAACAGGTAAGTACAGGGGGCCTTTAACTTTGGGCAAACAGGTAAATACAGGGGGCATTTAACTTTGGGCAGCCAGGTGAGTATACGGGGACTACACAGGTAAGTACTCAGGTAAATATGACTTACGGCAAGCAGGTGGATACACTGGGCTTTAGCTTCTGGACGTACAGGCTGATGCACTGGGCCTTTAACTCTGGGTAAACAGGAGGCTTTACAGGTGAGTATTCAAGGTAAGCTTAACTTACGGCAGGCAGGTGGATACACTGGGCTTTAGCCTTTCATAGCACAGACGGGTGGAGGAGACGTGTCTAGACACAACCAGGTCGAATGGTTCCGCTTGCAAGCAGACTTACGGATAACCCCCAGGCACTTTCACTTTCCAACATTCAATGAAGATCAGTGTTGGGGGTAACGCATTACAAGTAACGCGCATTACGTAATAATATTACTTTTCTGAAGTAACGAGTAAAGTAACACAATACTTTATAAATGTACACATTAATATTGGAGTTACTTTTAAAAAAAAGTAATGCGAGTTAATTTTCAATTTAATTAATTTAGTTTAAAAATAAAAAATGTACTAAATTAAAGTGAACATATTAACGTAGAATTACAAACTCTGTGCTCCTGAGCGGGAACAGTTTAAGTCAGAAACGGGGATGGCAGGCCAGAGCTTGACATTTTTGCGATCATAAAAAACACCTGCAAGGCCTAAAAGAGGTCAAGCCTCAACCAAGTGAGAAAAAGTAACGCAAAAGTAACTTAAAAGTAACGTAAGCATTACTTTCCATGAAAAGTAACTAAGTAACGCAATTAGTTACTTTTTTGGGGAGTAACTAAATATTGTAATGCATTACTTTTAAAAGTAACTTTCCCCAACACTGATGAAGATAGTCCCGCGTCGATATGAGCCCTTAGCTCGGGACCTGTAGGCTGTTAGCAGAGGACACACAACTTCACTAGCAATTATCAACTCCACTAGATTTGCAGAAGAAAATACGACACCTCTTTACACAGGCAGAGGAGGGTGTAACTGGTCCTTTGGTCGTGTACAGATATGGAAACGGCCGTCCAACGCCACCCCTCGGCTCCTCATGCACAGGGCTCTCTCCTCGGCCTAGGATATGACTACTGACAAACACTGAGGACAGCACAGGATGACAATTCTCCACGTATACTCACTTCAATAAAATCACCCACCGCAATCTTCACACTCAAAGTGAACTAGGGTCAGTGTCACAGCTTCGGCCCGGGTTCGGAGACCCAGATGAACAGACGACAGAGGCAGGAGGACAGCACGTGAAAGTGTCAAAGCCACGGTCCTAGGACTTCTTCTCCGCTAACTCCCACACACACACAATGACTGAAACAGACTGAGTGATGGAGGAATACTTAATTCCACTGCACAAAGACGAATTTGGACGATGGTAAGGCAGGGATAAGGATGGCAGTACACTTTAGATAGAGTTCTTACTGTATATATCACACTGTTCCTTTTCTTTGCACAGTACCTCACACAGACGTCCCAATCCTCCGAAGTTGTTGCCCAGCGGGCTGCTTCAATCTCCTCCGTCTCCACTTCCTCGCTTTTAAATTCACTTGCTATGTCCGTTCAACCTCTCCAGTTCCTTCAACACACATGACAAGATCACAACAGCATGGTAACAATGAATGTCTTCTCACTTATCTCTGCGCTTTAATGCAGCCCAATATCCGTCTTTCCTTCACCCAGCCTGCAAATCCACATCAAAACGTCTCCTCCAACACACCGACAGCTTCCACCTAACTCCCAGCGTACAACGGAACAAAACTTCAACCGGAGCAAAACTTCACGCTTCCGGTCTCTTCGCTGCCCTATTTATGGGCCTCCTCCTCTCATGAAAGCCCAATCACTGATCGCCACATTTTTCTTACACACCTGATCGAGATTACTCCTGATTTCTCTTGCCCGGAGTCAGCCGGAACCAGCCAGGTGTTTCCTGAAATGTCACTCCGTGACAATTACAGTGTCACGGTGATCCGTGTCATGTTTTGTGTGTCTCCGATTACGTCACCTGGACAATTCATGGACTGATTCATCACACCTGTTCCTTGTTAAGTGTTGTGTATTTATACTGCTGTCTGTTTCTCACCTGTCGCCGGATCATTGTCATTGTCATTGTGTTCATGTCTGTTCCTGTTCCTTCTGTTAGATGTTCCTGAGTTTACCCGCCTGTTGTTTTATTTTACGTTCTGTTAATAAATGTTATTTATTTCATGGTGAACCCTGCACTTGCGTCCTCACTCCTGTTACCAGTCGTGACAGAATGATCCGGCCAAACTGGACGCAGCGGGTTCACGGAGGGCGGCTCCCCCAGGAGTTTCGTCGAGGGGGAGTAGTGACATCGGGGTTCCTTCTCCACCAGCCCCGATGTCTCTTGGGGACCACCGTGAGCGATCGCTCGCTCCTGCGGGCCTGCGGGAGGAGGACCGGCCCAGGCGGTCCCCCAACGGTTGAGTCGTCGTCGTCGACGGTCCCTCGGAGGACCACCGTCCCGCTCGTAGGGGGATCCGGAACGGACCACGCCCGACCATTTCCCCGGGGTGGCTACCGAGGTGAGGGTCCCCATTTCCGCGAGGGGACGGGAGATGACTTCCGGGGGGCATCGGATCGTCGGCGATTCCCAGGAGGGGGGTAATTCGTCTGCCTCGATTCTCGGAGCGATCGCTCCGGTTCTCCTGGCGCAGTCCGGCCCACCGGCCTGTGGGTTTCGTCCCGGCGGCTGCCGGCATCGCCAGGGTCCTCAAGCCCTCCACCCCTCCCTTGGACTCTTGCTACCAGACTTTTGTGTTTGTGTTGTTCATGTGAGTGTCTGGTAGCCACTCTTAGAGGGAGGGGTCATGTCACGGTGATCCGTGTCATGTTTTGTGTGTCTCCGATTACGTCACCTGGACAATTCATGGACTGATTCATCACACCTGTTCCTTGTTAAGTGTTGTGTATTTATACTGCTGTCTGTTTCTCACCTGTCGCCGGATCATTGTCATTGTCATTGTGTTCATGTCTGTTCCTGTTCCTTCTGTTAGATGTTCCTGAGTTTACCCGCCTGTTGTTTTATTTTACGTTCTGTTAATAAATGTTATTTATTTCATGGTGAACCCTGCACTTGCGTCCTCACTCCTGTTACCAGTCGTGACATACAGCTTCTAGACGCCTCTTGTATGGAGAGACCAGTCGTCTGCATTGCTCAAGAGTGATTCTAGCCCATTCTTCCACACAAATGGTCTTTAAATCTTGAAGAGTTGCCTGGTCGAATTATGGTTGTCTGGCGAGGGTGCAAATTAAAACACGTAGATCTAGTATCGTTCTGAGGCCACCTTCTTTCTTTGGGATGAGAAAAAATGGCTGTAAAACACTGACTCACTTTACGCTGCCGGGACGGTCTCTATTGCGCCTTTTTATAAAAGAGAGTGCACATTGTCTCTGAAAATCTGTATGCGATCGTCTGAGGCCATGGTGTAGAGAATGCCGCGAAACCAGGGTGGTCTGCAAGGGAATTGTAGCGAATAACTGTTTTGAATTGTGTTTAGAATCTAATACGGTATGGTGGGATGGATTGCCAAAAGTGAAGATTGACGGCGATGTAAATATGGACGGCAAGCCGTGTGTGTGTATTGAGGAGGAAGTTTGCTCTTTTTGTGAAAAGGCAAAAATGTTTGTCTCACTGTTACAGTAAGGTTTTGTCCAGTGCCCGAGGGGCTGAAAACGCAGAACTTTAGAGGGCAGGCCGGCCGAAGCGTGACCTTAGCCTTGTTTCCTCCTCGGATTCATGTCAGGGAAGCAGCATTGATAGTGGATAGTGAAGAGCCAGATTCGTTGCGCTGCGCAGATCCTTAAAAGGCACTGGGTCCGACCCATCCATATCACGGAGAAGCTTGGCACACCTGCAGCACTGCCATCGTATGAAGGGCAGAAGCGGCGTGGCTGTCAACGGCGTAGGATTTCGTCGCCAGCGATGACGTGAGATGGCAGGGCTTTGAAGGGTGGTTGAGCTTGGCTCTCCAGCTGCTGGCCGATGATGGGCGGGGTGGGCAGCTACAGACTCCTCGAGCAGTGGCAGCTTGGAATAGCCGCATTCATCTGCGCCGTCTATCACTGAGAGGACTTAAGAGACGGAGCTTTGAGCTCGGGTGGAGTGAGGGGCATGACAAGACCGCGAAAAGGGCTTCCTCTTGGAGCACTGAAGGAGAATAAAGGTGAGTTATTGCATTCGACCCGGAGTTCGAAGTGAACCCGTCACGGTTAATCCGTCTCATGTCTTGTTTGTCTTCCAATTGTTGTCACCTGGACACCAATTCATTGATTAATTACCTGCCTCATCACACCTGTATGTCATTTAGTCTGTGCATTTATACCCCTGTCTGTGTCACACTCACTGCTGGATCATTGTCGCTACTTCCATGTCTGTACCTGTTGCACGTTTGATGTTCCTGTTTTACTTACCTGCCCGTTGTTTTACTTCTCATGTTTTGTTTCATGTTTTGTCAATAAACGTTATTTTTTATTGTGAACTCTGCACTTGCATCCTAACTCCTGGTTCCTGTAACCCAGTTGTCACAGAATGATCCGGCCATTTAAGGACGCAGCAGGTTCACGGAGGAGTGCTTCCCCGCAAGCTGCAAAGCCCCAATGCCCTTTGGAGCTGACCATGAGGGAACCCTCGGAACTCCAGGATGGGCTCAAGCTAGCGGTCGTCACACCCGATTCATTCCCCGGGGTGGTTGCCGCGACACACAAGCTCGTTCCTGTGAGTATCAAATCAGTTCAGTTGGTTCCCCTGCTGGTTGAGTCGTCTGGTCAGATTCCTGGGAGGTCTACCGCCGTGCTCGATTCGGGCTCGGAACGGATGCCACGCCCCATTATTGTCCAGGGGCGGTCGCCACCGTGTGTGAGCCCGTTTCCCCAAGATGGTGGAAGTTGATGAATCGAGTCGTCTCCCTCGGTTCCCAAGATGGCCGCTCCGGATTTTCCGACTTCACCCCGGCTCCCTGCACTGCCGGGTTTTCCCTGGCTTCCTGCCCTGCTGGCTTCATTCCGGCTTCCTGCTCTGCGGGATTCACTCCGGCTTCCGCCGGCTCAGCTGTGGTCTCCAAGCCCTCCGTTCCTCCCCCAAATCCACCCTCCCAAGCTATTGTTTTTGTTTTTTATGTTTGGGTTGATGTGTCTGGAAGCCACTCTTTAGGGGGGGAGAGAGGAGAGAGGAGCTCCCCCTAATATTTTTTGAGGGGGAGTAGTGGACATCGGAATCCGCAAGCTGCGAGGTCCCGATGCCCATTGGAGTTAACTGAAAGGGAACGCTCGGAACTCCAGGCTTGGCTCAAGTTGACGTCGCCACGATTCATTCCCCGGGGTGGTCGCCACGACACTTGAGCCTCTTCCTGTGAGGGTCGAATTCTTTGAATCGGTTCCCGTGATGGTTGAATCTGCTAAGACGGTTCCTGTGATGGTCGAATCTTCTGGGTCGGCTCCTGGGAGAACCGCGGCCATGCTTGATTCAGTCGTGGCAGAACCGTATTGAAAGGGAACCAGTTTTACTTTTGCGCAGTAAAAAGCACAAAAGAAGAACTGTCCATTGTTGTCTCGACTCTTATTTGTGTTTTTGTATTCACAGTACAAATACAACAAGGGATGAGCGTGGTTAACTTATCAATACTTCGTGTTTGTTTACAGACGCCATTACACTGTCGCATGAAAGCAGAAAGGAATGCCTGGCCAGGCGTGTGATAAACTTGCTGTGCAGAGATAGACGCGAATAAACAAGGTTTTGGATGTGCTGTTTGCAATTGCATCATTTACAGTATAAAAAAACACAAAGCACTTCAAATATGATGTGTCGTGCTATGTTTGCTGCACTCGGATAAAACAACCCAACACAGCAGTGAATGGAGAAACTGGATCAGGGATTGAGTGACGGATCGTCATGCATATGAATCGTCTCTGCTCTTTTACTTCATTAGTGTGGGGAAAGGCGATCTCATGAGCTAACAGGAGAAAGATGGTATGTCTCCCTCTTCTTATAAAGTTATCACCGAATGACACCACTTGAGTGCTTCTATGCAACAGGCTTAGCTTATACTGTATCTGCCCATAAAATCGATTTTTTATCCGGAGCAAAAACAAAAAGATTCTTCAGATGTTAAAGGTTCTTTATGGAACCACACTCTACATATGAAAATGGTTCTTCTATGCCAGTATAATGCACCTTTATTTTTAAGAATTAAGACAGTTTAATCTACTATACTGCACAAAAATATTTTATAAAACAAATTACAGTTTACAGTTTTAGAGACTGACTGGGTTTAAATGCACAATACCTCTTTTGTGATGGTATACGGGCTTTAGAGAAAGTCTTGTCTGCCGCAACCACATTTGACCTGTGAACAGATAAACACACAGGTGAAGTGTAATATTGTTATTATAATATTGTTAACGTTTTTATAAACAGACTTATGTATATTTATTTTATCGAGAAGCTTGATTCTTTTACACTTGTACAGATGCATTTTGATCAGCAGACAATGAAAATACCAAAAAAAACATATGATAAAAAATTACTATAATAAATCAGTCACAGCTGCAGGAATTCACTCTCTGACCTACGCTCACAGAATTGAATGGCACAAAACCTGTCGCTGTCATCTAATCTTTATACAGTAAAATATATCTTCAAGAATTAAAGGGTGGCTTTGGATTTTGTTAATAAACACGCTGAATGTCTGAGCCAATGGTGTAGTGGGCAGCGCTCCGACATATGGTGCAAACCCACTTCCGGCGACCCGAGTTCGAATCCCGGCTCGAGGTCCTTTGCCGATCACATATCCCTCTCTCCACCCTCTACTTTCCTGTCGTCTCGCAAACTACTGTCTATCAATAAAGGCAAAAAATGGCCCAAAAATTTATAATAAACACGCTGAATAACGTGAAGTGTATTACTGGAGGGAGTGAAAGCAGCGCATTAAATTTGGACATTGTGGCTCAACTGCAGTAATGTTTCTTGTCTTATCACCTTGACAATCACTGTGATTTCATATTTCTCATCATTAAACTGATGTATAATAGTCAGCGTTTGATTACTTGCATCTTTCTTGCACTTTTCTTTCAACTAACTGTGCATCTGACCTCTGTGTTGCACCTCTGTCTGCCTGGTTTGATTTTATTGGTCATCTTGGTATCATTTTGACTTGCAGCGCAGACCTGTTGGCCTGTGACATCACACTACTCTGAGATCTATTTAAAAGCATACTGAGTCATTTACTGTTGAATCGGTCTCGCGGTACTGGGACGTCACATGCCGATCAAAAAGTGTATTGCAAGAACTGTCACTATATTGCAGCCGCGACACACACACACACACACACACACACACACACACACACATTCTGGTTTCCATGTTTTGTGGGGACATTCCATAGACGTAATGTATTTTATACCGTACAAACTGTATATTCTATTCCACTAACCTACCCCATTCCCTAACCCCAACCATCACAGAAACCCTTCTACTACTTCACATTTTCAAGAAACATAATTTTGTTTGATTTATAAGATTGTTTCCTCATGGGGACATCATAATGTCCTCACAAGGTCATAAAAACGCTGGTATTCCTATCTTTGTGGGGACAATTGGTCCCCACAACGTGATAATTACCAGGTACACACACACACACACACACACACACACAAACACAAACACAAACACACACACACACAAATGTATCATATTAATTTGTCACAAGTATTGATTAAAACAATGATGACAATAATAACATGAAAAAAACACAACTTAAATTCTGGACCTTCGGGGGGGTCCTTTGAACCACCTGAACCCCCCCTGCCTATGGGCTTGAAATCTATACCTAAATTGTGCTGCATATATGGCCTTTCACCTGCAATTCTTTCTGAAAGTTTTAGGCAGAAGCAGAAAGAGAGAGAGAGAGAGAGAGAGAGAGAGAGAGAGAGAGAGAGAGAGAGAGAGAGGGCGATCATACAAGGGGTAATCCAACATACATACCTGCACACATTTACATTATTATGGCTTCTTAGCTAGAGACAAACCTCATTCAATTTATGGTGTGGCTGATTTATGTGCACTCTAAAAATGCTGGGTTATTTTCAAGCCAGTGTTGGGACCGAACAAACGTATAAGTTACCCAATGCTGGGCTGTTGTTACCCAACCATGAGTTATATTTAACCCAGCAGTTGGGTTGAGACAATCCAGTATTGGTTTGACACAACCCAACATTTTTTGAGTCTGATAAGGTTGTTAACGCCGAGAGTGGTTTCTAGGCAAGTTATCATATACTAACTTAGCTAAAATTCACAAATACTTTATAAACATAGCTAACCCGAGCCGAAGTGATGCTGTCTCGCTATCTCACATAAGACATGTTCAGTCATTAGCACACTATAATCTGATTATATATTCATACTTACATTTTCATGATTGTTTTTAAAAGTCATCATACAGCACATAAAATGCATTCATTAAAAATTATTATATTTTGATTTTTTATTAGTACATGCTCAAATTAACATGAACTAAGATTAATAAATGCTGAACAAGTATTGTTTATTTATAGTTCATGTTAGGTGATGCATAAACTAATACAACTTTACTCTAAAGTGTGTCATATCTGCAAACTTCATGCTGCTATCACAGTTGCCTAAAGCATAAAGGGTTGCTTGCTTGCACAAAAAGGTGTGAGATTGTAAGCAAGAACTGGTAGACTTCTCTGTATTTTAAAAGTTCAAATAAAACAGACCCAACACATTTTAGAAATGAACACCCCCACACACAAATACTTACTTACTCACATGAAGAGCTTAGATGAATACAAACAAGTTGGTTAACATCTACATATGATTATACATTACATTTAAAAAATATGCATACTGTACCTTCGTTTCAGCTTTGATTCTTGTGTATTAGCAGGTGAAGACCTATAAATAATATTGACAGTGTTATACGACAGTATGAAAAGCTTTACATGCTCAACAAAACTACATCATAGCAATATACTTAATTCAGATTTTTGCTAAGTATACACTGATGTAACACACATGTACCTGTTACACTTCTTGTATATGATGACTCCAGCAAATATGCAAATGAGAAGAAAGGCAAATGAGGGGGCTAGAATATACAGACCAATTGTCTTCGTGTCAAAGGTCATCACTTTGGTTTCATTCTGGGAAAAAGCTAAATGAAGTGGAAGAAGAAAGTCATTTATTGGTCATCATGATGTATATATCATGTAAACAGAACAAATTTGAAACACATACATTTATTCTGGACTGGAGTCACTGGTTTTGGAGACTCTGTAAAATAGTCTGCAGACAAAATATATGAATGAAAAGACACAGAGGAATCGCACACATTGTGTATGATGTCTTGAAATCACTCACGTTGTACATGTAAGTAGACAGATGCTGTGATGTTCTGTCCAGAAATATTTGCAGTGCAGATTAATTTCTTCCCATCATCTTTCTTTGCCCCCAAAAAGGTTATGGTGGAAAATGTGGCCCATTCAAATCCTGCAAGTTGTTTCGTATCATTTCTGACCAACATATTCTCATAGTTCCAGGAGAGGATCGGAGGATTCATCTGACAGGAATGATGGACGGTACAAGTGAAGTTCATATCAACACCATCTATGATATCTGCTGCCAGTTTAGGCTCAATGGTTATATTATAATAGACACCTGAAATTAAAATTTAAATTATAAACCGTTGGCACAAACATCAAACATAATTTAAAGCTATTTGAATGAATTTAACTTTGACAAGTCGTTAAATGCTTAATGTATTCAAATTCATTGTGAAATGGACTATAACACACAGATAAAACAGAGGCAAGTATAGATGTATGCTTTTGAATGCATGTCATTTTTTACTTACATTTTGCACTTTGTGATTTTGTAGCTGTTGTTGTTATGCCTCCATGATGTGTTACAGTACACTCAATATCTGAGCGTTCAGTCTTCACAACACCGGTGCGTGTCCGAGTGGTTTTCCATTGACCATTTTCCATACGGACATCATCTATTTTATCAGATCCTTCAATACCCTTCAGAGTGATGTTTGGTTTGCTGTATGGACAGGTGTGGTAGGTGTAACACGCTACTGTAATGTTATCACCGATCTTTAAACCTCCAGAAATATTAATGGTGGGCTGCTGTGGATTTGCTACAATAGGGAAAAATGTCACAGTTAGGCAACCGATGATACAGCTGTAATGACACTTAAAACCAAAAATATTACATTAAAAGAACATGTGACGTATTTACGTACTGTCAACAATAATCATTGAGGTGACATCATAAAATTTGTATGTGCGCCATCCAACATTTTCTCGGTCAATCCATGCATATAATTTTTCTCCATTGTGAGACGGATCCACGCCTTTGATCAGCAGACTACAATCCCGATCTGAGTTTGTTGTATTATATATTTCAGTTTTTCCTCTGAACTTGTCAATAACTTTGCCTGGATTCAAGGTATCACAAACTAAAGGGTAGCCATTCAACACCCACTGATACCACACAACTCTACGTGGGTTAGTTGGTGGGTTTAAATTGTAAGAGTAATAGCACGGTATAACCAGACAGGAACCTTCTAGGCCATGCATTTCTGATGGCATTCTGACTTCCCATGCCAAAGTCTCATACAGCAGAACACCTGTGAGAAAAACAGGGAAAATAAGAGTGTCTATAAGAGTCTCCATTTTTGTTTTCAGTTCCTGTAGCTCAATTACTATCAGCATTTCGGCAACACGATCATGGGTTTGATTTTCATGGAAGGGACAGTAGGCATTATGAAAAAAAAGTTATCCTAATCAGAAAACATAAAGCAATGGGGAAATTTAAAATCCATGTCTACATAGGATAACAGTGGTGGATGATCGCATTATCCTCTCCATGATGAAGAAAAACCCCTTTACAATGTCCAGACAAATGAAGAACACTCCAAAGGAGGTAAAGATGTCATTGTCAATCAAAACAATAAAGAGAAAATATTACAAGGAGAAATACAGAGGGTTCACCACAAGACACAAAAGCCACAAGAATAGGAAGGGGAGATTAGACTTTAAAAAAAAGTCAGACAAGCTCTCAAAAAGCTTTTTTTGGAGAGATTAAAATAAAATCAATCTGTATAAGACTAATGAGAATAAAAATAATGGAGAAAGCAAAGAACATCTCGTGATATCAGCAGACAACACCTTCAGTAAAATAGTGTTCAGGCAGTTGGATTGCATTTCCATGCATGGTTTCCTAAGGCACTGGATCACTGGTGTTTTTCGGTTATGTATCAGAAGACAGAAGCATTCAGATTTATTTGTCACTTCTCTGGACGTTGTGAAGGGGTTTTTCTTTATCATGGAGAGGATAATGTGATCATCCACCACTTTTATCCTATATAGACATACAGGATTTTAATGTTACTAAGCTCACCAGTGTATTGATTTTTAATCTGGATGTACCAAATAGTTGATCTGGTTACTCTTAATGTTCCTGCCATCTCTCTGATGGATTTGTTGTGTTTTTGAAACCTGAATATGGTCTGTATCACTTGCATGGAGATGTCCCTGAATCAAATGATTTGGGTTCACAGCCACAGCTTTCAAATGCAATTGCCACACTTAAAATCAACTCCAGACCTTTAACATATGTCATTCATGAGGAAATAAAAAAAAATAGACAATACCTGTCCATAAAACAGCTTTTAAGTCAACTGTCCCATTACTTTTGACCTCTTTTAAAAGGGGGAGCTCCATATTAAACGGCTGTAATTCCTAAATCCTTTAGCCAATTTGGATGTGAATACCCTCAAAATAAAGCTGAGTGTGTGCACTGAGTGTGTGGGCTGTACGATGAATTTTTTAATGCTTATTTTATTTATATATGACCCTGTGCAATATACTTTTTTTTTAATTATTTTATTATTTTCTTTTATTGTACTTAGTTATTGATGGGTTGGATAAATAGCCCTGTAGATGTCTGTTTAAATGTTTGGTTGTGGATTATGTGTCGTCATGCCTGTACTGTACAACAAATTGACCTTCGGGGACATTAAAGTTTCTAACTAACTAACTAGTCATAATATGACTGTAACTGGAATACATGTTGGTAAACAGCTAAAATAACACAAAATGTGCCTCTGTTCCAATACTTATGGAGGGCACTGTATACATTTTCTGTGACAGAATCTGTGAAAGAAGTAAAGTGACACGGTACCTTGAAACAGAAGATATATCAGTCCTTTCATCTCTGCTTCCTCTTATATAGAAAAATCCAACTTATAAACTGCAAAAAGCGCAAATGTTAAAAACATTTCAGAATATCCCAAACACAACATGCAGAACTATGTAACAGTGCACATCTCATGCCAGTTTACCACCTAAAGTGTTTTAAAAAAAATTCTCATTATGGGTTTATTGGGTGATGCCCTTTACCATTAGAAAACAAGAAGTAAAAGGGGACAATAATAAGTTTATTTAAAACACTTAATGTAATATTATCTTCCAAGTTTCATCCTTACCTTCTCAGCTCCCTGCTCAAACAAGTGGACTGGATGAGAACCGACAAAATAAAAGAAAGTAAGAAAAAAATGTAATAAATGCCTCTCTGGTTCAACTGAAGAAAGAATGATAAGTTATTTCATATAGAGCTCAATATGTTTTGTGCTCTGATGTCTGGGCCCCCCAAGATCTAAAGCATTTCCTTTCTCGTCATGGTTTTGTGGTTTAACAAATATTTTACCCGGTGCTCGAATTGAATCGAGTCTTATAAGGGTCCCCAACATGACAATGCAGCAAAATCACCAAAGCAACACATTACTACCTTAAAGTCTCCCTGTAGTTAAGAATGTAGTACTTAAAACTTATCTTTGTGCATCAAATAACACTTGTATTACTGTCTGAGCAAAAAGAAAATGCTGTATTTTGGAAGTATGTCAATCTTTACTGTATTAGCATGTTAGATATGTAGTGGTTTTGACACGGGCAATAAACAAACTGACATCCAAACCCCAAATCTAACCCCAACCCCAAGCGAAATTTGGAACAAAAATTGAGTAGTTACCGTCCAGAAGCGGCATGATCCTGCCGATCGTCGCATAACGTGGCGGCATCACCTTCCGGGATTCCCTTTCGTCTATATCCGACGCTGAGGGATTAGCATGAAAGCAACGGAGTTCCCATTTCGTCAATATAGTGACGCATAGGGGCACCCTTCGCTTCTTCATACTAACGCTGAATGCGTTTGAACATGCTTCAGATTTTGACGCCTTGGGGAGTGAGAATGGGTTGGTTATACATGTGTCATATATAATAACTCCAGGCTAAAGGATGTTTGATCAAGTATTTTGATCTATTACTTTATAACATCCGGTCTCAAAGTATGTTTTAGTGGATGTTGTGAGGAACTGTGGACGGATTAACCCAATCGCAGGAGGTGTCAGGGAGAACAGAAAATACTTTATTGACAGACATAAAACAATAACCCATGAGGGGGTACACAACATCAAAACACAATATTCTGACAGATAACACTAAACTTGACAAGATTGGTCAACTAGAACCCTGCCATCATGACTAGATATAAATACAAAACAAGACTCCTAGGCAGGATCCTGACAGATGTATGGAGTTCATACAGACTACCAGCAGCCACACTTGGAGAAAACATTTACATTTAGGCATTTAGCAGATGCTTTTAACCACAGATTTACAAAGATTAGGAAAAAAATTTGAACAAAGAGAAAGAAATGCAATCAATATCTATGTCAAGTATTGACACCTTACAGAAGGTTCTGGATTGGGGGTGGGGTGGTGAATGTATGAAGATGTGAAAGTATGTTGTGCGGTCTCACTAGTGAAAAACCTATATAAACATATATGTTTCAATATAGGTTTTGATATAGGTTTTTAATATATGTGACATATATAAAATTGGCCGTTTTCCTATATTATATGTACATATATGTACATATATGCACATATATGTTAACCTATATATTGGTAAAATTATTAAAATCTGTAGCTGCTAATAAATTAAACATAAATAAAGGTCCAACCAATGACAGTCTGCACCTGCAGGAGCCAGGATTCAAACCTCCAACCTTCTGATCACAAAATAAAATGCAAGCCCATGCACCACTGTTGGGATTCAAACACCCAACCTTCCGATCATTAGACAACTCTGCGCTACTGCCGCTGTTAAAGAACTTGAAACAGTAGCTGTTAAATTGTAAACCATTTTGTTATACATGTCCTTTTTTCCACTATCTTCATACAAAAGATAGACCTTGTAAATGTTTTGGGAAAACGTGCAGACATCATAACTTTTCATCCTGTAATTGCCATACACTCTTAAAACGAATGTGTTAAAATAATACATCTAATGTGTTGTCCTTAACTTCACAACTCTGTGTTATTTTTGTGACAACACACTTTGTGTTGTTTTAACACATCTTGTCTCTTTTCTTTATTTAAACTCAAAATCAAGATGAAATGACACATAGTGTGTTAAATAGGATTAACACATCCTTTCATAGAGTGTAGTTAAATTCCATAAAATGCCAATTACATGTGACACCAATTTGGGTTTGCACATACATAAGTTATTGCATTTTTTTTTGTGAGTTCTTAGTTATTGCCTTGATAATAGAAAATATGAGCTGAGCATGTATGACATTTGCATATATTTGCATATAAGCTGCATATAGGTTTCATATATGCACATATATCCACATATAGGTTCTTTCCATGTGGGGCAGTACTGACTTGTACCTGATATGCGCTTCAATCAGTAGCCAGTGAAGAAAAGCTACTCGTGTCATGTTAAGAGTTTCATTCTATGTGGGTAAGGGTTAGCCAAATGACATGAATGACCAACAAACAGAATAAAGGCACTATACATTAGAAAAGTAAATGAAGGACAAGCTTTAAATTAAGCTTTAGGCAAAATTGGTGCTCTTGTTGTTGAAGAGAGCAGAATGTTAATAATCTAATGTGTTGTCCTTATTTTTGGAACAACACACTTTGTGATGTTTTAACACAATCTCGTGTGGTCCCTTATATTTATTGAAACAAAATCAACACAAAATGACACATAATATGTTTAAATGACACATACAGTAATGTGTTAAATAGGATAACAAAAAACAATGTGTTAAAATTAACACATCATTTTTTAGAATGCATTTACAATTTTGCACTTTTTGCCTTTTTGTATTTCTTTAGTTGTGCTAACAGAAGCTCTATTGTCTTGAGACCCAGCTAAAACTTAAAATGACAAAATGTTTAATTCATTTTTTTATTTCATATCCACTCTAGAGGGCAGCATACTCTCAGAGAAAAGGTACAAAAGCTGTCAGTTTAAAACCAGTTATTTGTTATATCGTATATTGCACTACCCAGTTACAGTACTTGACATTAGGCTCCTTGAGGCAAATATTTGAGCACCAGTAGGCAACATCCAGTGCTCTTCCATCTTCAGAAAACAAGTAAATGTGCAGCACACAATCAAACATTTAAGCTGTTGTTCTGGAACAGTAAATACAACGTAACCATTGATTCCTTATTGATTCCTCTATTGGTAGGCCAAACTAAGTTGTTTGTCTTTTGCAAGGAAAACACAGCAACATGGTGGTAGCAACAATATTACATTGCGAATGAAAGTTACACCTTTTTTCTTTCTTTGCATACACATTAGGTCTGTGTTATGCAAATTTTTTTCCTGCAGTATGACGTCCAACTGCAGGGTTGTGTTTGAAAGAGACGTTTTAGGAAGGCATGGATGAGGCTTCACTTTTAAAAAGAAGATCTCTTTGGGTTTAAAACTTTAATATTTGCAACTTTATAGATCTTCTATATGCACAGACAGCTTTGACACACCAAAGACAAAAGAAATCAAATCAAATGACTCCTTTTAAAAATTATGGTAACCATAAACTTGACGGTACCCATTGACTGCCATACTGTAGTACAGTAGGAAAAAACATTACTGTGGACATCAAAGGGTACTGTTAACTGTGTGCTCACCATCATCTAAATATCTTCTGTTGTGTTTAAAAGAATTAAGAAACTCATACAGGTTTGAAACAACATGAGAGTAAATGATGACAAAATTTTAGTTTTTGGGTGAACTGTCCCTTTAAGTACAAAGATGTTAGTTAGCCAAATTGCTCATTAGAATAAAAAACAACAAAAAACAAAGAAAGATCCAGATGCCACACAAATCAGACAAAGAATTAGTAAGTCTAATATAAAAGCATGTGAATTAAACTATTGATGCTATTTTCAATGCCATGAAAATAATTTTTTAATATTAACTAAAATATATGTTTAACTTTTGTCTTTTTCTGTTTTAAAAACTGTATTAAGCACATTTTGGAGGTGATGTGGAGCATTTTCCTTAGACTTTCCATTAATGTTGAGATCTTCCATATTGGCGTAATAACCTTCACAATTCTCCATCTAAAAGTAAAAATTCAAAGACACAGAGGTGAGATCAGTCAATAACATTTCAGACACTATTTGAGGTCAGAAACTGTGTGTTAATTCACTAAAATTGTTTAAAATAATATAATGATCAGTGTTGGGGAAAGTTACTTTTATAAGTAATGCATTACAATATTAAGTTACTCCCCAAAAAAGTAACTAATTGCATTACTTAAAAAAAAGTAATGCTTACGTTACTTTTTAGTTACTTTACGTTACATTTTCTTGGCTGAAACGTTCTACATTCAGAAATTGCATATTTCATCACAAAAATGTCGAGCTTTGACCTGCCATCTCAGTTTCTGCCTCGAACTGTTCCAACACAGGTGTGTATGCATAGAGTGCATAATTCTATGTGACTATGTCAGCTTAATTCAGTACATATTTTTTATCAAATTAATTAAACTGAAAGTAACTTGCATTACTTTTTTTAAAAAGTAACTCAAATATTAATATGTACATTTAAAAAGTAATGCGTTACTTTACTCGTTACTTCAGAAAAGTAATATTATTACGTAATGCACGTTACTTGTAATGCGTTACCCCCAACACTGATAATAACTGTATACTTACTGTGCAGGATTTTCTCTGACTAAATTTCACAGGAGACAAAAAACAATTGAAAAGGAAGTTAATAAATCATTTAATGAATTTAAGAAAACAATTTAAGTCTAAACTAAAGACATTTCTCTTTAATGAAGCACTCACATAATTTATCTGGGTAATATACTTATGCTGCAATAGTTAGCATGTCCGGAGCCCTGTGACCACCGAGCGCTTCTCGTTTATATATATAATTGTATAAAATAGTATCTGATATATACTATAACCTCAATAGAATCAGCTATGCCTGGCTCTCTCTCAAGGTTTTTTTCCTGGGTTTTTCTCCTAGAAGTTTTGTTTTTCAACCACTGGGGAGTCAGCTGACATTAGTGTAACATAGAACTCTCTTCTATATGTTGCATTATTGTTACGTTCACTAGTACGAGTTAATCTTAACCGCTTTACTCTGCTTCTTATGTTGTCCACTGATTTTTCTGTGTTTTCTCCTGCTTAATGTAAAGCTGCTTTGAAACAATTAAAGAATCGTGAAAAGAGAATCGCTATATAAATAAAATTGAATTGAAAATATTATTACATCGCTTTTTAGCACTAGATGGAAACATTTTTTATAATTAATATTATGTGCTTTTTCATTTAAAACATAACAAAAGTATGCACATTAACTATTATTAATATTAACTAATAAATTGTTTCATTATGTCGTATATAGTCTGTACTGTAATCAATTTTTTTATAATAGTTGAATAAATACAGCTAAATCAGCTAAATGTTTTGTAGAGATTTACTGCATTTGTATCAGCTATTATGGCAACTCCTAACAGCAAAAATGTATGCAGGTCTTTCTGGATTTCAAATAAAACATCAACAAGCCTGTCAAAATAAATAAATAAATAAATAAAATAAAAAAATGCCAAACTGGTGCCCCTTGAAATACAACTACCATTACCTATAGTGGCTCACTGGAAGTCTTATACAAATGAGCTCAAAGATGGCAGCACCTGCATTTATGTCAAAAGTAAGGTGGATAGAAACCATGGTTTTACTACAGAAAAAGTGCAACCATGTTTTTGGCTACAAATACTATAGTTAATCATGGTAAATTTAACAAGGGATGCAGTGTATTGAGTTGTTATTGAACTCTGGTACTGTTTGGCCATTGTAAAAATTATCCCAGGTTGGCCGGTTCATAATCTAAGAGAAGTGTTTGAAGAAGCACCTGTCTTGGCGTGTGATCGTGCATGTAATCAACTTGCTTTGCAGAGATAGACACGAATAAACAAGTTTTTAGATGTCCTGTTTGTTATCTCATCTTTTATAAGAATACCACAAAGTGCGTCAAATATGGCTCGTGCATTTGTGGCCGTCATGTCATACTGTTTGTGGGAAGCACAAAGAAATTACTCGCGTCTGGAGAGAACTTGCAGTGAGACACACATACGCAAGTAAATAAGGATTTAGATGTCATGTTTGCTGGACAAAACAACTCAGCACAGGAATGAATGCAGAGATCAGAGACTGTGACT
Organism: Misgurnus anguillicaudatus; assembly: GCF_027580225.2. Taxonomy (NCBI): domain Eukaryota; kingdom Metazoa; phylum Chordata; class Actinopteri; order Cypriniformes; family Cobitidae; genus Misgurnus; species Misgurnus anguillicaudatus. The sequence goes on along the minus strand of NC_073360.2, from coordinate 32,525,594 downwards.
GTGGGGTGTGATCTACGCATATGGGTTGATGGACAGCTTTTTTTATTTGTCAATGGTGTGGGGGTGTGGCGACCTCAGCTCATTTCAGATAATAAAGTAACAGGAGAAAGAGGGTACCTCACTTCCTTTTCATACAGTTTACACCGAATGACAATATTTGTTTTCGATTTCACTTACATAATTTTGACATTCCAAGCATTATGGATAATGACACATGCCTGGATAAGACAAACGCCTTCGGTGTGAGAGACCTGGGTTCGAATCCACTGTGACACACCATTGTGTCCCTGAGCAAGACACTTAATCCCTAGTTGCTCCAGAGGCGTGCGACCTCTGACATATATAGCAATTGTAAGTCGCTTTGGATAAAAGCGTCAGCTAAATGAATAAGTAAGTAAGTAAGTAGTGTTCTAACACATCCTGAAGTTTGACTTCTCTGAGTTTTTCAAAATAAGAGTAAATTGTGTTTAAACGTCAGGATTTTCTGTCGGGACAAAAGTAACACTTGTTTATCTTCTCCTGCTGCTAATACTGCTGCATTATGTTGGAAATTTATATTATTCTAATTTGATTTAATTTATATTGATTAAATTGTTAAAAAAATATTTTCAACAATTAAAGTTTGTACTATCAGCTTGTTTTTTTAAACATTTGATAAAACTGAAATTTAAAACGAATATATATATATTTCTGTTTTCATTTACATATTACAATATTAACATTTACATATTAACAAGGTCATAGTCATAGTCTTAAATGTATCTTGTTTTGTTGTGGTACTTTTGACCCACCTGTGTGTTACTTTCGTCCCTGCCGACAGGGTCAAAATAACAATGTGCTACTTATGTTCAAAGAGAAATTATACTGAAGTTGTTTTACATTTGTTCGAAAATATTGATAGACCACACTTGTGAGCCATTAGCCTCTTTCACACTGTAATTCTGGTAAATTACCATGAATTTACCAGAATGAATTTACCAGTAAATACAAAAATGTGCTGTTCACACATGCAGTGACGTTCCGTCTTTTTACCAGTAAGACATCATTCACACATCAGAATCAAAATACCGGTAAACTCGGAGAGAAAGCGGAAGTTACCTGTGGCGCGCGGCCGGCGAGCTCCGTCCGTGTCGTATTTGTAAACGGCGGGTTATGACTTAATATCCACAGTCCGTATTTTGTCGTTTTCACATCTGTGGCAAACGGTCGCGAAGTTGCTCGTGACCAAACAACATTGCGTTAGGCGGCGTCAAACGGAACTTGCGCGTTTGCACATTAGGCTTCACAGATGGTGTGCTAAGGACGTCGGCAATTTGGTAATTAGATGGTAAGCTGTTTTAAACAACTTTGGTGAAGAAATGTGGATGTTAACTTAAGGTGTGCTCGACTTTTAAGCAACATGTGTGTGGAAACGTCCGTAAACAGTCTGGGGGAAACCGCGTCACCTGTATAAAAAACTTTCTGATTGGCCCGCCTGATCTGTCAGCGTGGTCTGACGTCATCTAAATGCCGGTAATGCTATATTTTTCGTTCACACACAGCGCTTACCGGCAAATTACCGTTAATCTTACAACCTGTCTTACTAATAAATTGGGAGCACTGATTTACCGGAAAGGTTCTGTTCACACATGGCATGTTAACTGCAATTTACCAGTAAATTACCAGTAAAGACTGTATGTGTGAAAGGGACTTTTGACAACATCAAAAATATATCTCTGTCTAAAACATCATCTTTTAAAATTAAGTTTTTCTGAAAAATTTTACTTTCGCCCTTGCTCTTCCCTACCTCTTTGGTGATGGTATACGGGCCACAGCTGCATGCAAATCTTTTGACCTGTGAACATTAAAACATACATTAATATTAAAACAAGATAGGTGAAATATGATATTGTAAGTTTTTTATAAACAGACTTATGTATATTTACTTTATCCCTTTGCTTGATTCTTTATACAGATGCATTTAGATCAGCAGACAATGTAAATAAATACCAAAAAAAACATATGGCTTAAAGAAATTAAACTACAAGAAATAATTCACAGCTGCAGGAGGTCACTCTCTTGACCTACACTCACAGAATTGAATGCTACAAAAGCTGTCACTCTCCTCCCTCAGTTTCCACCCCGAGTAGGTCCCAAAATGCCCCAATGACCAAACAGACGAGAGGAGATAAAATATAACAATGTTTATTTATTTAAAAAGAGGGATGGGGAAGGGACGGAGTTTTAAAAGAAACAAGTTTCTGGAACTTGGAGGATCGTATCCGAGTCGCTTCTGACTCTTCACGTGGCCACAGGTAAGTCCTTCCGACTTCTTCTCCTTCTGGTGTACCCGTGAACTGCAAGTAAGTATTCCCAGCTCCTTCTCCTCGTGTCACTCAAGTGAACTGCAGGTAAGTATTTCCAGCTCCTCTTCCTGGACTCAAAAGGGCGGACACAGGTAAGAACACTGGTAAGTAGGCGAGTAAATTTCCTGGCCTGAGTACAACTGGGCTTTTAGCTTGGGCGTACAGGGACGTACACAGGTGAGTACAACTGGGCTTTTAGCTTGGGCGTACAGGGACGTACACTTGTGAATACAACTGGGCTTTTAGCTTGGGCGTAAAGGGATGTACACAGGTGATTACAACTGGGCTCTTAGCTTGGGTGTAAAGGGATGTAAACAGGTGAGTACAACTGGGCTCTTAGCTTGAGCATGCAGCGATGTACACAGGTGAGTACAACTGGGCTCTTAGCTTGGGCGTAAAGGGATGTACACAGGTGATTACAACTGGACTCTTAGCTTGGGCGTAAAGGGATGTACACAGGTGATTACAACTGGGCTCTTAGCTTGGGCGTAAAGGGATGTACACAGGTGATTACAACTGGACTCTTAGCTTGGGCGTAAAGGGATGTACACAGGTGATTACAACTGGGCTCTTAGCTTGGGTGTAAAGGGATGTACACAGGTGATTACAACTGGGCTCTTAGCTTGGGCGTAAAGGGATGTACACAGGTGAGTACAACTGGGCTCTTGGCTTGGGCATACAGGGAGTACACAGGTAAGTACAACTGGGCTCTTAGCTTAAGCAGGTTGAACTTACAGGCGAGAGCATGGGTGGATGTACAAGGCTTTATCCTTTCCTTACTCAGGTGGTTGGAGCAGACATATAGCACCCAATATCTTCTAGTCCTCCTCTCTCAGACAGACTTACGACGACCACTTGGGCGCTGATTTCACAACATAGGAGAGAACAATTCCACGATGACACAGAGCCCTTGGCTCGGATCTGCAGACTGGCAGCAAAGACACACATTTTTTTTCAGCAATAACAATGCTTCAATGAACATGCAAAGATGATTACAACACCTCTGAACTCCAGGCCGAGGAGGGACAGATGGAAGCACAGGGTGTGACTTCTTGGTTGTTCAGATGAACACACCCACTGGATCTGGCCACAGAGGTAGATAGACAGAGATAGGGGGGTCGTACAGAGGCCTGGGTGGCTAACACACCCAAAAAGTGGACTGAGATAACAAGATTAGTGCTGTTGCAAATGACAGAGCAATGGCAAGACAAATTCCAAACGTAACACACTGTTCCTTTAACTTCTTATTACTTCCCTTGTCCGTGTAGATGTCCCAAGCATTCAAAGCCTTGTTTACACGGGTCCCTCCATTCTTTTCGGCACATAGGATCCCTTTCAACATGCACAGTGGGATAAACAACACAGCACAACAGTATGACTAATCTCCACACTTATCTTCGTCTTTGTTTCAGCCCAATCCTCCCTCCTAACTTTGCCCAGCCTGCAAATCCACAAAGACGTCTCTCTGAACACACCGTACTCTTCCGCCACACTCACAGCGATCGCCGTGATAAACAACTCTCTTTCCGGTATTCTAGGCGCCGTATTTATGAGCCTCTTCTTCCCTTCAGTGGCCAATCCCTCCTCGCCACACTCACTTTGCACACCTGGGCCTGATAATCCCTGATTTATTTGCCCGGAGTTGGCTGGAACCGGACTGGTGTTACGTGAAATGGGTCTGGGCAGAACTAGTTCCGTCATTTTGGTTCCGCCCGTGTAAAGTCACTCCGTGACATATACCTAAATTGTACTGCATTTATTGACCTCTCACTTGCAGTTCTTTCTGGGAATTTTGGGCAGAAGCAAAGAGACAGAGAAGGGTGACATACAAAGGGTCATCCAACATCTATTTATGAGCATACCTACCAGCAAATTTACATTATTTTTTAAAACAGCTGGCTTTAAATCAACCCACAAATGTCAGTGCATTTATGGTGCTACTATTTTAGGTGATGGTTGCTAAGGCCCAGATGGTCATGCGGTTTCTAGGCATGTTCTCGTATAGCTATAATTTACACATACGTTATAAACATAGCTAACCAGAGCTAAAGTGATGCTGTCTCGCTCTTACAAAAATACATGTTCAATCATTAGCACACTATAATGTGATTATATTTTCATAATTGCTATTAAAAGTGATCACCATACAGCACATGAAATGCAAGACAGTATGAAAAGCTATGCTTGCTTAATTAAACTACATCATATCAGTATATGATGAATAGACTACTTCATTCAGAATTTTCCTAAGTTTAACCCTGATGTAACACACATGTACCTGTTACCATTCTTGTATATGACGACTCCAGCAAATATGCAAATGAGAAGCAAAGCAAATGAGAGGGCTAGAATGTAAAGCCCAGTTGTCATCATGTCAAAGGTCCTCAACTCGGGTTTCTGGGAAACAACTAAAGAAAGTAAAATAATGAAGTCATTTCTTGGTCATTTTGATGTATGTATCATGTAAACAGCTACAGAACTTAATGTGAAACACATACATTTATTCTGGACTGAAGTCACTGGTTTTGGAGACTCTGTAAAACAATCTGCAGACAAATATCTATAAATGATAAGACACAGAGGAATCACACGCACTAAAGCAGTGTTTCTCAAACTTTTCCTGACATTCCCCACTTTGGAAGTAGGAAAAGATTCTGAGCCCCACCTGTCCCCAATCGCACCAATAACATGGTATTCAAATAGGCTTTAAGTTTAACTGTTTAAATGTATATTACATTAAACACTTTCAATAGAGAAAAAAATATGCAAATGTATTAGCACTTCGAATGAAATAACACGTTGCTCAAAAGTAAATAATAATAATTCATTTTTTCTTTGACAAGTCATCACACTTTTTTGGCTGGCTTTTTGGTTGATTAGTTTCACTGTTTTTCTTGGTTTTCTCGGCTGGTATCAAATCTCCAGTTTTCTTTCGATTCCATGTCACAAACGTATTCATTGTTAACTTTTATACCCCTACCGCCTATATCGCCTCTCCTTATTAAAGTTTTTGTTCTGCTTTAATTAACATTCAGATGTAAATTCATTCTTATAGGCTATGGTTTCGCATGACATTTTCTTCACAGTCTGATGCTGTTTTAAGTTAGGCTTATATTTAAATGTGTAATTTTGAATGTATGGTCAATAAATAAAGGAATTAGAGATGTGCACAAAAATGACTAAATTTACTCCAATTTGTCACACTTCACTTGTAATGTTACTATTCCTCACCAGTGGGGCCCACAGCACACTTTGAGAAACACTGCACTAAAGGAAGTGGAAGATGAAGTCATTATGATGTATATATCATGTAAATAGCTACATGACAAATGTGAAACACATACATTTATTTTGGACTGGAGTCACTGGTTTTGGAGACTCTGTAAAACAATCTGCAGACAAAAATCTGTAAGTAAAAAGACACAAAGGAATCGCAAAGATCGTGTATGATGTTTTGAAATCACTCACGTTGTACATGTAAGTTGACAGATGCTGTGATTTTCCGTCCAGAAATATTTGTAGTGCAAATTAATTTCTTCCCATCGTCTTTCTTTGCCCCCAAAAAGTTTATGGTGGAAGAGGTGGCCAATTCGAACCTTGTAAGTTGTTTTTTTTCATGTTTGACGGGCATATTCTCATAGTTCCAGGAGAGGATCGGAGGATTTGTCTGGCAGGAATGGTGGACAGTACAAGTGAAGGTCTTTGCAGAACCCTCTGTAATGTCTGCCAGTTTAGGATCAATGGTTATACTAGAAATGACACCTGAAATTATAAGCAGTTGACACAAACATCAGACATGATTTTAAAACCACTAATATAGGCAAGTAGAGATGTATGCTTTTGAATGCATATACATTTTTTACTCACATTTTGCACTTTGTGATTGTGTAGCTGTTGTTGTTCTGCTTCCATGATGTGTTACAGTACACTCAATATCTGAGCGTTCAGCCTTCATAACACCGGTGCGTGTCCGAGAGGTTTTCCATTGACCATTTTCCATACGGACATCATCTATTTTATCCGATCCTTCAATACCCTTCATAACGATGTTTGGTTTGCTGTATGGACAGGTGTGTAAGGTGTAACACGCTACTGTAATGCTGTCACCGGTCTTTAAACCTCCAGAAAAATTAATGATGGGTTGCTGCGGATTTGCTAAAGTAGCGAAAAGTGTTACAATTAGGTAAGCGATGATACAGCTGTAATGACACTTTCAAACCAAAAATATTACATTAAAATAACATGTGAAATATTTACGTACTGTCAACAATAATCGTGGAGGTGACGTCATAAAACTTGTAGGTGCTTGTTCCAACATTTTCTCGGTAAATCCATGCATATAATTTTTCTCCATTGTGGGACGAATCCACACCTTTGATCAGCAGACTACAATCCCGATCTGAGTTTGTAGGGTTATATATATCAGTTTTTCCTCTGAACTCATCAATAACTTTGTCTGGATTCAAGGGATCATAAACTAAAGAGTAGCCTTTCGACACATACTGAAACCACACAACTCTATGTGGGTTAGTTGGTGGGTATAAAGTGTAAGAGTAAGAGCACGGTATAACCAGACAGGAACCTTTGAGGCCATGAATTTCTGATGGCATTCTCACTTCCCATGCCAAAGTCTCATACAGCAGAACACCTGTGAGAAAAACATGAGATAATATTAAATGGGACATACGATGAAAATGTGACTTTTTCCATGTTTTAAGTGCTATAATTGGGTCACCGGTGCGTTTATCAACATAAAAAAGGGGAATACGATTAACCCAGTAACTTAGTTTTGGTAAAACATTCTCTGCAAGCATGTGAAAAAATATATCATTGAAATTTGGCTCCCCTTGTGATGTCAGAAGGGGATAATACCGCCCCCTAATCTGCACTATCCAACCACCCCACTGCCATTTAGTACAGAGATCATCTCATTTGCATTTTAAAGGACATACCTAAAACAGCACATTTTTGCACATACCTACAAAGTGACCATTTTAACTTGCTATTATAAATTATCTATATGATATTTTGAGCTACAACTTCACATATATAGGGACACCAAACATTTATTTGACATCTTAAAAAAGTCTTATGGCTGTCTGTTAAACCTGACAATTTCACATTAAGTTCTTGTAGCTCAATCAGAAGAGAGTCACACTATCAATAAGTTCAATGGTTTGATTTTCAGGAAAGGCAAAACAAATGAAGTTTTTTAGAGGAGCACTGTCATGTAATCCAACCAATCAGCGTGGAGAGGCCTTTATATATCTGTCTCTCACCTCAGTCCCATAACAGTTTCATGCAGCATCCCTCCTCTACCCCACCACCTCACTCTCCGGTAGTTAAAGAGGATTTACAGCATGCAAAATATCCTTTATTGTCATATTACCCTATCGATTACATTTTAATGCAAACTTGTGAATGTGAAATTTGATATAAACTTTTGCTTTCATTTAGCATAGACATATATAAGTTATAAAATAAAGTGTAAGGTTTAAGGTTGCAATGAATATATATTTGATTCCTTTCTGGTCAAAATTTGTGCACAATGGGAACTTTTGGCATAATGGGTAAAGCAAAGCAAAAGTTACATTTTACTGAGAAAAGTTTACTCAGTAGCCTAACCTGAAATAAGTTTATTACTCAGTTTATAGCAGATTAGTTATATAAATACATGTACGCCTGTGATTAGATTACATTCGATTCACGGATCAAATAATTTTCGGATCAGCAAAAAAGGGAAATAAGGAAAATAAAAGGACAAATTAAGAAATTAAGCATATCAAAAAAATTAAAAATACAAATAAAGTAGTATTATGGTACAGAAATAGAATCAAATTAATAATAGCATTATTCTGTAAGTTAAATGTAATTAATATTTTAAGTTACAGAAGTGATTTTTATTTTGTACTGCCACTTTAAAACAGAATAAGCGCGGATCCAATACTTGCCAAGACTGTGATATTTAGAGATAAATTTTAGGTATATGTCCTGTCAAGTGCAGATATATGCTGTTGTTACACGCTTTTTGAAATGCATGTCTTCGTGCTCAAATTTTTTAAAATGGCTTGAATGTTAACATTTGCAAAATGTAGAAACATTTGCAAATGATAAACATTCTATAAAATAATTATATATTTCTGATTGATGTGTATTTTGGCGATTATTATTAAACAGATTGTGATGACGAACATGGGAGTTTATCATCCCAGGAAACACCAGTAAATAGTATTGGGTAATATTTCGCCCTATTGTTTATTCTGTGTAATAACTTGACTGTGATTGAGAGTAAGGAATAACTTGAATGTCTTGAATTCTCCTTTAATTACTGGGTTTTACGCGTTTTATGTTTTATGAGGGCGGGAGTGAAGAAAGTGCGAGATGTTGTGTGTAGGTCTAAGGTGGGACCACATGTATAGGCTCATTTCTCAGAACAAGATTTCTATACCTTGTTTGCTGCTCACCGGATGTCGTGTTTTTTATATGTTGTGTAAAGGCCGCTTTGAGTATTTTTGGTAATTGTAGCGAACACGAACACAGCTGGTGAAAATAAAACACCTGGAATTTAAAAGACTGCTGAAGTTATCTTCTTCCTTTATTTCCTTTCCTCGGCCTCTCCAGCAATTCATACAGTATGACATTGCTAATTATAATTTATGCATGAAACTATTTTGTGTCTCTTCTTACTGGGTAGGCCAGCCATAATTCTGGGTGAGCCAGTGCAACCCTGGCCCTTATGTTGCCTTGCCACTGCATTATACAGGTCAAATAATGTATTTGTCATGATTTTTGATTGGCTGTGTATAATGTTTAAAAAAAAAAAACGCCAAGAAAGCATTTTTGTTTTATAAAATCATCATGCAGACAAACTTGCTGCTGTTCCGATTTTCATTGTTTTATCAATTACAGAAATAATTGGCACCATTTCTTATAAGCCTACTGCTATAATCCACATATTTTATTTAACAGAGCAATGACTGGTGATGTCTTAGTTAAAATCCTTGTCTATAGCATCGCTACAAAATGTAGAAAAGAAATACAACAACCAAATGAGAAAAAAATTGAAAATAAATGAAAGGAGTAACAATACAAGGTACAAGGCGCATTGAGTATATGATGGTTACAGCCCTAGTTTAAATGTAGGAAGCATTCAGGGGCGGTTTCCTGGACCAGGATTAGCTTAATCCGGGACTAGGCCTTAGTTTAATTAGGAAATATAACTAGTTTTAACAAACATGCCTTACTAAAAACATTACCTATGTACATTTTGAGGTAAAACAAAGGGCACTGATGTATTTTAAGTTATGTCAGTGCAAGTTGTTTTTTCAGTTTGGAGAGCTCTTAAAAGTGTTTAAGTCTAGGACTAGTCTAATCCCTGTCCGGGAAACCACCCCTCAGTGTCTGCCTGTCTGAGACTATAGGGATTAAAATCTACTTTTGGAGGTTGTAGAATCAATTATACAGACATATTTACGGCCTAATATATAGCCTGAAACTTTTTAAATTATTTTTTTTTACCTTTTTCAGCCAATTTAACACAAGGTTATAATTACACTTTGAGAACTTTTCATACCTTAAAAAAACACTTTTGACAATAAACCTTTTTTAATAAATGATTGAAAAAAGTTCTCTGCCGAAACCTCTACCGAAACCTTTGGTTCACGAAATCTTTCACTGCAGCTTTTAATGTTGATGTTGTGAGCGCGGTCTTTCCTGTGACATTGTGCTTCAGACAGAGATACCCCTTACGAAAAAGAAGTATACTTCAAGTTCATTTTATTAAGTATACTTAAGTAATGTTGGAGTATAGTTTTAAGTATACTTTATGTAGTAAGTGTACTAACATTTATGTTCTAGTAGTATACTTGTAAGTGTACTGCATGAATACCGCTTGGGACTAAATTGGCACACTTTTAGTACATAAAAGTATACTTCTAAGTGTACTATAAGTGTAAGAGTAGTCAACTTTAAGTGTACAACTAGTGCACAATTAGTTCTTCATTTGTACTGCAAGTGAACTCATGAGTATACTAGTAGTTTTCTAGACTTATACTTCAAGTGTACATGCAAATGTTCTGTTAGTGTACTCTTAGTAAACTAGTAGGTTACTAATTTTGTGCTGCAGGTATACTTCCAAGTGTTCTTTTAATATACTTTTAGTTATCTAGTAGTTTAGTAGTCATATACTGAAAGTGTACATGCAAGTGTTCTGTTAGTGTACTCTTAGTAAACTAGTAGGTTACTAATTTTGTGCTGCACGTATACTTCCAAGTGTTCTTTTAATATACTTTTAGTTATCTAGTAGTTTACTAGTCATATACTTCAAGTGTACATGCAAGTGTTCTGTTAGTATACTCTTAGTAAACTAGTAGGTTACTTATTGTATACTGCTTGTGTAACAAAGCACTTTGACACTGAGGATCCATCTGCAGGTTTTTATTAAACACACTCATATTCTAACAGGCAAGGTCAAACAACAGCAAACACAGCAATGTAGGGCAGGTAAATCTCGTAGTCATGAAACAGGCAAAAGGGTCAGAGCAGTCAACAAACATACTCATAAAACCAGGTAAAACAGATAAAGATCAATAAATACAGATCGATATGCAGGCAGGCAGGCAAACCACTCAGCAATGACAGCCGGTACAAATCAAGATTTGCACTGACTGAATGTTTCCAGAGAGTTTATATACCCTGGTGAAAAACAAATATACTTTATTGTATTTCAAGTATATTTAACTTTGCAATAGTACATTACAAATATACTTACAAAGGAATGTACTTTCTTTAAACATATTTAAAGTATGCTTACAACATATTTGCACGTATTTTTTACAATTAAACTTTTAACATACTTCAAAATAATTATACTTTAGTATATTTTCTAAAAGTATACTTTAGAAAAATATACTTAAAGTTAAAGTTTTGTACAATTTTCAAAGTATACTAAATTTAAACTTATTTTAAAATGTATTTTAGGTATACTTTATCGGTATGCTTAAAGTTATCATTATAATAATGCACTGACAGTATATTTCTAAAATACATTATTTAGTATTCTTTAGAAACAGTATATTTTAAGTACATTTTGAAAGTATATGGGGTGTACAAATGTATATTATTTTATGGAGAAATAACGTGGGCTTAAAATTACGAGAGAGCAGTATGTTCAGTTACATTTTATATTGTAGATGTATACATTTGTAATATACTATTAACATAATAAGGTACACTTTAACTTCACTATAGTCAAGCATTAGATAAACCAATTAACTGTGTTTTACCACAAAATAACCATGGTTTTGCTAATAATAATCAATACACACAAAAAAAACATGGTTACTAAACTATTACCATTAAAAAAAACATTCATTTTCGAAAGGGGAATATGAGTGTTTGTTTTTTTGTAGTTTTTGAGTCAATTGCATACCGCTTTTAGCTGTAGCCTACACATTAATTAACTTAAACAGTTTTCGTAAATGCATTTCAGAGAAAAGTGAACTCTGAGATTTGAATAATGCATCTGACGTGTGTGATGACGTCACGACGCACGTATTTTGATTTTTACCAGTCGTTCAAGACGGACGGATTCAGTCCCAAGGTACGTTAAAAATCTTAAAATTAATTATATTTGATAATCGTTTGACCATTCTGAAGTTTATCAGTAGACTATCATATTTCGAATGCGAAATGTTGTCAATAACGCGGTATCTAACTCGCTATTAGTGATAAGCTGCTGTGTAGCTTAGCTTAGCTTATAGCTAATGTTAAAGGTTTGAAAGATAGCACTGTTAGCCTGTTATATCGAATTAGTACACCCGATTGTTGTGTTAAATATATGTATTGGTGTGTATGTATATGTTAATGAAAAAAGGTAGCGTCAGAAAATCTGTTTTTTTTAATGTAGCGTGAAAGTTAACCATTTATTGACTGTTAGAGGTTGTAAGGCTTTTACCTAACTTAACTGTATTTAGTATTAATGATGCTGCATTCTTTCCTCAGAAGCTAAAGTTTTTCAAAGACATTTGTAGGGAGGACTTTGCAGCTAATGGTAAGTCATTTTAAACTCTTAAGATATAATAATTCATTCGTAGTAGTAAATCAAGCTTTAGTTTAGATAACGTTATATACATATTGAGGCGGTTTCCCGGACAGGGATTAGACTAGTCCTGGACTAAAATAAATGTAAGAGCTGTCCAAACTGAAAACAACTTGCACTGACATGTCTTGAAATACACCAGTGCCCTTTGTTTTGCCTCGAAATGCACACGGGTAATGTTTTGAGTAAGGCATGTTTTTTGAAACTAGTTATATTTCTTAATTAGACTAAGACCTAGTCCTGTTTTAAGCTAATCCCTTTCCAGGAAACCACCCAAATGTCTGCTTGTTGCATTTTCTTTCTGACAAGTTTTACATTTAAATTTAATACAATAAAATCTTTCTTTAGGAGCTGAAGTATTTTATGTAAGGAGGATTTTGCAGCCCATATAGGCAAGTCATTATAATGAAAACTCTTAGGGGTGGTTTCCCGGACAGGGATTAGCTTTATCCAGGACTAGACCTTAGTTTAATTAGGATAGTTTTAACAAACATGCCTTACTAAAAACATTACTTATGTGCATTACGATGTAAAACAAAGGGCACTGATGTATTTAAAGATATGTCAGAGCAAGTTGTTTTCAGTTTGGACAGCTCTTACATTTATTTTAGTCTAGGACTAGTCTAATTCCTGTCTGGGAAACCGCCCCTTAATATATATGATGACATTTAAGTCAAGCTCTAGTTTAAGTAAAAATATATCTGCTATACAATCTCTGCCAGTAAACTATAGATTTAATACAGTAAATCTTAAATAAATGTAATGTTTTAATATTAAACACTTTTTAATTGAGCTTATTGTCTATCTTTTTCAGATTTCCTAAGGCTGAACTAAAACCTGCCAGACTAAAGTTGATTTGGGAGAGAAAGACGTTGTAAACTCAATCATCTTGACATTCTTCAATGAGTAATTGTTCAATTTTAAGGCAAATACTGTACTCTTTGAATGCTGTGAATAAAACTATATTTTAAATATATTTAAAATGAATTGTTTTTGACTGTTTTAATCAGCTTTTATTTATTTGGAAAAAATTATTTTGGTTATGTTACCAGCTAAAGTAATCTATTCCCAAAATAGCACTCTTTAAGTTAACTAATTATTAACGCACTTGAAGTATACTCATTACTAATCTAGCTGCAGGTATGTAAAATTATACAAAATGTAATGTACTTGGCATATTCATTTTTCACCAGGGCAGTTTTTAGAATTTTGGATTGGCCAAAAAAATATAGAATGTACGCAAACAGTCTATTTAAGGTATACTGATTGTATGTTTGCAAGACACTCATAATACATTTGTAATGTACTCCTAACATAAATAAAACACACTCTAAATCCACTTATCAAGCATGAATTTAGCACAAAAACAGTCTTGTACTTAAATTGTACTAAATACACTTAAAGTTGTTCCACTTTAGCACACAAAAGTACACTAAATACACTTAAAGTTGTACTTTGTTACAATTAATACACAACTAAAATATATTAAGTACAAAATTAGTTGTTCCAAAATAGCACTCTTTAAATAAACTAATCAATAGCACACTTTAAGTATACTGGTCATTAGTGTGACTGCAAGTATACTTAAGTATATCAAAATTAAATATATTTAACATATTATTTTTTCACCAGGGTAGGCTGTCCAATGAGCTTCAGGTGGCAGAGTAATCAGTCCAGGTATGAGGGATTATGGGAAATGGAGTCCAGAACGAAAGTTAATTTTCAGGGGATTCAGCCATATATATAGATACATATACAACCTCAAATCAGAAAAAGTTGGGACACTGTAGAAATTTTGAATAAAAAAGGAATGGAATCATTTATAAATGAGACATTTTGAAATGTCATGCCAAATATTGGCTCAATTTGGATTTTATGAGAGCTACACATTCCAAAAAAGTTGGGACAGGTAGCAATAAGAGGCCGGAAAAGTTAAATGTACATATAAGGAACAGCTGGAGGAGGACCAATGTTTAGGAATAGGAATGTTGTCCCATTCTTGCCTAATACAGGCTTCTAGTTGCTCAACTGTCTTAGGTCTTCTTTGTCGCATCTTCCTCTTTATGGTGCACCAAATGTTTTCTATGGGTGAAAGATCTGGACTGCAGGCTGGCCATTTCAGTACTCAGATCCTTCTTCTACGCAGTCTTGATGTTGTAATTGATGCAGTATGTGGTCTGGCATTGTCATTTTGGAAAATGCAAGGTCTTCCCTGAAAGAGACAACGTCTGAATGGGAGCATATGTGGTTATAGAACTTGGATAAACCTTTCAGCATTGATGGTGCCTTTCCAGATGTGTAAGCTGCCCATGCCACATGCACTCATGCAACACCATACCATCAGAGATGCAGGCTTCTGAACTGAGCGCTAATAACAACTTGGGTTGTCCTTGTCCTCTTTAGTCCGGATGAAATGGCGTCCCAGTTTTCCAAAAAGAACTTCAAATTTTGATTCGTTGGACCACAGAACAGTTTTCCACTTTGCCAAAGTCCATTTTAAATGAGCCTTGCCCAGGGAAAATGCCTGTGCTTCTGGATCATGTATAGATATGGCTTCTTTTTTGACCTATAGCGTTTTAGCTGGCAACGGCGAATGGCACAGTGGATTGTGTCCACTGACAATGTTTTCTGGAGCCCATGTTATGATTTCCATTACAGTAGCATTCCTGTATGTGATGCAGCAACCTGATCTCACGAATTTCCGTGGCATAGTCACGAAATTTTTTGCTAATTTTTCCGTGGCATTCTCACGGATTGGTTACTCAACTGTTTTGTCCTATTTTCTTACCATTGTCGCTTCGGTTTAGGGTTGGATTTACATAAAATGACATCCTTACCCAAACCCAACTCTAACCCCAATGCCAGGTGACAATTGATTAAAGTTTAGAAAATATAAAAGAATACGTCAGAAAAAATTGTATAAACCAATACTTACAGTGACAAAGTAACGCAAGCACCAAATCTAACCCTAAACCAAAGCGACAATGGTTTGAAAATAGGAAAAAACAGCCGAGCAACCAATCCGCGAGAACGCCACGGAAAAGAAAGTCCGCGGCAGGGCCACGGAAATATGCGGAGATCCGTGAGAATGTCACGGAAAAATGAGCAAAAAACTCCGCGACTATCCCACGGAACTTTGTGAGATCATGTTGGATGCAGTGCCGTCCCGAAGATCCAAAATGATCCAATATTTGACATTTTTTTATTTATTAATTTTGTTTGATTAGCTCACTGATAGCATACGAAAGACTTAGCTTCAAATTGAAAGTACAATTAAAAGGTATATGTCAAGTATAAAAATGAATACATAGGAACATTGTATTGTACTTTAAGTGCAATGTATATATATTTATAGTATGATGTTAAGTTCACTTAAAGTAGTAAACTACTAGTTAACTAAAAGTATAGTAAAAGAATACTTGCAAGTATACCTGCAGCACACAATTAGTAACTTACTAGTTTACTAAGAGTACACTAACAGAACACTTGCATGTACACTTTCAGTATGACTAGTACACTACTATTTAACTAAAAGTATAGTAAACGAATACTTGCAAGTATACCTGCAGCACACAATTAGTAACTTACTAGTTTACTAAGAGTACACTAACAGAACAATTGTATGTACACTTGAAGTATGACTAGTACACTACTAGTTAACTAAAAGTATAGTAAAAGAATACTTGCAAGTATACCTGCAGCACACAATTAGTAACTTACTAGTTTAATAAGAGTACACTAACAGAACAATTGCATGTACACTTTCAGTATGACTAGTACACTACTAGTTAACTAAAAGTATAGTAAAAGAATACTTGCAAGTATACCTGCAGCACACAATTAGTAACTTACTAGTTTAAAAAGAGTACACTAACAGAACAATTGCATGTTCACTTTCAGTATGAGTACCAGTTAACTAAAAGTATAGTAAAAGAATACTTGCAAGTATACCTACAGCACTAAATTAATAACCTACTAGTTTACTAACACTAAAGATTCTCCATAAAGATAATATACATTTGTACACTACATATACTTTCAAAATGTACTTAAAATAAACTGTTTCTAAAGGATGCTAAATAATGTATTTTATAAATATGCTGTTAGTGCATTATTATAATGATAACTTTAACAGATAAAGTATACCTAAAGTAAACTTTAAAATAAGTTCAAATTATTATACTTTAAAAATTGCACAGAACTTTATCTCCAAGTATATTTTTTTAAGTATACTTTTTAAAAATATACTAAATTATAATTATTTTGAAATATGTTAAAAGTTTAATTGTAAGCAAATATGTTGTAAGCATAGTACTTTCAATATATTCAAATATGGTACATTTCTTTCTAAGTATATTTGTAATGTACTATTGCAAAGTTAAATATACTTGAAATACAATAAAGTATATGTATTTTTCACCAGGGCTATTCATATGGCTTTTTGCAGCTTTCTTGATGTACTTTCGTTGTTGCATTTTTACTTTATAATTTTAATTATACAACAGTTCTTTCTGGTTCTCGAATCTGATTGGCTAAGAGCTATGCGATATTGTGCTGATAACGGCACTGTAACCGCTTCACCTTTCGTATCATTCCGCCACCTAGTAAATGGAGGTCCTAAGCAGGCTCATCTCTGAATGGAAAAAAACAGACGCCCTGATCCATTACACATATGCGCAAGGTATACAGTAGGTGGCAGTAATACTCCCAAGGAGTGAGCAGCCATTAAACGAAAAGAAGAAGAAGCAGACGCCCTGTTTTGAATCACTCTCCATGTGTCTCATCATTTTACTAGCTCATAAATCAGTCTGTGAATCCCCAATTGGAAGCTTTTAAAATAACTCCGTTGTTGTTTTCTAGTTTTCGTTTTTCAAACGTGTGCCGTCGAACTGTTGTATAAAAGCAATATCGCTCTCGGAGTCGTGTGATATAGCTCTATATCATCACGGCTGTGATTGCCTCCGGCACTCGGCCTACGGCCCAGTGCCTCTGGCCTAATCACAGCCGTGATGATATAGAGCTATATCACACTCCTACTCGAGCGATATTGCTTAAGTATATGTCAGTAAACAAGTATAGGCCAAATATACTTAGACATTTCAGTCAGTATAGGTCAAGTATACTTTAGTACAATTTAAGTGAATTTCTGAGAAGTACCTACACTCTAAAAAAACAAACGGTGCTATATAGCACCAAAACTGTTGATTTGAATCGTAACCATAGAAGAAACATTTTTAGTGCCATATAGCACCGGTGAAGCACCAGTGAAGCACCTGTGTAGAGCCATATAGGGGCCATATAGCACCACTATAGCACCACATTTGGTTCTACATGGCACTATGTGGTTCTACACAGGTGCTTCACCGGTGCTGTGTGGCACTGGGGGCGGTTCTTCTATGATTGCGAGCAAAGAACCACTTTTGGTGCTATAGCACCGTTTGTTTTTAGAGTGAAGAACATTTTAGAGAAGTACATAAAAAGTAAACTGAAAGTATACTTTCTTATTTTAAGTTTAAAAGAAGTATACTTGTAGCACACTTCAATAAACTTCTTTTTCGTAAGGGACAGTATGTCTTGTTCCTTTTAAACTTGGAGAATCATCTTTCAGCAGTTGCAACCGTCACAGGTTAAATAAGAAACAATCTGCGTTTTAGTTGTGTTGACATGTGACAACTGTTGCACAGAAAACAAAAAGCATGAAAAATGTTTGGGATTTTGCAGACGTTGATCCTTGCAAAGTTCATCAAAATGCATTGTAATGCGCCTTGCACGCTTTTGGGAAATAAAAAATGAATGCATAACTCCTTAAAAGTCATAATAAAAATACTTTTGTTTAATTGGAAAGCAGCACACATGGGAAAGTGCACCGGGGGAGTCAAATATTTCTTTATGTATTAATTAACAGAGAATGTCCCTCACTGCAAAGATTAAAAATTTGAGTTCAATTAAAATTAATTGGGGCCCTCAATGGGGCGAGGCCCCCATGCACTGTGGGGGTTGTGGCGGTGTCCCCTACGTCAGTGCCTTTGACAGAATCTCTTGCACCATAAAATGCATGAATAGAAGTAAAATGACACGGTACCTTGAAACAGAAGATATATCAGTCCTTTCATCCCCGGATCACAATGCTGCTTCTTTCATAGAAAAATCCCACTTATAAACTGCAAACAAGCTCAAATATTAAAGAATATCCCAAACAAGAGGACTAAATGAGAACCAAATCAAACAAAATAATACAGAAGAAAGTAAAAAAATAGTAATAAATGCTTCGTTTGCTCAGCAGAAGAAAGAATGATGTGTTTTTTCATGAGTTTCAATATGTGTAGTGTTCTGATGTTCACGCCCACCTTCAAAAGGATTTCCTTTTTTTGTGGTTTACGGGGCCGATTAGGATTTTTATTTTAGGGAGCTTTAGCCTCCAAATGCGGGTATATTAAAAATAATAAGTAAAGAAAATAAATTAAATACAGTATAAGTTTAGGCCTATATACGAACACTTGCAGAGCTAGAATTAAATGGGGTGGCCAAGGCTACTTTATGGGGTCCATAGTCCATGAAAGAAAACAATGCAACTTGTACCAAAAAAGCATGAATGAATCTCATGATTGCTGATTACTTCATATTACCCCACATTTTCCTATAGGCTACTGCACTGACTGCATGCATTACTGGCACAAATGTTAACATGTAATGCTAACATTTGTGCAGACGTCTCTGAACCTCTCTGAACCTCACTCCATTGCCACATTCCCCCACCGTCCGACTCGGGCCGACTAGCCGTCCGGTCTGCAGCCCCCCATTTCTGGAGAAAAAGCCAGCCACAACTATCTGTACACCCAGGCTGTGGACCACCTGGATTTTAAAAGTCTGTAAATCTAGATACCAACAAGTGATCCACTCATTGGTATCTTTCATGCGATGGAGCCACCGCAAGGGATGTGGTCTCAGCAGTTAGAGAATTCCCATGTCTGTATGTTGTCTACAAATTGGAAGGTTGTTGGTTCAATCCCCGGTTCCACCTGATCAAGTGTCAATGTGTCCTTGAGCAAGACACCCAGCTGCTCGAGTGTCCCAGATGCTCCAGACGAGCTGGATGGAGCCTTGCATGGCTGACACTACCATCGGTATATGAATGAGCAGTGGCGGCTCGTGACTGCTCATCCGAGGAGCGTTAATTCAAAAAAAGTGTCACGTGTGTGGTTCCCTTTTCCAAAATATGTGTTCTGCATGTTGAGAGGTCCTGTGTGCACCACGTGTTTTGTCAAAATAAGTGCCTGCTGCACATGCGTCAAAACCTTTTATGATAACAGAGATGCTCACGTTCACAACATACACACAAGACACTCCCTTAACAGTAAACTCTGATTACGCATGAGATTATGCGAGTATCTGGCAAACGCGAGCGTTTCTTTTATCATAAACCCTTTAGACGCATCTGCAGCAGGCACTTATTTTGGCATGACACTTGATGGCTTCATACATGTTGTAATGAACTTAGCATTGTGCGCCTTCGAAAAAAGAAGTCATCAGCCGCCACTGTGAATGAGTGAGTGATTGGGTGAATGTGAGGCAACTTGTAAAGCGCTTTGGATGGTCATGAGTCTGTGAAACTGCTTTATAAATGCAGTTCATTTATCCAAATTTTTGACATCTTCGTGAAAGAACTTATGTATCATCGATTTTAATGTGTGATTATATCTCTCCACCAGCCCCTCAGTTTGTGGGTGTTAGATACTGGCGATACTGAAAAAAAAAGTGCTATAAGTGCCAAAAAAGTTTCCATAAAACAGACAAAGGTGTTACTCATTTGTATTTGACCCACTTACTCACCGCTCATCTCAAAACTCTCCCTCCTGCTACAGACCTCACTGAACCCCCCCCCACCACCACAAGTCTATTTAAAATAAATGTGGATACATTTTTGTTACAAAGTTACAGTTAGCCAGTCATAGCAGTGAGTGATTTTCCCTTCTGTTTTCTTTTTTAGTTAACTTTAACACTTCAACAGCTAGGCCTACTATAAGACTAAATGCAATAAAATGTTTACATTCGGTTAAGATAATTAATAGTTTACTATGATATTTACTAAGACAGCTTTTTACTGCAAAATATGATGTGTTAATTTTTTACACACTGTGTGTGTCATGCCATTTAAGGCGTTATTTCATGTTAAAATAAATAAAAGGAACAACAGAAGTTGTCTTAAAAACCGTGACGGGAGTAACGGGTTACAAAGTAATTCCGTTACAGTAATTCCACTACTTTTAGAGGTAATGATGTAACAAAGTATTTTTTTTAATCAAGTAACGCAGTTACAATTACTGAAATGTAAATGAGTTGGTTACTCGTGTTACTCTATTTTGTGATTAATGAACACTTGCAGACAAGACATTTTGATCTAATGACGCAGGACCCTGTTGGGCGGCGTAATGAATAATAACACATAGGGTCTGTTAGTATAGGGACGACACATTTAACGTGTGGATAATCTCTACAACTACAAATTCCACTGCCATGGGTGTGCAGGTGTTTTGCACCAAAAATACACTCTTACCCTTCCAACACCGTCCTTGAACAAATGGATTGGATGAAAACTACTATGTAATAATAAAAAAAAATGCTTTAATGGATAAAGAAAGGGAGTTTTTATGAGGCGTGTTCAGATTCCCAGTCCCGCTATAATATCCCTGGAATGTTCTGATGTTTAACAAACACCTCATCTATCACACCAATATGTCTGTGGAACAATAGTCCCTTTCACACATACAGTCTTTACTGGTAATTTACTGGTAAATTGCAGTTAATATGTCATGTGTGAACAGAACCTTTCCGGTAAATCAGTGCTCCCAATTTACCAGTAAGACAGGTTGTAAGATTAACGGTAATTTGCCGGTTCCGTTTGACGCCGCCTTAAGCAATGTTGTTTGGTCACGAGCAACTTCGCGACCGTTTGCCACAGATGTGAAAACAACAAAATACGAACCGTGGATATTAAGTCATAACCCGCCGTTTACAAACACGACACGGACGGAGCTCGCCGGCCGCGCGCCACAGGTAACTTCCGCTTTCTCTCCGAGTTTACCGGTATTTTGATACTGATGTGTGAATGATGTCTTACCGGTAAAAAGACGGAACGTCACTGCATGTGTGAACAGCACATTTTTGTATTTACTGGTAAATTCATTCTGGTAAATTCATGGTAATTTACCAGAATTACTGTGTGAAAGAGGCTACTATCACTTTGAAAAGTAAAATACAGTGTACAAGCCACTTAAGCCAGACATAGTAATTACCAATTTTGCACTTTTTGATAATCTTCTCTTGTGTTTTGCTGTGCTATCAGAAACTCTACTGTAGACAAAAACTTTTATTAATATTTTATTTCATATCCTCCAGAGGGCAGCACACTCTCAGAAAAGGCACAAAAGCGTCACTGGGACAGTACTAGAAACGCCATATTAGCACCTTAAAGATACATATCAGTACCTAATGGTATTATTAGGAACGGTACTGTCCCAGTGACAGCTTTCATAGCTTGGAAAAAGAAAGACACTCTAGGGATTAGTATTGGCCTTTTCTGAAGCAATGACAGTATAAAGATCCTTTGATTAAAAAAAAAAAATACAAAGAAAGAAAAAAAATGTTATTGCCAAACAAAGTATTTGGTATCTCCCCATAGTCCTGGGCATCCTAAAAAAAAAATAAAATAAAAAAAAATGTATTTATATTTAATTCTCAGGTTAAACAGCATTAGAATTGTTTTAATATTTACAATGATACATTTGTATACTTAAAGGGATGATTCCCTTTAAAAATGAAAATTATGTCATAATTTTCTCACCCTCATTCTTTTCTTAACCTGTATGAGTTTAGCCATACTGTTAAACTTAACAAAAGATATTTTGATAAATGATGGTAACAATCAATGGGTTTTTCGGTGAACTATCTCTTTAAGTGAAAGGTTGTTTGCTTATGCCGAGGTTAGGCTGCACGATTTTAGCCTCAATTTAGACTCACCAACAGGTTCTGAGTAATCGCCGACAAATGCCTGAAACCACAGGAAACTCGGTGCTCGTGCATAAGAGAGTGACATTCACACAGTGTGAATTGTATTAAACACGCGATCTGAGAGAATAACCGACGAGTCGCTGACATCCGTGAGATATCTGGCATGCGCTTCAAAATCATGTAAATAACATCAGTGATGACCTACAGCCAATGAGAAAGCAACATACAGGGCAGCTTGTAGTTCAGGGAGGAGTTATAAGGTACAGACAGACCAGACACAACATAAGCAAGCATGGCTTCAGTTCAGAAAAGGGCTTCTTCTGTTTTTCTTTTTTCGTTGCAAATGAGCACACATACAATTTGTATGGCAAGCATCTTGCGGGCTACCATTTTTATTAATAATCCCAGTTTCACGTGAGAACTCCGGTCTTGCATGCGTGACCTTGTGTTGTGTCCTTGTCACTTCTCGTGTGCGTTTGGTTGTGAGACGTAGAGTTTGCAGACCAGGACAAAGTTGTCAGCGATTCTTATGGTGAAGTCATGCAGTGTGAAACCGCATGACTAAAACAAACAATTAAAAAGAAGTTAATAAATCATTTAGGTGCAGCTTCCCAGACAGGGTTTAGATTAATCCAGGACTAGGCCTTAGTTATATTGGAACATTTAAGTCGTTTTTAAAAACAAAACTATGTTTTTAAATTAAGGCAGCTGAAACATGCGTTTAAGTCTGGTACTAGGATAAGCACTGTCCGTAAACTGCCCCTTGAATTACTTTAAGCTAAATTTATTTAAACATGTTACATCTGATAAGCATTCCGTTTGAATATTTTCATTTGCCAAATGACAAAGAAACATATATTAAACTTTTCAATTAATATACCTTAACATAATCATAAATATCTAACTGCCACTTAATAAAGGTGCTACAGCGATGCCAGAGAAGAACCATTACTGGTTCCACAAAGAATAATTCAGTCAAAGGCTCTTTAAAAAAAAACATTTTTTATACCCGAGGTCTGGACCTTGGTAATTTTCTGACGCTCGTCTTATTTGACTCAACGCTCAGCGCTTGTTTGGCTTCTTGCGGCGCCACGCAGACCAAAATTACAAAGAAATCAGTCACAGATGCAGGATGTTACTCTCTGACCTACACTCACATAATTGAATGGTACAAAAGCTGTCACTGGGCCATACCCTTGTGAAAGTACACCTTTGTACATAAAGAGTGCATATTAGTACCTCAATGGTAAATATTGGTATCAAATGCATACATATCTATACCTAAATTGTACTGCATTTAATGACCTTTCACTTGCAGTTCTTTCTGAAAGTTTTAGGCAGAAGCCGAGAGAGGAGGGTGACATACAAGGGGTCATGAGCATACATACCTGCACACATTTAAATTATTTTACAGCTGGCTTCTTGTAAAGTGTTAAGAATATGTTTTGATATCTGTAAATTTCATGCTGCTATCACAGTTGCCTAAAGCACAAAGGGTTGCTTGCTTGCACAAAAGGTGTGAGATTGTCAGAATGAATGTGCAAGCTGTACTTCTTTGTATTTGAAAACTTCAAAGACACCACACACACACGCACGCACGCGCGCGCACGCACGCACACACACACACACACACACACGCTTTACACATACATGCTTAACAAAACTACACCATGTCAATATATGAAGACTTAATTCAGACTTTTTCTAAGTATAACCCTGATGTAACACACATTTACTTGTTACACTTCTTGTACATGATTACTCCAGCAAATATGACAATGAGAAAGAAGACAAATGAGGGGGCAAGAATGTAAAGCCCAGTTGTCTTCAAGTCAAAGGTCATCACATTGGTTTCATTCTGGGAAACAGCTAAAGGAAGTTGAAGATGAAGTCATTTATTGGTCATTATGATGTATATATCATGTAAATAGCTACAGGACAAATGTGAAACACATACATTTATTTTGGACTGTGGTCATTGATTTTTGAGACTCTGTAAAAGAATCTGCAGACAAAAATCTATAAGTGAAAAGACACTGAGGAATCACACACATTGTCTTGAAATCACTCACGTTGTACATGTAAGTCGACAGAAGCTGTGATTTTCTTTTCAGAAATATTTGTAGTGCAGATTAATTTCTTCCCATCGTCTTTCTTTGCTACAGTAGGGGAAAATGTTACAGTTAGGCAACAGATGATTAGATGTGGAAAGAGTAATAAAATATTCTACTCAAGTAAAAGTAAAGTTACTGTAATAATATTTTACTTAAGTAAAAGTAAAGTTACTTGTCTAAAAATCTACTCAAGTAAAAGTAAAAAGTAGGTCATTTGAACTTTACTCAGAATAAAAGTTACTTTTTTACAGCGGGGTGAGGTGGGTGAATCTAATATAGCTCCAAAAGGAAAAGGGAATATACTGTAAGTATCAAACTAGTTGTTTCAGGAACACCTTTAGGTCAGCAGCTAGTAAATACAATAACTATAGTTAGGTTGTAATTGATTGACTGCTGGTAATATACACTATTTTATTAAACATTATAGCCTATATATACTGTAATTGGCATATTGAGAATATAATGAGATAAGTGCCACATACATTTATTCTATATGTTTATCCTCTTTGCATGCTTCCCTAATCTTATAAGTTTTAGAACCTATAGTATTACCGTATTTTCTGGACTATGAGTCACAATTTTTTCATAGTTTGGCGGGTCCTAGAACTTCTAGTCAGGTGTGACTTATACGTAAAAAATATTTTATATGAACCAAGAGAGACCATTACCGTCTACAGCCGTGAGAGTCCGCTCTATGCTGCTCCTGTATTTATGTCATTCAATGGATTCAGTAATGTGGAATTACTTTGGGAACTTTTTGAACTTGATTTGGCTTGTAGTGTTAATTTAGCCTGTTCAGTCTCCCAGGTATATTCTTTATGCTATTGTGATGGTGCTCTTATGACAGGAGAAAAGATTTAAATTATCCAGTGGCGGCACACTTTTTATCTCATAATCATGATGTGTCAACCTTACAGTTTTGAATGCCACCTAGAGGCGGAAACATTGAATTGCTCCTACAGAGACGAGAACTTTTTTGGATTTTCACTTTAAATACGTTATCTCCTTTTGGGATGAATGATGAGGCAATCTATAATGTAATGTTATAATTTCATATTTCTCTAAAATGTATGAGAAAATATTACCCATTATGATGGTGACTGGATGATGATGTGTTCTGCCATTCATTTGTTTTTTGAGGATGTGTTCTGCTGTCTGTTGTGATGTGGTGAGTTTGAGAATATATATTCTACTATTCATTGTGATATGATGAGTCTATTAGGATGAGCTCCATTATTTATTGTAATGTGATGAGTTTATGATGATGTTTTTTATTGCTCATTGTGATTGGTTTATCTTTGACCTTGACAATGTGACTGGTCAGGATAACTTTTTAAATACACGGAAGTGATGTATATATTTTTGATGCCTGAAGAAGATCGAGAGATCGAAACGTTGCAGCAATAAAGTATTTTCTATTTTTGCAAGTGGATAGTGTGCGGGACCTTTCTTTTTCTATTTGACATAATGTGTACACAAAATAAATATTTAGTCATTTACTCACCCCCTATGTTAATCTAAACCACCATGTGTTCATTCTGTTGAACACAAAAGAAAAAAAAATGTAAAGGCCAATATTCTGTTGCTAATTGTAATGCAATGTGTTTGCGTGGTTTAAGGTAAAAAAACACACACACATTATTTTCCACATACCATACATATGTACATATGCACATCCAGTTTTGTACTCTCCCATGTTCATGAAACAAATAAATGCGCAGCACACAATCAAACATTTAAGCTGTACTGTTCTAGAACAGCACATAAAACTTAACCATTGATTTCTTATCGATTCCTCTATTGGTAGGCCAAACAAAGTTGTTTGTCTTTTGTTTTGCAAGGAAAAACACAGCGTCTCCATGACATGGTGGCAGCAAAAATATTACATTGCGAATGAAAGTTACACCTTTTTTCTTTCTTTGCATACACATTAGGTCTGTGTTATGCAAATTTTTTTCCTGCAGTATGACGTCCAACTGCAGGGTTGTGTTTGAACGGGCGTTTTTGGAAGGCATGGATGAGGCTTCACTTTTAAAAAGATCTCTTTGGGTTTGAAACGTTATTATTTGCAACTTTACAGATCTTCTATATGTACATGCAGCTTTTAACACACTAAAGACAAAAGAAAACATGAAATCGGATCAAATGACTCATTAATAAATGATGGTAATAAACCTTTTGTGAGTCGAAGTCACAGTTACATCCCGCGCAATGTGGTGGCAGAAAAACAGTGGAAATGAATCAGACACGAGTGAAACTAACAATATAACTCACTAGAAAATGTCTTGTTGTGCTGTTGAGTGTCAGAATAGGAATGCCAAAATAGATGACCTTCATTTTTATAGTATACCGTCATCAAAGACACTATTTGAAGATAAACGTATGTGTTTATGGTTGCAATAAGCCCTCAACCGGACAGACTGGAGTGATGAAATCATTAGGAAATCTTTTAATAATTAGAATAGAAAATAATTAGAGAAGATATCCGGTGTTCTGTCCAAGTCTGATCCCTCTATGTGTTTCTTATAGCGTCTTCATCACGTCACGTTTATAATTTATTCAGAAAGATTAAAGATTTGAATGAGTTCATAATATCAATAATATTACCATTTATTAAAGTTTTCATATTTTCTTTTTCGTTTTCTTTTACTTCTTTTTACCTTATATCTTAGCCTATGTCTTCTTCCTGTTTGTTCTAAATTATGATGTTTACTAATAAATATACTGTATAAACATAGCACACACACACACACACACACACACGATGTAAAGTGTTAATAATATATAAACAGGCCTATACAAATTAATTTGTATGTAAACAAAATAGTTTTAGAACAAACACGTAGGTTTAAAATATAAGGAAGAAATTGAAAACAGGAAAATGATGAAATATTTAATAATATACAGAATACATGATAGTATTGCTCTTATAAGTACTTCAGCGATTCATACTGTAAAAATAATTGATTTACCAATAAAGAACAATACATATGCATTACATACGCACACATATCAGTAGCCAATCCATTTATACTTTTAATTTATTTAAAAAATAAACGTAACTTGGTGAAAACGTTATAAGAAACATTACACTTAAGAGAAATATAGGGGAAACAGACTTCTACAGAACACCGGATCCATAAAAATCACAATTTAAAGCTAAAACACTTCACACCCCTATTGCAGAGCAGTCACTTTCTGCCACCAGTTGGGCTCCGCCCACAAAAAACGTCATCTCTGTTTGCAAACATGCAAAAGGTCTATAAACTTGACGATACCCATTGACGGCCATACTGTACTACAGAAGGAAACATCATTACTGTGAACGTCAAATGGTACGGCAACTGTGTGCTCACCATCATTTATCAAAATATCTTCTGTTGTGTTCAACAGAATAAAGAAACTCATACAGGTTTGAAACAACATGAGAGTGAGTAAATAATGACAGAATTGTAGTTTTTGTGTGAACTGTCCCTTTAAGTGCAAAGTTGTTTGCTTAGCCAAATGGCTCATTAGAACTGAAAAACCAAAGAGAGATCCAGATGCCACACAAATCAGACAAAGTAAGAGTAAGTCTAATATAAAAGCATGTGAGTTCAAATATTGATGCTATTTTCCATGACATAATAAAGTATTTTCTAATATTAACTCAAATATATGTTGACTTTTTTTTCTGTTTAAAACACTTTATTGAGCACATTTTGCAGGTGATATTGAGCATTTTCATTAGACGTTTCCATTAATGTTGAGATCTTCCATATTGGCTTAATAATCTTCATAATCCTCCATCTTAAAGTATAAATTCAGAGACACAGAGGTAAAATCAGTCAATAACATTTCAGACACTATTTGATGTCAGAAACCGTTAATTCATTAAAATGGTGTAAAGTAATATAATGATTGATTGTATACTTACAGTGCAGGATTTTCTAAAGACTAAATTGCACAAGAGACAATAAACAATTGAAAAGGAAGTTAATAAATCATTTAATGAATTAAAGAAAACAATTTAAGTCTAAACTAAAGACATTTCCCTTCAACAAAGCACTCACATACTTTGTTTAGTAAATGCCACAATAGTTAGCTTGTCCAGAACGAAGCATTCACATAATTTGTCTGGGTAATATACTTATGCCGCAATAGTTAGCATGTCTGGAGCCCTGCGACCATCGACCGCTTCCCGTTGTCAGCTGACATTGGCTCAACTTAGAACTCTCTTCTATATGTTACATCATTACTACGTTCGCTAGTACGGGTTAATCTTAGCCTCTTTTCTCGGCTTCTTATGTTGTTCGCCAACTTTTTTTCCTGCTTAATGTAAAGCTGATTTGAAACAATTAATGCCATCAATAATGCATTTATAGAGGTTAATAACTGTAATAATAAGCAACTTATAACATGGTTATAACAATATATAACAAAACCGTTATTTGAAATAGAACTAAATCTTCATGATTATTTTAAGTGAATGCATATAGTGTACAGTTTTCCTAATTTAAATTTTATGAAATCATAAAGATGTTATCTAAAATAGCCATGCTGTGAGTTATTTCAATCTATTGTTATACTGTACAACATTTTTTACAGTTTACAGTTTTAGAGACTGACTTTAGCACGCAACTATTGACAGAGCTGACAAATATCACATTATTTCCGTTTTGTGCGTCTAGGTCTGGAAAGCTGTTTTGCTGTCATTTTTTTCTTATAAAGCGTTGTGTTTCTGGTTTCATGTGTTACAGTACTGATCAATCTACAGGTTATTTAGTGCTCTAACGCAGTGGTTCCCAAACTTTTTCAGCCTGCGGCCCCCCTTGTGTATTGTGCATTCCTTCGCAGTCCCCCAAAGAAAATTTGTGACAAAAAACTGTTCTAAAACTCAACATTTTAATAAAAAAAACATTAAATTATACAAAAAATAGTGCTTTTGGTTAGTAGCCATATTTTTTTTTAGATTTAATTACACAGAATTCACGATAAATTAATGTATTTCATAAAACTGGCGCCCCCCGGCACCATCTCGCAGCCCCCAGTTTGAAAACCACTGCTCTAACACATCCTGAAGTTTGACTTCTCTGACTTTTTCAAAATAAGAGTAAATCGGGTTTAAATGTCAGGAGTTTCTGTCGGGACGAAAGTAACACGCGTTACTTTTCTCTTGCTGCTAATATTGTTGCATTATGTTGGACATTCAAGTTTGTACTATCAGGTGGTTTTTGAAACATTTGATGAAACTTACATTTAAAATGAAAATTTATTTTCATTGTTTTTTGCAAAGATAAATGACAAAATATATTTGCAGTTACATATAAACAAGGTCATAGTCATGTATATTTACTAAAAACAAGTTTAACAAAAAAATCTATCTTGTTTTGTTGTGTTATACTTTTGACCCACCTGTGTGTTACTTTTATCCCTGCTGACAGGGTCAAAATAACAATGCGCTACTTATATTCAAAGTGAAATTATACTGAAGTCATTTTAGATTTGTTCAAAAATATTGATAGACCACACTTGTGAGTCATTAACAACATCAAAAATATATCTCTGTCTAAAACAATTACGATTTTCTAAAAAAAAAAGGTACTTCCCCCCATGCTGTCTCCTACCTCTTTGGTTATGGTATACGGGCCGCATTTGACCTGTGAACATTAACACATGCATTAATATCACAACAAGATAGGTGAAGTATAATATTGTACGTTTTTATAAACAGACTTATGTATATTTACTTTATCCATTAGCTTGATTCATTTACACTTATACATTTAGAGCAGCAGACAATGTAAATACCAAAAACCATACGGTTTTAAAGAAATTACTATAAGAAATCATTCACAGATGCAGGATGTCACTCTCTGACCTGCACTCAAGCTGCCACTGGGCCGTACCATTTTGAAACTTTCACATTTGTACCTAAAGAGTGCATATCAGTACCTCAAAGGTACATATTGGTATCAAATGCATACATATCTATACCTAAATTCTACTGCATATGAAGAGTTTCGTTGCAAAACGAGATAAATAAATTTTTTTTTACATTTTTGTCAAAAGATGTTTATTATGTTATCATGTTATTATTTTGTTTTATGGTGCTACTTAGCTGTATTTTTTAAGTTATGAAGGTTTAAATCAAAACAAACCAACTGCAGTTGCATTGAAATTAATTGGAATGCAAAACCAAAAAACGAGATTTCTGAACAATTAAAAAAACGGTGGTTATCTCGTTTTGCAACGAATCTCTTCATATATTGACCTTTCACTTGAAATTCTTTCTGGGAATTTTGGGAAGAAGCAAAGAGAGACATGCAAGGAGTCATCCAACATCTATTTATGAGCATATGTACCTGCAAATTTACATTATTTTATATATTTTTAAAACAGCTGGTTTTTAGCAACCCACAAATGTCAGAGCATTTATGGTGCTACTGTTTTAGGTTATGGTTGCTAAGGCTGAAAGTGGTTTCTAGGTATGTTCTCACATAGAAATTATTCACACATATATTATGAACATAGCTAACCAGAGCTGAAGTGATGCTGCCTCGCTCTCATACATAAGACATGTTCAGTCATTAGCACACTGTAATCTGATTATATTTTCATAATAGTTTTTAAAAAAGTGATCAATCATACAACATAAAATGCAGGACAGTTTTAAAAGCTCTACTTATAGCTCAACAAAACTACATCATATCAGTATATGATGAATACTTAATTCAGACTTTTCCTAAGTTTAACCCTGATGTAACACACACGTACCTGTTACACTTCTTGCATATAATGACTCCAGCAAATATGAAAATGAGAAGCAAAGCAAATGAAGGGGCTAGAATGTAAAGCGCAGATGTCTTCATGTCAAAGGTCATTACATCTGTTTCATTCTGGGAAACAGCTAAATAAAGTGAAAGAATGAAGTCATTTATGTGTCATTATGATGTATATATCATGTGAACAGCTACAGGACAAATGTGAAACACATACATTTATTCTGGACTGTAGTCACTGGTTTTGGAGGCTCTGTAAAATAATCTACAGACAAAATCTATAAATGATAAGACACAGAGGAATCGCACACACTGAAGCAGTGTTTCTCAAACTTTTTCTGCCATTCCCCACTTTGGAGTTAGGCAAGGGTTCCAAGCCCCACCTGTCCCCAATCGTCCCAACAAAATGGTAATCAAATAGGCTTAAGTTTAATTGTTGAAATTTATATTACATTAAACATTTTTAATAGAGAAAAAATATGCCAATGTATTATCACGTTTTGCATGAAATAAGACTTTGTTCAATAGTAAATAATAATAATGCAACTTTGTTTGCATTTTTTCTCTGACAAGTCATCACACTTTTTTTCAGCTGACTTATTTGGTTGATTAGTTTCACTGTCTGTCTTGATTTTCTCTGCTTGTGTCGAATCTCCAGTTTTCTTTCAATTGAGTGTCACAAACGTATTCATTGTTAACTTTAATAACGCTACCACCTATACTGCCTCTCCTTATTAAAGTTTTTGTTTTGCTTTAATTAACATTCCGATGTAAATTCATTCTTGTAAGCTATGGTTTCGCATTAAATTTTCTTCACAGTCTGATGTCAGGCTTATATTTAAATGTGTCGTTTTGAGTGTATGTAAATAAAGGAATTAGAGATAGGCACAAAAATGACTAAATTTACTCCAATTTGTCACACTCCACTTGTAAGGTTACTATTCCTCACCAGTGGGGCCCGCAGCACACTTTGAGAAACACTGCACTGAAGGAAGTGGAAGATGAAGTCATTTATTGGTCATTATGATGTATATATCATGTAAAGAGCTACAGGACAAATGTAAAACACATACATGTATTCTGGACTGTAGTCACTGGTTTTGGAGTTTCTGTAAAAGAATCTGCAGACAAAAATATATAAATGAAAAGACACAGAGGAATCACACGCATCGTGTATGGTGTCTTGAAATCACTCACGTTGTACATGTAAGTCGACAGATGCTGTGATTTTCTGTCCAGAAATATTTGTAGTGCAGATTAATTTCTTCCCATCATCTTTCTTTGCCCCCAAAAAGGTTATGGTGGAAAAGGTGGCCAATTCAAACCCTGTAAGTTGTTTCTTTTCATTTTTGACCGGCATATTCTCATAGTTCCAGGAGAGGATCGGAGGATTCTTCTGACAGGAATGGTGGACGGTACAAGTGAAGGTCTTTGCAACACCCTCTATGATATCTGCTGCCAGTTTAGGCTCAATGGTTATATTATAATGGACACCTGAAATTAAATTATAAGCAGTTGGCACAAACATCAAACATGATTTTAATACTACAAGTATAGATGTATGTCTTTAAATGCATACATTTTTACTTACATTTTGCACTTTGTGATTTTGTAGCTCTTGTTGTTATGCCTCCATGATGTGTTACAGTACACTCAATATCTGAGCGTTCAGCCTTCACAACACCGGTGCGTGTCAGAGTGGTTTTCCATTGACCATTTTCCATATCGACATCATCTATTTTATCAGATCCTTCAATACCCTTCAGAATGATGTTTGGTTTGCTGTATGGACAGGTGTGTAAGGTGTAACACACTACTGTAATGCTGTCACCGGTCTTTAAACCTCCAGAAATATTAATGATGGGCTGCTGTGGATTTGCTACAGTAGGGAAAAATTGTACTGTTAGGTAAGCGATGATACAGCTGTAATGACACTTTTAAAACCAAAAAATATTACATTAAAAGAACATGTGAAGTATTTACTGTCAACAATAATCGTGGAGGTGACGTCATAAAACTTATAGGTGCTCTTTCCAACATTTTCTGGGTCAATCCATGCATATAATTTTTCTCCATTTTGGGATGGATTCACGCTTTTGATCAGCAGACTACAATCCCGATCTGAGTTTGTAGGGTTATATATATCAGTTTTTCCTCTGAACTTGTCAATGACACTGTCTGGATACCTGGGATCATAAACTAAAGGGTAGCCACTCGGCACCAACTGATACCACACAACTCTACGTGGGTTAGTTGGTGGGTATAAAGTGTAAGAGTAAGAGCACGGTATAACCAGACAGGAACCTCTGAGGCCATGAATTTCTGATGGCATTTTCACCTCCCATGCCAAAGTCTCATACAGCAGAACACCTGTGAGAAAAACATTTGATAATATTAATGTATATATGTCTGTCTGTCAAACCTGACAATTAAACATTAAGTTGCTGAAGCTCAATCATAAGAAGGTAAAACAAATGACGTTTTTTTAACTACGTTAGAGAGAAGCACAGTCAAATAATCCAACCAATCAGTGCAAAGAGGTCTCTATATAGCTGTCCCTCACCTTGCAGCATCTCTCCTCCACCAATATCTATCCCAGTTAAAAGGGGGAAGTAGCCTACTCTGGGTTCGTGCTAAAATTCTGAGAGATGCTGTTGTTGTGTGCTTTTTGAAATGCGCGTCTCCGTGTGTGTGCTTATGTGTGTGTGTCCATTTGAGTATGTGTGTGCATCCGTGCCATTTTCTGTGCGCACAGAAAATACCACATTTTACCATCTTCTTGCTCTCAAATTGTTTAAAATGGCTTGAATGTTAACATTTGCAAAATTTAGAAACACATCCAAATAATAAACTTTCTATAGAAATAATTATATATCTCTGAATGATGCGTATGTGAGCAATTATTAAACAGATTGTGATGATGAACATGGGAGTTTATCATGCAAGGAAACACCAGTAAATAGTATTGGGTGATTTTTCGCTCTATTGTTTATTCTGTGTAATAACTTGACTGTGATTGAGAGTAAGGAATAACTTTAATGTCTTGTACTCTCCTTTAATTACTGGGTTTTACCATTAAGGTGCACAGAGTTTGACCTGAATGCTACTGTGAAGTGATTACACTAAAATGTGTAATAGTATGATACATTTGCGTTGGTGGGAAGATTTTCTATGCAAAGTTTTGTGAGGGCGGAAGTGAAGAAAGTGCGAGACGTTGTGTGTAGGTCTAAGGTGAGACCACATGTATAGGCTTATTCCTCAGAACAAGATTTTTATACATTGTTTGCTGCTCACCGGATGTCGTGTTTTTTATATGTTGTGTAAAGGCCGCTTTGAGTTTTTTTGATAGTTGTAGTGAGCACTTAACAAACACAGCTGGTGAAAATAAAACACCTGGAATTTAAAAGACTGCTGAAGTTATCTTCTTCCTTTTTTTCCTTTCCTCGGCCTCTCCAGCAATTCATACAATACGACACAGCTAATTATAATTTATGCATGAAACTATTTTGTGTCTCTTCTGACTGGGTAGGCCAGGCATCAATCTGGGTGAGCCAGTGCCACCCTGGCCTTTATGTTGCCTTGCCACTACTTTATACAGGTCAAATAATGTATTTGTCGTGATTTTGGTAGGCTGTATATATTGTTTTTTAGTAAAAAAATGCCATTTTGGGTTTATAAACATCATCATGCAGACAAACTTGCTGCTTTTCCGATTTCATTGTTTTATCAATGAAATAGATAATTTGCAGCATTAAGCCTCGTGTTATAATCCAGATGTTTTATTTTACAGAGCAATGTTTGGTCAAGTCTTATTTAAACCCCTTGTCTACAGCATTGCTACAAAGTGTAGAAAAGAAATGTAACAACCAAAGTAGAAAAAAATAGAGATTAAATTAAAGGATTAACAATACAAGGCGCATAGAGTATATGATGGTTACAGCCCTAGTTTAAATGAAAGTAAAAATCTATGTCTGCCTGTCTGAGACTATAGGGATTAAAATCTACCTTTGAAGATTGTAGAATCAATTACACAGACATATTTATGGCCTAAAATATAGCCTGAAACTTTTTCATATTTTTATACCTTTTTCAGCCAATTTAACACAAGGTTATATGTGTTAAACTTTGAGAACTTTAATACATTACAAAAACACTTTGACGATTAAATTTTTAATAAATAATTAACATTAAACTAAAAAAGTTGGTAACCTTTGCGCTCTTCGTGTCTGAGCGTTTTGGTGCACAAAGTCTTTCACTTGATCCTTGCATAGTTCATCAAAATGGATCGTAACCACCTTGCACGCTTGTGGGAAATGAAAAATGAAACGCCTTAAAAGTCATAATAAAAATATTTTGTTTAATTGGACAGCAGCACACATGAGAAAGTGCACTGCAAAGATTAAAAATTTGAGTTCAGTTTAAATTCATCAGGGCCCTCAATGAGGCGAGGTCCCCATGCACTGCAGGGGCTGTGATGGTGTCCACTACGCCAGTGACTATGACAGAATCTCTTTCCACATAAAATGCATGAAAAGAAGTAAAATGACACAGTACCTTGAAAAAGTAGATATAGCAGTCCTTTCATCCCTGGATCACAATGCTGCTTCTTATATAGAAAAATACCACTTATAAACTTAATAAAAGCTCAAATTTTAAAGAATATCCCAAACAAGTGAACTGAATGAGAACCAAATCAAACAAAAGAAAAGAAAGTTCTTCTGCTCAGCAGAAGAAAGAATGATGTGTTTTTTCATGAGTTTCAATACGTGTATTGCTCTGATGTTCACACCCACCTTGTAAAGGATTTCCTTTTTATTGTGGTTTACCGGGGCGATTAGGGTTTTTGTTTTAGTGAGGTTCAGCTGTTTAAGGAGGTTCAGCTGTGCTGTTTACAATCAAGTCTTTTATAATAATACCACAAAGTGCGTTAAATATGAGGCATTGTGTGATTGTGTGTGCGTTTGGCCGTTGCGTCACACTGTATGACGGAAGCACAAAGGAAACACTGCGTATAGATGGTTTCATCAGTACGAACATAAACAAGCGGCTGTCGTGGTCCATACGTAACTTCCAGTAAACTCAGCTAAGAATAAATAACAACAAAGTTCTTTAAACATTGTTTATTTATAGCAAACAAACAACACATAGATTACATAGGAAACCAAAACATTTGTTATTTTCGATGAGGCATTTGTTTAAGAGTTCAGTTTAGCAACTAGTCAGACCATAAAAAAAATGAAGCCGCAAGTAAAGTTCGGATCCAGACCTGTATCGCGTCTGATGAAACCGTCTATATGGAGAGAACTTTTAGTTACAGGTACTTCACTGAGGGAGAGAGAACAGAATGCACATTGTGTTTATTTTGTTAATTTTGCGAAAACAACATTCTGTTTTTATTGGGAGTGGACAAAAGAATAGATACGTTAACATTTTAAATGATGTATAATTCAAATCTGTATGTCCAAAATCAGTAATCTAACTCTCTTTGCAGAATGATTGAAATATAAAGAGTTTGCGTTGCCCGTGCGGTGGTCGACCTCAGAGTGTTAACATGAAATGTTGAAATTTAAACTTTGTTGCCAACTCTCTATCCCGCTGCAGAGCTTGCTAAACCACGCCCCCTTGCCACATTCCCCCACCGCCCGACTCAGGCCAGGGAGCCATCCGGTCTTCAGACCCCCATTTCTGGGGAAAAGTCTGCCTGTGTCTGTAAATCTAGATACCACCGAGTGATCCGCACATTGGTTTCTTTCATGCAATGGAGCCACCACAGAGGGATGTGGTCCGAGCAGTTAGTGAATTCCCATCCCAAAAGATATTGTAATAGTGCAGGTGAGCCCACCTGATGGCCAAGCATTCTTTCTCAATGGTGCTGTACTTCTCTTCGAAAGCTCATAACTAATGTACAGCACCGGCTTATTCTCCTCACTCTCTATCTCCTGAGACAGGACTGCACCCAGCATCCTGTCCAACATGTCAATCTGCAACAAGAAAAGGGAAGAAAAATGGCCACACCGAGTAGCCTTCACTTGGGTAAAAGCCTGCTGACACAGCTCCGTCCACTGGACTGGGTCTCTTTAGCTTCCCTTTTAGTGAGATCAGTCAAGGAGCTGGTGAGGTCTGAATAATTAGGCAGAAATCTTCTATAATATCCTGCCAGCCCCAAAATCCTTTTTGGTCTTAGGTCTCGGACTGCCGTCTTGTCAATTTGCGGATGTACCTGGCCATGACCCAAGTGGTAACTCAGATACCTGACCTCCACATGCCAAACCGCACACTTCTTTGGGTTGGCCGTGAGTCCGGCCCTTCTCAGTGCTTGCAGGACAACCCTCAGATGCTCCATGCGCCACTCCCAGTCATTGCAATAAATAATGATGTCATCTAAGCAGGCAGTGGCATGAGGCCGAAGAAAATGGTCCGTGAGATGCTGAAAAGTGTCTGGTGCCCCAAACAGCCCAAATGGAAGCATGACAAATTGGTGTAATCCAAATGGCTTTATGAAGGCTGTTTTTCTTTAGACACTAGTGATAAGGGGATCTGCCAGTACCCTTTAGCTATATCCAGTGTCAAATAAAAGCAAGCTGTGCCTAGCCAGTAAGGCACAGTGGCGGATGCAGAACGTGACATATGGGTGGGCATGGATTAAGTCCGGGTGGGCCGGAATCTATGGGTGTCACTTTTTAATAAGAAACTATAACAAGTCTATAAAATTCGTCAAGACTTCAGAACACGTATTTAAACAGCATACACACAGACCCGAACTGCACGTCACATTTTTAACATTATTGATATTTTAAAATGCACCGTGACATTAAATTAAGCCTTTTTGGTAAAAAGCCTACAAAAAAGAAATGCTTAAAATGAAGCTTCTAACATCATATTCTCTTCATGCAAATCACTAAAAATATATTTTCGTTCTCACATATTTAAGTTAACTTACTAAATAAAGAAAGAAAAAGGGAATTGCTAGAATAATGTTAGACTCTGAGGTTAAACGAAATGACAAATAAATAAACATTTAATATACTTTTTGATGAGCACAAGAGCAAGCCTACTCGTGAAGAGCGGAGCCGAGGAGCGCGCATATCAGATGTGAACGAAAGGAATAATGGATTTAATGCTTTCACTTCATTTCCTGACAGTTTAACTTGTTAGTGAGGATATTAATGACTAATATAATAAGAGCGCATACATTTTTTTTTTAGCCCGACAAGAATTCGCCATAGCCCCGGGACTTCGGGGTAGCAATTTTGCGAGTCCTGCATAGGTTTGTTTTGTTGAAAGACTTTCTTTAAAGTGAATTTCGTTTTGTGTGAATTGTATCTTAATATTAATCAATGTTTAATCAAACAATTGCCTCGATTTAATAAATAAGAAGCAAACCAAGAACGTCTGTGGTGTGGATTGAAGTGAACCCACTATAATTCCGCAGCCTACACGTCTTTCTGCTTTTAATGCATTTCTTAAATTAATGTCTCAATTACACAGTAGGCTTATAGGTTGTTATGATAGGCTATTTGTTGCTTAAAAGCAATAGGCTATATTGTATAAAGTGTAGCAATACACGTGCCGTGACTTATAGTGCTAAGTTAGAGAGCTGGTATGGCTCTCAGTATAGGCTATCAAACAACATCACTGTGATCAGATGTTTTCTTTCTATTTTTTACCCCGCTGTCATATTTGTTGTGTGTTTATGTTATTGAGAGGAAAGCGTGCAGCACATATTTATAACGTGTTGTTATTCAAAATACGTTTTCCACTTGCTTGCAAAAAAGTTCTCAAAGTGATCATGGCTGAAAGCTGCTCGGGAATATTTTTCTCATTAACCATAATGTAACGCAACATTCAACTGCTTTATAATAGTTTTTAGCTATCAGGCTTACTTATAATTTTACTGTTTTTAACATAACATGCAATAGATAAAATAAACCACATAAAGTAGTATACATGTCTAACTATACAGAGTAGTATTTTTTACATTTCTGATTGGGCGGGCCAGCTGTCAATAGCTCCGCGCCTGGTAAGGCAGCATTGGATATGTGTCGAATTTCCACACAGAACCAAACGGAGCCATCTATTTTAGGAACCAAAACTATCAGTCTTGCCCAATCGCTCCTGGACTTTTCTATTACGCCCATGTTGAGCATCGCCTCTAAATCAGACTGTACCACTTTTTTCTCATGCTCAGGCAAACGATACAGCTGGCTGTGCATAATAACTCCCGGCTCGAAATGATGTCTTGAAATGATGCCTCCGGCCCAAGATCATCTTCTCCACTGACCAAAGTTGCCAGCAACACTGATTCTGCCTCGCTCCATTTTTTAAAGAGATTGAGATGGTATCTCTGATGTGTCCCTCTGTTATCAGTTCGGACGACCTCATAATCGAGATAATCGAATACAAGCCCTTTTTTTCCTGGTGCAAATTTGCATAGGCTAGTCCCCCTGTTGTACTGCTTCTCCTGGGCCTGTAACATATTTTCCATAGATAGCCACCCAACCTTTTCTCATGTCCAGGATGTATTGAATTTACTTTTTGCCTTCAAAAGGCCCATCTCTCTCACGACATCTAACATCCCTCTGGGTTGATGACCGTACTAAAGTTAGAAGGGGGAAAACCCTGTGGGACCTCCCGCACAGTGAACAAGAGAGGTTCCAGATAATTATCCAGCCAATAAATGGGGCGGCAGTGGCTCAGTGGTTCATTTAGGGTATGATGTGTGAACTTATACGTTTCTTTATTTGTGATTCATAAAATACGTTTTGTACAGCTGCACTGAACGATTCATGAAGATGAAACATTTCTGTTGTATTTAAAGCAGGGGTGGGCAATTCTGGTCCTGGAGGACCACAGTCCTGCAGAGTTTAGCTCCAACCCTGATTTAAAGGGAGAGAAAAAAGCATCTCTTCATCTGTGACTTGAAATTTACTGATACACCTGTGTGGATAATCTCTACAACTACAAATTCCACTGTCATGGGTGTGCAGGTATTCTGCACCAAAAATGCTTTCATACACTCTTACATTTCCAACACCCACCTTGAACAAATGGATTGGATGAAAACGTCTCGGTTACGGATGTAACCCTCGTTCCCTGAAGGAGGGAACGGAGACGTCACGTCGTGACCGACGAATTGGGAACTCGCTTAGAGAGACCAATCTGCTTCGAATACTACAAAAAACGCCAATGAACTTGGCATTGAGATATTTGCATAATGCTGGCGCCGCCCCGCCAGGTGCGTATATAAGGCGCACGTGCAAATGAGGAAATCAGCTTCTGTTCGCTGAGAAAGCCGGAAGGTGACCGGCCTAAACAGCAGGTGGCAGCACCTGTGGCGACGGGACGTGACGTCTCCGTTCCCTCCTTCAGGGAACGAGGGTTACATCCGTAACCGAGACGTTCCCTTTCAGTCGGTCACTACGACGTCACGTCGTGACCGACGAATTGGGAATCCCTACCAAAACGCCACTAGGGGCTGACCTCTTCCAGTGTCTGCATAAAGCCCTCCGGTTTCCACTTAAGGATAAGGAGAATTAGGTTTTAAGGCAGAAGGCCGGGCACTAGATGTTCCTTTAACCCCACAGTAGTGCCAGCAACTGGGAAGCGCCCTACCAGAGCGGAATAGGAACGCTGCGGAAGCCACCGCCCCGTTAAGGGCTATTGGTGGGCGAAAGTCAACCGTAGTTGAGGTAAAATGACAGCCGTGGCTGTGTAAGCAAAGCAGTGCTCTGCTAAGGGAAACGTGGGCTAGTAGGATTAACCCCACGGAATAATACTCACAAAGGAACCCGTTGGGACGCAATGTGGAGCCCTGGCCAAACACGTAGGTTCGTGAGAATACAACTAGTGAAAGGCTGACAGCCAATGCTCCGCAACAAAGGCTGTCAAGGCAGTGGAGGGAGCAAATCAAACCATTACGCATTTTTGCTCTGTTAGCCTTCCATACTGAAACTCAATTTGGAGCCTCAGTCGGAGGCTGCAAGCCGACTTGTGAGTCTGCTCTCCGTGTCCTCCCTGGTGAGGACAGAACACGAGAGGATACAGGCTCGATACGAACATTGTAAAATCTAATGAACGTATTAGGTGTCGCCCAACCCGCAGCTCTACAGATGTCTGTCAGCGAGGAACCACGAGCTAATGCCCAAGAAGAGGCAACACTCCGAGTGGAGTGCGCTCTCAAATTAAAGGGGCAAGGAATGCCCTGCAAGTTGTAAGCTAGGGCGATAGTATCAACTATCCAATGAGACATCCTCTGCTTAGTGACAGCTTTCCCTTTCTGCTGGCCACCATAACAAACAAAGAGCTGGTCTGAGGTCCTGAAACTTTGCGTGCGGTCCACGTAGAATCGCAGTGCGCGTACGGGGCACAACAAAGCCTCGGTTGGGTTTGCCTGCTCCAAAGGCAATGCTTGCAAGCTCACCACTTGATCTCTGAAGGGAGTAGTGGGAACTTTGGGCACGTAGCCTGGTCTGGGTCTCAAGGTCACGCTCGAGACAGAAGGACCAAACTGAAGGCACGAATCGTCAACAGAGAATGCATGTAAATCCCCTATTCTCTTCACCGAAGCCAATGCTAGTAGGGTCAAAGCCTTCATGGATAGAAGCTTCAGACTCGCAGACTGCAAAGGCTCGAACGGAGGACTCTGTAGCGCTTTCAGCACCATGGACAGGTCCCAGGGAGGAATAGAAGGAGGGCGCGAGGGGTTTAGCCTGCGAGCGCCTCTCAGGAATCTAACAACCAAATCATGCTGGCCCACTGATCTGCCGTTAATAAGTGAGTGATGCGCAGATATAGCGGCGATATCAACTTTAATAGTGGATGGTGACAGCCTACCATCTAACCTATGTTGAAGATATAAAAGCACAATGTTAATAGGGCATTCTCTGGGGTCCTCGCGTTGCGAAGAGCACCAGGTGACGAAAAGGTTCCATTTTAACGCGTAAGCCCGTCTCGTAGACGGAGCTCGTGCCGCGTCAATAGTGTTAAATACCGCTTGGGGTAAATCACTTAAACCTTGTGCGCGCTCAACGACCAAACGT
This sequence comes from Misgurnus anguillicaudatus, assembly GCF_027580225.2. Classification (NCBI taxonomy): domain Eukaryota; kingdom Metazoa; phylum Chordata; class Actinopteri; order Cypriniformes; family Cobitidae; genus Misgurnus; species Misgurnus anguillicaudatus. Next base: position 32,483,228 of record NC_073360.2, on the reverse strand, counting down.
GGAGATTCCACAGGTCGGGGCGCGGGTGCCATAATGTGCCCCCTCCCTGAGAAAGAAGGTCCTTCCTCAGGGGAATCCGCCAGGGAGGGGCTGTCGCGAGGAGCATTAATTCCGGAAACCAATTCCTGGTCGTCCAATATGGGGCGATCATTAAAAGGCTCTCCTCGTCCTGCCTGACTTTGCACAGAATCTGTGCTATTAAACTCACTGGGGGGAACGCATATTTGCGCAGGCCCCGCGGCCAGCTGTGTGCCAACACATCCACTCCGAGGCTGCCCTCGGTTAGTGAATAAAACAGGCGACAATGGGTATTGTTCGGTGACGCAAATAGGTCTATCTGCGCTCGACCGAATTTCCTCCAAATCAGCTGGACCGTCTGGGGGTGGAGTCGCCATTCGCCGGGGCGCGCTGCTCGGGAAAGCGCGTCTGCCGCTGTATTGAGCGAGCCCGGTATGTAAATGGCACGAAGGGACCTCAGATGCTTCTGACTCCAAAGGAGGAGATGACGAGCGAGATGCGACAGGTGACGAGAGCGCAAACCGCCTTGACGGTTGATATACGCTACAGTCGCAGTGTTGTCTGAGCGTACTAGTACATCCTTCCCTCGCAGCTCCGTCGCGAAGCGTACGAGTCCCAGATATACTGCCCACAACTCGCGGCAATTGATATGCCAATGCAACTGGGGTGCTGTCCACACCCCCGAAGCCGTGAGCTCGCCGTACGTGGCTCCCCAGCCCGTGTCGGAGGCATCTGTGTGTACAACAGCATGCCGGGAGATCTGTCTCATGGAGACCCCTGCTCTGAGAAACGCAGGATCTGACCACGGGGGGAATGTTAGGCGGCACGCAGGTGTAATGGTTACACGGTGAATGCCGGCGTGCCACGCTCTCCTCGGGACTCGATCGTGAAGCCAACGCTGAAGCGGTCTCATATGGAGCAGTCCGAGCGGTGTCACGGCCGCTGCTGCTGCCATACGCCCCAGGAGTCTCTGAAACTGTTTCAGAGGGACCGCATTCTTCCCTCGGAATGACCCGAGGCAAGTCAGAATTGATTGAACACGTTCTTCTGTCAAACGCGCCGATAAATCGATCGAGTCCAGTTCCATACCGAGAAAAGAGATCCTCTGCGTGGGGCAGAGTTTGCTCTTTTCCCAGTTGACCCGAAGACCCAAACGAGCGAGATGTTGAAGTGTTAGATCTCTGTGTTCGCACAGCGTCCGCCGAGAATGCGCTATTATAAGCCAATCGTCGAGGTAAGCCAATATGCGAACACCGCTCTCTCTGAGGGGCTGTAACGCCGCCTCTATCACTTTCGTGAACACACGGGGAGAGAGAGACAGCCCGAACGGTAAAACTTTGTATTGATATGCCCGACCCTCGAACGCAAACCGGAGAAACGGTCTGTGACGGGGAAGAATGGACACATGAAAATACGCGTCTTTCAGGTCTATCGCTGCAAACCAATCGTGGGGGCGTATTGCACTGAAAATCTGTTTCGGTGTAATCATCCTGAAAGACCTCTTCTGAAGAGATTTGTTCAGGACACGCAAATCCAAAATCGGTCGTAACCCGCCGCCTTTCTTGGGAACTATGAAATACGGGCTGTAAAAACCCGATCTCATCTCGGTAAGAGGGATCGGCTCGATCGCGTCCTTCGCCAACAGGACCTCGACCTCTGCACGCAGTACATGTGCATCGGACGCTTTCACCGTGGTGAAACGTACGCCCGCAAATTTGGGAGTGTGCCGATTGAACTGAATTTCGTAACCGAGGCGGATCGTGCGTAAAACCCAACGAGACGGGTTGGGAAGCTGAAGCCAAGCTCCCAAGTACCGTACGAGAGGAATTAGCGGCACAACCGGTGAACCCGCGGCGGGGCAGCGAGGCGGGACAGGCGTGACTGCCGGTGCGTCTGCCGTGACAGCATAAGCATCTACAGTGTGTGTGTGTGTGACACTGACCTGAGCCCGCTGAGAGAGACGGTCGTCCGGTCTCCTCAGCGGAGGACGCAGACTCCGAAGGGTATGCTGGTGGTCCGGTCTCCGCAGTGGAGAACTCGAACTCGCCAGAACACCCGCTGGCGATAGAGGAGAGGGAGGAAGAGCATCTGACTGCCCGCTCACATCTCTCTCGATCCTCTGGAGACCTGGAGAAGGAATAGGAATGCACTCTTTTTGTGGTTTTGTGGGTGCCGGCTGAGAAGCCGGCGGAACAGAAACAAAACGAAACCAAAGATTCTCCACCCGGCCCTCTACCGGTGGAAGGAGTGGTGCCATCACCGTCTCCCGTAGAGTGATCCCATCCAAATCCAGGTCGCCCGTCTCAGGGCCGCTTCGACCTCCGTTTACCACGGGAAGCGGGTGGAGCGGGCGGGGCGGGCTGCCGACGGCTGGTCCCCCTCCGTGGCCTGGAAGATGTTCTAGCGGGGGGGGCGGAGGCAGCCGCCGGAGGGCGCCCTCGGCGAGGAGCAGACGGGGCCGCCGGCGCTGGAGGGCGAGATGCAGGTCGCTTGCGCCGGGGCATGATCTGAGCGATCGCCTCCGTCTGCTTCTGGGCGGCGGAGAACTGCTGGGCGAAAGACTCCACCGACTCGCCGAAAAGACCCGCCTGGGACACGGGGGCATCCAAGAACTTGTTCTTCTCCGCCTCAGACATGTCCGCCAGACAGAGCCATAGATGGCGTTCTTGGACCACCATCGTGGACATCGCACGACCAATCGCCTGCGCTGTGACCTTCGTAGCACGAAGGGCCAGATCCGTCGCGGCCCGGAGCTCCGAAAGCACAGGCGAGTCGTGTCCTCCCTCATGCAGATCTCTCAAAGCTTTCGCCTGATGTACCTGCAGCAACGCCATAGCGTGCAGGGCTGAAGCCGCCTCTCCGCATGCCTGGTGGGCAGCCCCCGTTAAACCGGAAGACTGTCTGCAAGCACGGGAGGGTAGGGTTGGGCGGTCCTTCCAGGAGGGAGCGGTGGCCGGACACAGTTGCATCGCGACCGCACGCTCTACGGGGGGGATCCCCGTATAACCCTTAGCAGCTCCATCGGTGAGGGAGGTGAGGGGGGAGGGCTGAAAAGACCGTAATCTGGTAGAAAACGGTGACTTCCAGGTCCTAGTCAGCTCCTCGTGCACCTCGGGGAAGAATGGTACCGGCGGAGAGGGTTGTGAAACCCGGGCAGCTCCAAAGAACCAATCATCCAGGCGGGACGGTTCGGGCTGTGGGGGGTGAACC